>NC_133619.1:563539678-563889517 GCF_048593235.1 Sminthopsis crassicaudata
GAATCAATCAAAACTAAAAAAAGAAAAAATAGAAGAAAATCTGAAATACCTCATTGGAAAAGCAACTGACCTAGAAAATAGATCTAGGAGAGACAATCTAAGGATTATTGGACTTTCTGAAAGCCATGATGAAAAAAGCACCCATACATCATCTCTCAGGAAATCCTCAAGGAAAACTGCCCTGATGTCCTAGAACCAGAAGATTAAGTAGCCATTGAAAGAATTCACTGTTCACCTCCTGAAAGATATCCCAAAAAAGAAAACTCCAAGGAATGTAGTTGGTAAATTTCAGAATTATTGGATCAAGGGAAAAAAAATATTGCAAGCAGGCAGAAAGAAACAATACAGATATGTAGGAGCCACAATAAAGATTACCCAGGACCTCACAGATTTCCACCTTATAGGATTGAAGGGCCTGGAATGTGATATTCCAAAAGGCAAAGTAATTTGAATTGCAACCAAGAATCAATCATCCAGCTAACTTGAGCATTATCTTTCAGAGAAGAAGATGGACATTCAATGATACAGGTGAATTTCATTTATTTCTGATGAAAAAACCAGAGCTGAACAAAAAAAAATTTGATCTCCAAATACAGAACTCAAGAAAAGCATAAAAAGGTAAAAAGGAAAGAACTCTTGAGAACTATATTTCTGTTATGGGTATACTTAGTATGGGTATAATTTGATTTTATTGTGATAATATGAAAAAGAAACTTGAGGTGGAAAGGGGATTGTCCTTGAAAAAGAAGGAAATCTAGGTAAAACAAGGGAAATTACATCTCAAGAAGAGGCAAAGAAGATCTATTATAATTGATGGAAAGAAGGGAGGAGGGTGAACATTGTGCGAATCTTACTCTCATCAGATTTGGCTCAAATAGAGAATATCAGATGTATTTGTTTTCACAAAGAAACTTGTCTCACCTCATAGGGAAGTGGGAGGAGAAAAGGGTAAAGAAAGGGAAAGACTAATAGAAGGGAAAACAGAAGTAGTAGTGAAAAGATATAAAAAAGAGGAGGGGTTCTAAAAGGGGAGGGCTGTTTGAAGGAGGTGGTGGTCAGAAGCAAAATACTGGGGAGGAGAGAAAGGGGGAAAGGAAAGAGAAAAGCATAACTTAGGGTCAAGCAAAAGCAAAAATAAGTCTAATTAAAAGAAGTAAGGAAACTATATTTGCTAAAGGGTACAATAGATAATGAAACAACATCAAAACTAAATATATATGTATGAACTGCTATAGCATCAAAATTCCTAGAGGAGAAATTAAGAGAGCTGCAAGAAGAAATAGATCCCTCACTATACTAGTGGAAAATCTCAACCTTGAAATTAGATAAATTTCAAAATTAGATAAATCAAACCACAAAGTAAATAAGAAAGAAGTTAATGAGATAAATAGAATTTTGGAAAAGTTAGGGATGATAGGGCTTTGGAGAAAATTGAATGGAGACAGAAAGGAATATACATTTTTCTCAGCAATACATGGAACCTATACAAAAACTGACCTCTATTTGCCTTTTCCTCATCTATAAAATGGAAATAACAATAGCACCTACATCCTAGAATTGTTACAAAAATCAAATGAAATGATCATTGTAAAGCACTTAGCACTATTTCTGACACATAAGTACTATTTAAATATTAATTATTGTTATTATTTTAAAATAATATTGATGAACAATGATAAACACCCAGGTTTAATTTTCTTTCAAAATAAAATGTCTAATTGAGATAAATTTGCTATATTTTTAAGACCCTAATACTTGTAGACAAGAAAATCTTGCTAGGGAAATGAAAAGTCTCAAAAGAAAGCAATATTCTAGAGGAATAAAGATAAGGGAGACTTTTTGCTCATTCTAGAGTAAGAGTGGGTAACCTTTTTTTCTGGCCAAGGGTCATTTGGACATTTATAACATCATTGAGAAGCCATATAGAATTATAGAACTTAAGCAAAATGGATTGTTCTACATATCTTTCAACTCATCATGCCCAGATGTTGATTATTCAGATAACTTCAATGGGTCCTGCTCAGCTGCCAGCCTGATATTCCCAGCCCTGCTCTAGAGCAAGATATTTTCTTCCCTGTGTAGTTAAGGGTCCTGGAAAGAATAAAAAGTCTAGATTTACTCTGTAAGAGTCTTCAATGTTTCATTAAGAAGCAGATGAACATTTCAACTATGCTCCAATGCACAGTATAATTAAGTAACATACAGAAGAGATTAAATTTCTAGTAGACAGCATTTGGAAGAGATGACATGACTGGTGGAAAGCAGTCCTGCTCATCAGATATTTTGGGACTGGATCTATCTAGAAAAGGCTTCCCTGAAAGAATAACATCAGTAGATGATGTAAAGGACTGAAACTCTTGAGTTGATGCACTGAGGTCAGACAACTGAGTACTTAAGGCTAATTACCAATTTGACAATACTCTATTAGCATATGCTTGGAAAATGGTCCTTCCAACTATTCTGTGCTGGCTCAATAATTGGTGTACAATTGGTGTACACCAATACAATAGGGACTAGGGGGTGGAATAAGACTAGCCAGAGTCATTTTTTGGCAGTAGACAAAGAGGAGAGGTCGTGGAGATGCTGTGTCCATCCAATTCACTTCTACCCCTAAAGATCAAAAATAAAGACTAAGGACTTTTGCTTATCCTGACTCTGGCTAATTCTAAGGTATCCAGGGAGCTAACATGGTCATCACAAGATGATATACCATTCTGAATAATATTTGACTTCAGATGTTCCCTCCTGTGTACTCTCCATCTGTATATTTTAACATGTTTTCTTTTCTTTTATATGTGTTCTTTATATCTGTACCCCTTCAAATGTTACCTTATCATATAAGTGTCCTATATGTGTGTGTAGGAAAATGTATTTGTAATCTTCTTCAGTAGTGTTTGCCCCATTTTTTCCCAATGATATTATCTGTATTGGTTACATAATTATCCCCAAGTTAATGGGTGAAATTTTGTTCCTGCCTTTTTCTTAATTGGTCATTTTAATTAAAAGCTTTTGCTAATATTAATTGTCATCTGACTGATTAGAGGTATACACATTGGTGGGAGCTCATGAGTTATACCAATTTAGTAGATTCAGACTCAGAGAACTTTGAACCTCAGACAAACTTTTTCTTTTCATAACCCCTTTTCACATGAGAAACTCTAGGTATATAGGTACATAAAAGATATGTAAATAAAACATTTATTGATAATAAATCACAATGTTGTGGCTTGAACATTCAGTTTTGAGAGGCCAGATGGAAATGTGACTCATAATTTAAGAAACTGGGCTTTATGGAACCTGATCCCTAGAGTTGCTGAGAATGGGAAGAGAGTTGTACAAACAGAACTAATGCAAACAAGATTAGAAGGGAAGTAACAAATTGGGAAAATATTTTTTACAGTTAAAGGTTCTGATAAAGGCCTCATTTCCAAAATATATAGAGAACTGACTCTAATTTATAAGAAATTAGGCCATTCTCCAATTGATAAATGGTCAAAGGATATGAACAGACAATTTTCAGATGATGAAATTGAAACTTTATCCACTCATATGAAAGAGTGTTCCAAATAATTATTGATCAGAGAAATGCAAATTAAGAGAACTCTGAGATACCACTACACACCTGTCAGATTGGCTAAAATGACAGGAACAAATAATGATGAATGTTGGAGGGGATGTGGGAAAACTGAGACACTAATATATTGTTGGTGGAGTTGTGAAAGAATCTGTCCATTCTGGAGAGCAATCTGCTGAGTGAAATGAGCAGAACCAGGGGATCATTATACACTTCAACAACAATATTGTATGAAGATGTATTCTGATGGAAGTGGATATCTTCAACAAAGAGAAGATCTAATTCATCTCCAGTTGATTAATGATGGACAGAATTAGCTACATCCAGAGAAGGAACACTGGGAATTGAGTGTAAACTACTAACCTGGGTGTTTCTACCCAGGTTACTTTTACCTTATGAATCCAATTCTTACCGAGCAACAAGAAATTAGGTTTTACACACATGTATTGTATCTAGGATATACTGTAACACATTTAGCATGTATAGGATTGCCTGTCATCTAGAGGAGGCAGTAAAGAGAGGGAGGGGAAAGTTTGGAAAAGAAGTGAGTACAAGGGATAATGCTGTAAAAAAATATACCCATGCATATGTACTGTCAAAAATTATAATTATAAAATAAAAAAGAGGGAGAATAGGAAGAGAGAATGCCCCTTGATGAAACATTTTTAAAGTATTAATTAACAACAGGAATATCAATATCTTGATTTAATTTGCTTTCAACATTGGATATGAGCATTTGTTATTTCTTTTTCTTCCTGTCGTTTGGCTCTTCATCATAATACTCTTCATGCACAAAATGATGAGGAAGTTAGGAAATTCCCTTTTTTGTTGTTTTATTAAGTAGTTTTTCAGTCATGTCCAAGTTTCATGACTCCATTTGGGAGTTTCTTGGCAAAGATATTGAAGTGGTTTACCATTTCCTTCTCGAACTCATTTAATAGATGAGGAAATGGAAGCAAACAGATGTAAGGGACTTACTCAGGCTTACACAGCTATAAAGAATCTGAGTCTAGATTTGAACTCAGAAACATGAGTCTTATTGACTCAAGACCAGAATCATATCTACTGTACCATCTATGTACCCCAGGAATTCCCTAGTTTTGTAACATTGATTTTGACCCTAAGCCTGGACCTGAACACAGTATTATCACAATTTGATTTTTAGATAAGTCAGAGAACTATATCCAACTTCCCCACATTTAAAGTATCAGGAAATGTCTGAATTTGCATAAAAATGCTATAAGTAATATGGAAGCCTTTTAGACTGTTTAAGACAATCATTTTTCATGCTTGTGCAGATTAATGAGGTTTAAAGGAGAAAGAGACAAAGAGAGACAAAGAGACACAGAAACAAAGAGAGAAAAAGAGACAAACAGAAAGAGGAGGACACAGAGAGAGGAATAAATGTAGTGTGCTGTCGTCTCTAGAAGCTGCCGGATCGCTCTCTGGGAAGAGATCTGCTGTGTCTACTCAAATCTCTCAGACAGATTCTTCTTCCTGTAGTGAACTGTTGTCTCCAGGCAGTTGCTGTTAACTCTTGTCCTTAGAAGTGACTTCCCTTCCTGCAGAGAGCCCCGTCAAGCCAGATGTAATGCAAAGTCTTCTTCTTGAATCCTGGCTCTGAATCTCCTCCAGCTCTTATCCTTCTCCAGGCCGATCTGCTCTCTGGGCCCAGTGCTGTCTCTTTTATCCTCCCAGAGAATGGGCGTGGGATAATGCAAGGGCTTCTGGGAAGAACCACCCCAGCCAATGGGCTTGCCCCCTCTATCAAGTCAACCTGAGTTCTCACCTTGTAATTGTCCAGAAAACCTGAATTCTCACCTTGTCACTGTCCAGACAACCTGAGTTCTCACTTAGTAATCCTAACAAATAAAGAGAGACAGAGAAAGGGACAGAGAGACAGGGAGAGAAACAGGGAGAAAGCAGAGGGAACGAAACAGAGGGAGAAAGACACACAGAGAGAGACAAAGAGGTGAGGCAGAGAGACAAAGAGTTTTATATAATGAAGCTTCATTTTGCCTTATTTAAAAAGTGAATAATTCACCTAAAATACTGAGCTAAAATTCTGTCGAATTTTTCAAGGGTAAGGGAGACATTTATCTATCTTTAAGCTATCTTTAAATTAAAGATGTTTATTGTTGTTGCTCACTAAATTTTCCAGCATGCCTGACTCTTCAAGGCCCCATTTAGTTTTTTCTCAACAAAGATACTGGAGTGATTTGCCATTTCTTTCTCCAGCTCATTTTACAGATGAGGAAGATGAAATAAATAGGTAAATGACTTGTCCAAAGTCACTCAGCTAGCATTTGAGACCATTTTTGAACTTAGATCTTCCTACCTTCAATCCCAGAATTCTATCTATTGCATCAGCTAGCTGCCCTAAATTAAACATTGATGACTTTCTAAAATGATAGTCCAGCCTCAGCATTGGAACCAAGTCATTTGATATGACTGAGGAAAATTCCAAAGATAGAAGTATAATAAGGGTCTTATTACAAGGACCAAATTCTGAGACAAGAGAAAGGGACCTTGTCCTTAGAATAATTATCAATACCACTGTTGCCAGAAGAAGAAAATATTACCCAGTAGCTCCAAAGCAGGAACTGCCCATTTTCAAATGACAGATGAAGAGCATAAGTGGCTCCTACTTATCCTGAATTATCACAGTTCAACACAAGGTGTGATTATGTAGTCCAAGCCCACAAAAAAGCTAAACTTTTTTTTTTTCACTCTGTGATTTGAGGGATGACGGTATCTCACTTTATGATTTAAATGACATGACAGTAAATGACAAATCTGAGGGTGGCCTCATACTGCCTTCTACAGGCAGAAGTTTGGTGTGACATAAGCTCTTAGGAAAAAAATTCCCAGATCATGAAAAATCCCCACAGTTACTGTTTTTCTTATAATCAATATATGTCAAAAACATTGCTATATGACATTGGACTTGCCAAGGGACTTCCTATTATTGTTCATTATCCTACAATTCTCCTTTATTTCTCCCACCATTTGGTCTTTATGCTTCCAATCCCAAACTTGAATATTTGACCCCATTTTTTTTTTACCATATCTATTGTTGATGATTTATCTTAGGTGCTCTTGATCTTGGGTGGCACCATGACTCTCATAAGTCTATCAACATGGGATTTATATATAAAAATACCTTCCTATAACCCCACCTCTGTATACTAGGCTTTGCCCAATTCACAAGTCTAATTTGTAGATTCAATTTCCCTAACAAATAAAATCAATGTCTAACTCAAGAAAATGTAAGGTATTAAATCCATAAAAATATGAATCCATAAATAATACACAGGGCAGTGTACCTGGCCAGAAAGTCAAAACTTCTCTACTTTGAAGGACTCCAAGTATTATGGGTAGAATTGCATATTCCCAATCTCACAGCCACCTTTCAGGGTCTTATGATGCTAAGTACAATTAGAACAGATCCTTTGTGTCTTGGTCTTGCCCCCTATAAGTTTTCTCTTACTTTGGCCTATGCTTTTATTAACTTGTTTACTTACAGCAAATTCACTAACCAGAAGGAGTGGCTCCGCCCCTTCAGTGAAGTGTTGGCAGCTCCTGGATAGTTCCACAAACAGAAATATAACTCTTTGTATAATCAAAAGTGCAAAATGACTGAATTTTGTAACATTTTAGTGGTTATTGTGGCATGAAATACACAAACTATATCTATTGAAACTGATGGCTAAGAAATAGAAAAAGAGAACTTTATTTAGGCGTGGATGCTCATTTAAAAACCACTTGTTATTTATGACCCCTTGTCTTCTCACTCCAGTATCATTTTATTTTTCAGGGAGATATTTGTTGGTACAACAAAGAAATGTAGTATGAAAAATATAAAGACTTTCCCTGTACTTTTTTCCCTACTTTTTGTTCTTTTATGATTGGTTAAAAATAAGCCTTTTTCATATTCACTATTGCTTGTATAGATGCTTATTAGGGACTAGAGAGCATAAAAATGATAATTTGCCAATATAAAATGCCAACACAGCTTAATAGTTCTCACAACTCAACTATTAAGAAGGTATCTGAACACAAGAAGAACATTGGGAGGAACATGATTAGACCATTGTTCTCCATCATTCTATATGAAAATGCCATTCATGAAAAAAGTAATTAATGAATGCAGCATGGTCATCTTAAGCTTGAAAAGGATATTTTAGAATTCATTGCAAAAATATGTATTTTTAAGTGGACATAAAGATAGTAATTAAGACTATCAGAAATTCAGAGGATGATATCAGACATTGGATTATCATTTTACACAGAACAAAAAATAACTCATTAAATTTTCTCCTAATATTGTAGAATGATCATATCAATGTGTAAAAGATTTTAAAAGTTTCTTTTATCAGTGGTCCAGTCTACAATGAAAAAGGAATTCCCTTATCATTCTACATCTTATAATAATCTTAATTTTTTATTCATCACTTTATAATAAAATTGTGGTTTTGACTACAGAAAATCATCCTCAGGATAATACACTATGATCAAGTAGGATTTATACCAGGAATACAGGGCTGGTTTAATATTATGGAAACTGTTAGTATAATTGACCATATTAATAATCAAATTAACAAAAACCATATGATCATCTCAATAGATGCAGAAAAAGCATTTGATAAAATCCAACATCCAGACCTACTAAAAACACTTGAGAGTATAGGAATAAATGAACTATTCCTTAAAATAGTCAGGAGCATACATTTAAAATTGTCAGTAAGCATCATATGTAATGGGGATAAACTGGAACCTTTCCCAGTAAGATCAGGAGTGAAATAAGGTTGCCAACTATCACCATTACTATTCAATATTGTATTAGAAATGCTAGCCTCGGCAATAGGAGAGGAGAAAGAGATTAAAGAAATTAGGGTAAGAAATAAAGAAATCAAACTATCACTCTTTGCAGATGATGTGATGTTATTCTTAGAGAACCCCAGAGATTCTAATAAAAAAGTTGTTAGAAATAATCCACAACTTGCAGGATACAAAATAAATCTACATAAATCCTCAGCATTTTTATACATCACCAACAAAATCCAACAGCAAGAGATACAAAGAGAAATTCCATTCCAAACAAATGTCAAGAGCATAAAATATTTGGGAATGTATCTACCAAAGGAAAGTCAGGAATTATATGAGCAAAATTACAAAACACTTGCCACAAAAATAAAGTCAGATTTAAATAATTGGAAAGACATTAAATTCTCATGGATAGGCCAAGCAAATATAATCAAGATGACAATACTCCCTAAACTAATCTATTTATTTAGTGCTATACCACTCAGACTCCCAAGAAACTATTTTAATGACCTAGAAAAAATAACAAAATTCATATGGAAGAACAAAAGGTCGAGAATTTCAAGGGAATTAATGAAAAAAATCAATTAAGGTGGCCTAGCTGTACCTGATCTAAAACTATATTATAAAGCAGCAGTCTCCAAAACCATTTGGTATTGGCTAAGAAATAAACTAGCTGATCAGAGGAATAGGTTAGGTTCACAGGAAAAAATACTGTACAACTATAGCAATCTAATGTTTGACAAACTCAAAGATCCCAACTTTTGGGATAAGAATTCATTATTTGACAAAAACTGCTGGGAAAACTGGAAATTAGTATGGCAGAAATTAGATATGGACCCACACTTAACACCATATACCAAGATAAGATCAAAATGGGTCCATGATTTAGGCATAAATAATGAGATGATAAATAGGTTAGAGGAACATAGGATAGTTTACTTCTTAGACTTGTGGAGGAGGAAGGAATTTGTGACTAAAGATCATTATTGATCATGAAATAGAAAATTTTGAGTACATCAAATCAAAAGGTTTTTGTACAAACAAAATTATGAAAATAAGATTAGAAGGGAAATAACAAGTTGGGAAAATATTTTTACAGTTAAAGGTTCTGATAAAGGTCTCATTTCCAAAATATATAGATAACTGATTCTAATTTTTAAGAAATCAAGCCATTCTCCAATTGACAAATGGTCAAAGGATATGAATAGACAATTTTCAGATGATTAAATTGAAACTATTTGCACTCAATGAAAGTGTTCCAAATCACTACTGATAAGAGAAATGCAAATTAAGACAACTCTGAGATACCACTACACACCTGTCAGATTGGCTAAGATGACAGGAAAAAATAATGATGAATGTTGGAGGGGATGTGGGAAAACTGAGACACTAATACATTGTTGGTGGAGTTGTGAAAGAATCCAGCCATTCTGGAGAGCAATTTGGAACTATGCTCAAAAAGTTATCAAATTGTGCATGCCCTTTGATCCAGCATTGCTGCTATTGGGCTTATATCCCAAAGAAATACTAAAGAAGTGAAAGGGACCTGTATGTGCCAATATGTTTGTGGCAGCTCTTTTTGTAGTGGCTAGAAACTGGAAAATGAATGGATGCCCATCAATTGGAGAATGGTTGGGTAAATTATGGTATATGAATGTTATGGAATATTATTGTTCTGTAAGAAATGACCAGCAGGATGAATACAGAAAGGCTTGGAGAGACTTGCATGAATTGATGCTGAGTGAAATGAGCAGAACCAGGAGATCATTATACACTTCAACAACAATACTGTATGAAGATGTATTCTGATGGAAGTGGATATCTTCAACAAAGAGAAGATCTAATTCAGTTCCAGCTGATCAATGATGGACAGAATCAGCTACACTCAGAGAAGAAACACTGGGAAATGAGTGTAAACTGTTTGCACTATTATCTTTCTTCCCAGGTTATTTTTACCTTCTGAATCCAATTCTTCATGCACAACAAGAAATTTGGTTCTGCACACATATATTGTATCTAGGATAGTATATTATAACACATTTAACGTGTATGGGATTGCCTATCATGGGGGGGGGGGTGGAGGGAAGAAGGGGAAAATTAGGAACAAAAATGAGTATAAGGGATAATGTTGTAAAAAAATTACCCATGCATATGCACTATCAAAAAATTATAATTATATATACATATATATATGTATATATAATTATATCTATATATATATTTGAGGCTGTGGTTAAGTGACTTGCCCAGGGTCTCACAGCTAGGAAGTGTTAAGTGTTTGAGGCCAGATTTGAACTCAGGTCCTCCTGAATTCAGGGCTGGTGCTCTATCTACAGTGCCACCTAGCTGCCCCAATTATAAAATTAATAAAGAAAAAAAGAAAATTGTCTAACCTCCTCAAAAAATAAAATAAAATAAAATTGTGGTTTCTTTTTGCCATTCTCCAAGGTTTTGACTCACAAGGCATTTGCGGATGAAATGCCCTTTTTTAAAGAAAACCAAGGGACACAAAATTGAAGTATCTTTCTGAGCTTAACATAGCTAGAAAATGACAAAACTACAACTCTAAGCTCTATCTCCATTGTTTGTATTTATAACCCCAATGTCTAATGTAAAACTTAGTTCATGGTAGGTTCTTATTAGATACTGGTTGATTGATTGGTGATTGATACTAACTTAAAATTCAGTGTCCTTTCTACTGTACTATACATAAATATCTGAATACCACAAATGACATCATACATCATGTACATGATATATATTTTGGAATAACCAAGGAATAAATCACATTTTGAACCTGAGAGTTGGATGCACAGAATCTGAAAAATTCATTGACATAATTTAAGAAAATATCTCCTTTTCATACCAAACACAGTATGCTACATTTTGGAGCATAAAGAAACATGTGTGCCATATCACAGGACATCTGGCAGTGAACCATACTCAGAGAAACTTGTTAGCTTTTATATTTCCAATTCTAAAATTCAAAGCTGTTTTCCTATAACCATCACTATTATCTCTATATTTAAATATTGCACTCTCTTGGCCTATATATGACATAGTTTATTTCAACAGTATCAGCCACTGACCTTGTAGAACCTGTAATCCAAAATGTTTAAAGTGATAACAACTTATATTTACATGGCCCTTTGTAGTCATGAAATACTCTCATAGAAGAAATGTACTTTGTCCTTAAAAAAATAAAAAAAAAATCGAAAGGAATGTAAGGCAAGTATTGATATCTTCTATGAATAGACAAAGAAACAGTCCCATGCAGGTAAAGTGAATTGTTCAGAGTCACTACTAGTAAATAATGAGTCAGTATTAGGTCAAGGTCTTCTGGATCCATGAGCAATGGTCTCCCTCCATGCCATCATGACACCCCACAGAAACAAAAATAAGCCAAATTGTTTCTATTTGAAAATATAGTGTGTGTGTGTGTATGCAATGGGTCTATAATCTCCTTTCCCCATCCTCAGGTAATAGTAAAATGCACTAGAAAGTACCCTTGATTAGTGGTTATTTTCTCCTCTCAATGGATCTAACAGTGGGTAGCAATTAGTAGAATTCAGTACAACATTAATGTCTCATCAGTGAGGTGATGAGTGCAAAGTGTGCATCTCCTAGTTCTTAATTAAACTGGAGAATAAAGAAAAATTACACAGATATACTTGAAATGAGTCACCTAAGCAATTGGTGTTTAGGTACCCATTTAGCATGGTGATTTGAATTTATCCACTACAAAAGAATTGGAAACCATTTTGTCATTTTCCCCTAAATACATTTCAATCCCATTAGTTATAGAATCATTGAGTTTCTGAGTCAGAAGAAAGCTTCATTGCATGTTTGGCTGGCTAGACACTTGGTTGAAATATGAAATTTCTCTACAATGTCCATGACAAGGGTTAACACAAACTCCTGAAGACCAAAAAGAATGGGAAACTTGCCTTCTTCCAAGTCATCCTATTCTGTATATACAACATAAATTATTAAGATTTTTAATGCTGAATCTATCAGGAATTATATTTCATTGAGACTGCTAATTCTCTTTAAGTAAATTGAAAATATTTTATTCACTAAAAATATTTTAATGATATCTTTTGTTTTATACAACTCTTATTTTTATGGACATATCTACTACTAGATTCACTTTGAGTTTATTCATCCATTCACTAGAAAGTAGCCATACCCTAGTAAACCATTTTGGCAGATGAGCCAAACTAGGTTGAGGGTAACCAAAGGATCTCATACAATGGGAAATTTCTAAACCAAGCATGTAAAGATTTCCCCTGGTGGAATATTCCAAGGACCATGAAGGCAGGTGAAGCAATGTTGTAGAGTGTTTAGAGACTAGTTAGACATCAAAGACATCAAGGTCATCGATGGCATCTCAAGTCATCACCTGTCATTTTCACCCTGTCCAGCCACTGTACAATAGTGGCTCTTTACATTTTAAAGTATAGGTCAACATGTAAATGTCTAGATATATAGAAGATACGAACAGAATAATTCAAGGTACTCTGAAAGATAAAGGAACTAGCAAGTAGGAAAATAAAGGAAGCCCTCCTAGGAAAGGTGATATTTAAATTGAATCTTGAAAAAATGTCAAGAAAACTAATACATAGTGGAAGAGCAGACCACTATGTCCATGGGGAATAGCTAGTACAAAAGTGTGGGTGACAGAATAGTCAGATCAGTTAGTAAGTATTTACTAAGTGCTTACTGCGTGCCAGGCACTGTGTTAAGTACTCAGGATACAAAAAGAAATAAAAGGCAGTACCTAAACACAACTTGCTAACAATTATGAAAGGATGTATCATGGTTGAGAAACTGCAAGGCAATGTAACTTAATTGAGGAACATGTAACAAAGTATTAAAAGTTTGAAAATGTAGGAAGTAGTTATTTTATTGTTGTTCAGTCACTGTAATCATTTCTGATTCTTCCTATGACCACTGAAGGTTTTCTTGACAATGATATTGGAATGTTTTGTCATTTCCTTCTCCAATGCATTTTACAGATGAGGAAACTAAGACAAAAAAAAGGTTAAATGACAAAGAGGATCTGAGATCACATTTGAATTCAGGTCTTCCTGACTCCAGGTCCAATATTCACTGACTGAACCATCTAGTTGCCCTAGGTAGTGGTTATAAAGGACTCTGAATATAAAATAAAACAGCTGAAATGAGAAATAAAATAAAAAATTAAATTATCTCATTCTGGAGATAATAGTGAAGTACTGAAGCTCATTGACAGAAACATGACATGATCATATTAGGGCTTTGGAAAAATCACCTTAACAGTGGAGTGAAGGATTGAATGGAGTACAAAAAGACCTGGAACAGAGAAACTAATTAAAGAACTATCCAGGTAAGAGATAATAAAGTTCTGAACAAGGGTGAAGTCTGTGTGAAGACAAAAAATGCTATGATAATAGAAATGACAACATATGGTAATGAAAGATATGAAAGGCAAATGAGAAGGAAGAGTCAAGGATGACATTGAGGTTATTATAGGTCTGGGTGACTAGGAGTGTCATGACTCAGAAAGGGAAGGTCTTTGCAAGGAAAGATAATGAGTTTTATTTGTGACATGTTGAATTTGTGATCCCTATGGACAAAATTTGAAATACCCAACTAGTGTCAGATATATAAATCTGGGAATTATTTGCATGCAGATAATAACTGGATGAAAAGGAGCTGATGATCACTAAGTGAGGCAAAAGAGGAGGGCAAAGATAGAGCCTTGAGGGGATATCAAGAATGAGAGAGTATTATTTGAATGAAGATCCTAAAAACAAGAGTGAAAAACAATGGATGGAAAAAAATAAAAGAATCAAGAAGAGGGAACAGTGTCACAAAATCCTTGAGAATAGAGACTATCTTGAAGTGGATGACCGACATGTCAAATGATGTAGAGTTCAAGAAAGACCATAAGTGGTAAAAGTCCATTACATTTGGCAATCGAAAAATCATCGCTATCTTTAGCAAGGTCAGTTTCAGTTAAATGATAAGGTCAAAAAACACCCCACAAAGAGAATTTTATAGAGAATGAGAATAGAAATGGAGGCAGCAAACTCTTAAGGAGTTTGCCCTAGAAGAGGAAGGGAATCCACTTGAAAGGTTTTTAATTTTTTTTTATGTTATGTATGGGAGAAACTTAAACATGTTACAAAGACAGCATTATATAGGGACAGAGTAAAGATAAAAGTACTTATTGGGATGATAGTGGAACCAATTTGCTGGAGAAGCCAAAAGAGAAAATGAGATGAAGAATGTATGTAGAGGGGATTTCCTTGGCAGGAGTAGGACCATCCCATCAACTGAGATAAAAGTGAAGAAAATAGAGAAATATGTCTGAGTGAGGCAAGATGGAGAGGAGGGGATAAGGAAATGTTCTTCAGGAATAGTTACATCTTTATGTCACTAATTATCAAGATTTAATATTCAATCAAGATTCTGTATGCCCACTGTGTGTTTCTACATTGTAATTTGAATCACCTGAAACAATGGTTATTCTGATTGTAGTACAACATGTTTTTAATATGCACAAGGTAATTAGGAGAATATAATTATATTAAGATTCTTTCATTTCATTAATAAGAGAAGTTTCTCCACCAATGCATAAGGCAATCATCTCTAACTTATTTTCTGAAAGAGTTGTCTGACTTGCAGAGAGGCTAAGTAACTTTTTTTAATAAACAAACCACTAATGTATATCAGAAGAAGAATTTGAATCAGACTGTTGAATTATCAACTTGAAGGCTAGCACCACACAAATTTTACCAAGAAAATATTGACAATAAAAATGAAATCTCTTTTCCATTTGCACTTTGCAGAATTCTCTGAGGACATAATTTAACAAAACATGAATTTCCCTATGTTATGTCTCACTTCATACATTGCTAATGATCAATGAAACAATTTTAACCATAATAAAAGATATGTAGGAATCACCTTTTTGGAGGAAACTTTAAAGTTGCATTTTTTCCTAGTGAATGTAGCACACAAACAAATAGAAAAGCTAACCCAGATTTTAGTTACACTGTGGGTCTACACCAACTCAAATATGTTGTTTATAACCCACTAACAATATATTTGTCTTTATTATTTTACTTTATTTATAACTAGTTCAAAAAAGATAATTTATATATATATATATATACATATGTATATGTATATATATATTTATATTATATTATATATTTATATATAAGAAGACTAGAAACATATTGAAGTCATATATGAAAGGCATATAGGGAACATGGATCAATAGTATAAATGTTTGGATTAGTACACATCTAGAGGCCATTTTGCCAAAGACTATACACAAAAAGGCAATTCAACAGGAAACTTTTCATCTGGTAATAATGTTGTGCAGCCTTCACAGTATTGCTTCTATGTGAAAAGTATGTTACTACTACTTAATTGTATGCATACAAATATAATAGATACATACACACATACACACACACACACACACACACACACACACATATATATATATACATATAAGCGTATATTTATGCTTAGCATTTATATGTGTGTGTATGTGTTCCTCTATGGAAGATTATATATCGGTATAAATTTTGTGTCAACAAATACACATGAACATTATATATCCATATAAAACTATACACACATTTGTATGTCTATACATGTATATGTTACATAAACATATTTTTAATGAATAGCAAACCTCTTGGGTGAAATGTCCTGTACAACTACAAATTTTCATAAACAATAAGAAAAAATTCAGTAAGATATCATATTTTATATATTAATCATTTGCATAACTGCAAAGATGATATATTATAGAATATTGTTGATAAAAGCTTGTTTGTTCCCATTTTGTAATTTTATGAAGGATATGCTTGACATGTACATACAACAATCTCAATAAAGATTATACTCAAAGACATGAGAAAGTCACTATGAGTTAGTAATCACAATTATGTCTCAATTGCCTTTTTTGAGTGAAAATGTTTTTGTTTTTGTTTTTCCAATTTCTTTATATCTTTGTTTCATGTATTGCCATAAATTGAACAAGAAAAGAATGGACTAAAATGTTTGGATAAATTGCAAAGATCATTTAATAACTCTGATATTCTCCCAGTAGTAAAGCCCCATCTTTTTAAATACCAATCTTTTTCAGTGCTGTTGAATGGTTATGAGTCACAAAATATGAAAGTCATTTGTAATGAAAAAACAACAACAACAACAAAAAAAAGGTGATCACACTCTCCCTGACTTCTCAGGGAGGTGATAACATCAAACCAGATATTGTTAGCAGGTTTTCTCTGGACTTACTTAAAAGGGTCTTACTTGAAACAGGTATACATAAACCCATCAGCATGAGAGGTATTACACAAGCACATAGTAATATAACACAGGCTAGTAGTGATGTAACAAACCATATCAATCAACATAAGGAATTATACATGTCCATAAGTCCTACAGATAGTCCAAAATCAATCTATTGTCCATTACTTCATGTGTCAGGAAATCCAATGATTCCTGCAGATTTTGAAGTCCTGCAACGGTCTTATCATGTCTCAGGGAATTTAATGATTCCTGCTGGTTTTTAAGTCTCATCAACAATTTTTGATGTTCATGAGTCCATTGCCATAATTGTCATGCTCTTTCAGTGGTGGGCACAGCAGGACAGCCTTCATAGACTCTGTAACAATGCATTATACAATATTTGGAATGATTTTAAAAAAATGTACAATCAGAGTCCTGAAGACGCACTGTAGAACTTTGGGGATGTTTGCCTCCAACATATTTAGATATTTAGACTGCTCATCACCTTCACTGTTCCAGTTTTTAAATCCTGAGTCAAGCGCCAAAAAAAAAAAAAAAAAAAAAAAAAAAAAATAAAGCCATGCCAATCTCATCTCTTTTGGGCAATTATCATGTCATACCCTTTGAAAAAATCAACCAAAAAAACCCAAAAAAAACCAAAAAACAAACAGTCCATTTTAGAAGCATTTGCGGTAGACAATGGAGGATCCAGATTCATCATACTCCTGCTTGCTGATCCACATCTGCTGGAAGGTGGAAAGAGAGGCCAGGATGGAGCCTCCAATCCAGACAGAGTATTTGCGCTCAGGTAGGGCAACGATCTTGATTTTCATTGTGCTGGGGGCGAGGGCTGTAATCTCCTTCTGCATCCTGTCAGCAATGCCTGGGTACATGGTGGTACCACCAGACAATACGGTATTAGCATACAGATCCTTATGGATGTCAACATCACACTTCATGATGGAGTTGAAGGTAGTTTCTTGGATTCCACAGGATTCCATACCTAAGAAAGATGGTTGGAAGAGAGCTTCTGGGCATCAGAACCTCTCGTTGCCAATGGCGATAACCTGATCATCAGGAAGCTCATAGCTCTTTTCCAGAGAGGAGCTAGATGCAGCAGTGGCCATCTCCTGTTCAAAGTCTAGGGCGACATAGCACAGCTTCTCCTTGATGTCACATACAATTTCCCTCTCAGCTGTGGTAGTGAAGCTGTACCCTCTCTCGGTCAGGATCTGTTGGCTTTGGGGTTCAGGGGAGCTTCTGTGAGCAGCACAGGGTGCTCCTCAGGGGCCACACGGAGCTCATTGTAGAAAGTGTGATGCCAGATCTTCTCCATGTCATCCCAGTTGGTGACAATACCATGTTCAATGGGATACTTCAGGGTCAGGAAACCTCTCTTGCACTGGGCCTCACCCCCCACATAGCTATCTTTCTGGTCCATGCCCACCATCACACCCTGATGTCTGGGGGGCCCAACAATGGAAGGAAACACAGCCCGAGGGGCATCGTCTCCTACAAAGCCAGCTTTGCACATTCCAGAGCCATTGTCAACAACGAGAGCAGCAATATCATCATCCATGGCGAACTTTGAAGTGGCAAGTTTAAACCCTTAAGAAAGAGAGAGGAGATGGTGCCACACCTGGAGGCAGGGGGGAGGCAAGTGTATGCTGGGTGGAAGAGCTCACAGCTTTAACTCTATTTTCTTAAGGGTCATTTCCACATTCTCCTAAACAGGTCTAAAGAATGGGTATACAAATATGGTATTTCCACTGCCATCAGTGAGGGAAATATATTGCTATGTAAATACAACACCTTATTTCTTGAAGATAGAATGGTTCCTCTATCTTAAAGGTCATTATTTGGGGAAAAAAAAGATTAAAATTCTTTTGATTAGCCCCAAATGATAGAATTGTGGCTGAAATTCAGGGAAATAGATTTCAGATCAAGGTAAGAAAAAAGTCTGAAGCAATTAAAAATGTTTTCAAAAATGGATTGGCCCACTTTAGTGTAGTTACTTCTCCATCATTAAAGGTCTCAATATGAAAGTTGAGTAATTGTTTGTCATGAGTATTGTAAATAACATATATCTTTTGAATACATAATATACTACACGACCCTCTGAAATCTCTTCTTATGATAAATTTTCGTGATTTTATAATTCTAGCTTTTTTGCAGAATGAAGAGTAATGAACCTAATCATTTTTCCACATGGTAACTCTTCATTTGGATATATTTATCAGATCTTCTTTAACCCATAAAATTATAGATTTAAAGCTGGAAGAGCTTTAGAGACCATCTTAGTCTAAGTACTTTATTTTTACAGATGAGGAACTCATATGAAGAAATTAAATCTCTTATCTAAAATTTTTCTAGATAGTAAGTACCAGACCTGGCATGTGAACTTAGATGTTATCTTCTGCCTCTAGATAAAATACTCTTTTTCCTGTACCACAAGGACACCCAAAGATAGCTTCTCCCAATAGAGGAAAAATAAGCAAAACTTATGGATCCTAGTGAATATCTTAAAATATCCAAGCAATTATGGAACAATGATTAGTAATCACCATATTTTTAAAAGTCCTAATCATTCCAGACCAACATGAAAATCAGCCTCCACTATTTCAGGTGAGAAAGTTAATGTATTCTCTATTTGGGTTTTGGTCAAATACTTGCATGATGCCTTCTGACATTTTGCATGGAAAAATAAAGTTGGCATGAATATGAAAACATCACCAAGATGGGATAGAAAGAAAGAACAATGATAAGTACCCACCTACACAGAAAAAAGGTATCCATCAAGCAAGAAAGGTAATTTGTTGAGAATACTTATATTGAATAACAAGGAGACACAATGATAGTGGGGGAAAAAGGCAGACAAAGTATTATTTATTTTCAGAAATGTAAATGGATAATTCTGCTCTATTCAGAATGAAAATGAATATTGTTGTTGTCAAAACATTGATTCCACCTCAGTAATACCTTTCTTATAAGTCTCCTTTTCTCCTCTGACATCGTCATCATTCTTATTCAGATCCTTATCACTTCACACCTGGATAATTGCAACAGCTGCTGATGAGTCAGCCTGCCTCTCTTCATTCTAATCCATCCTCCAGTCAATCAACAAAGTAATTTTTCTAAAGCACCATCATCACCATTGTCATCATTATCAACACCACCACCAAAATCACAACATTTTATCCACTATATGCCAATAACAGAATGTAGCAAGTAGTGAAGTGGATAAAATGTTGTACTTAGTATCTGAGTTCAAATCCTATCTCAGGCACTTAGTAGGTGCTTGACCATGATTTCTTTCTACCTAAATTTCTTCATCTGTAAAATGGGGATATGAGGAGTATCTATCTTCCAGAGTTGTTGTAAGGGTCAAATGAGTTAGTCGGCATGAAATGTTTCTAAGTCATAAAGTCCTACAAGTGATAAAGAAAAAAAAAATTCATAAATGCAAGCAATACACTAATTCTTTCAGCTCTAGTTATTTTCTCTGGTTGTTGTTCATACCTGAAATATTCTCCCTCCTCAACATTGTTTGCTGATTTCCCTTTAAAGCTCAACTAATAGTTAATCTCTCCCATCTCAAATAACTGTGTGATCCTGTGATTTTGCAACCTATCTAAAATTATTCAGTGAATAGATGGAATTCTGAGAAGAAAATCTAAGTCTTACAATTCCTAGCCTCATTGTCTGTGCAGCACAGCATATGTAAAAAAAATGAAAGCTTGGGGTCAGATTAAGAAGAGTCATAGATGCCAAGCTAAGAAGTTTAGACTTCATTAAACCAGATTAAATAAATTGCTATGAAATGCTTATAATGAGGGGCAGCTAGATGGTGCAGTGGATAGAGCACC
Source organism: Sminthopsis crassicaudata (assembly GCF_048593235.1). Classification (NCBI taxonomy): domain Eukaryota; kingdom Metazoa; phylum Chordata; class Mammalia; order Dasyuromorphia; family Dasyuridae; genus Sminthopsis; species Sminthopsis crassicaudata. Next base: position 563,560,247 of record NC_133619.1, read on the forward strand.
AGCCCTGAAGTCAGGAGGACCTGAGTTCAAATCCGACCTCAGACACTTTATACTTCCTAGCTGGGTGACCCTGGGCAAGTCACTTAACCCCAATTGCCTCAGTAAAAAAAAAATGCTTACAATGAGTAATTTGGTGTGAGCAAGAAAACTTTCAAATGTGTTGTTAATAGACAAATGTATTATGTTTATGTTTAGGAGCAATTAGGTGATGCAATGGAAAGAGCACTGGGTCGGAAGTCAGGAAGAACTAAATTCAAATTCAGACTCAGAAAAGCCTCATCAAATTTCTGGCACCATTTTGTCAAATGGGTTTTGAAATCAAGTCTTACAGACAGTTCAGAAGATAAGGGACGTAAAGGGTTTTGTGAATCTTAAAAACAACTTACATGTGAGCTATTATTGTTGTCCTGCTATACTAATGTCATTAAATGACATATGTAACTCTCCTCCTTCAAAAATTAAAAAAAAACAAAACAAAAGTATAAAAAGGGCAAAAGGTATTATTTTTCAAATCTACTAACTGTAAGTTACTTCATATGATTAAAGGAATTCACCTTGCAACCTATATTTTCCTCAGGTCTACAAAAATTATGTAAGAGTGGTTGCCTTCCAAATCAGCACAGTCATCCATATAGTTCTCAGATCTTCATTAAGGCTGTGCTATTACTAGGAAAGGTTACTGCCTGAAAATTATACAGCATTCTCAGATCTAAATACACCATAATAACTAAGTAACAGAGAGCTATTGGCAGCTGAAACTATCTTATCAAATAATGTGGCTTTCTCTAAGGTAGACCTATGAAAGGAAAAAAAAGTTTCCCAGGAACTGAAATGTCAAAGTTAGACTCACACTAGCACAACTCAGGTAGTGTCAAGAATACAACTCTGGCTACATTTCTAATTCTCGAATTCATCACATTGAGAATAATTATGAGCAAAAAATTAAAAAAAAAACCACAAACAACAAAAAAAGTGGTGATTCAAGGATGGAAAAAACACACCCCAGAATAATTACGATGGTACTGCAAAAAAAATTTTTTTAAGTTATGTAGAATTGGAAAAAAAATGGAATTGCCTTAATTGTAATCACAACTATGTTCAGAATTACAAAATTCTCAGAAATGGAAAGGACACATAGAAGCATCTGAGGGATGAAATGTCCTTGACAAGATACTGAAGAGGCCATTCAGTCTTGGCTTGAAAAGCATCTGAAGTTAGGATATTTAGTATCTTCCCCACCTCATATACATATGACATTGGGTAAATCATTTAGCTTCAGTTTCTTTAATTCTAAAACTGAGGAACAATGAGATAACATTAGTGAGAAATTACAATATTTGGCCAATAGTAAGTACTTAATAAGCCTTTCCATCTTTTTTTTCCTTCTTTCTTTCTCTGTCTCTTTTTTATTTTCCTTCCCTCCCTCCTCCTTTTTTTTCTTTTCTTCTTTCTTCCTTTTCTTCATTCCTCCTCTCTTTCTTTTTTTCCTTACTTTCTATATTTATATTTGATATATAGTTAAGTCACATTATTAAAAAGAAAGCTAAGGTTGCTGGAATATCAAACAAAAATGTTGTTTGAAGAATACAATCTTTCCTTTCATGAAAGTGAGTACAGCACTTACCTGGCTTCAGAACATTGGCATCCATCCCATTTCCCATGATTTTTCACAAAATATAACTAACAGCAGCACAGAAATTGCTTTGCTGAACTGTTTCATTGCCCTGGGGATGGTTTCCAGCCCCTCATTTTATAACTCTTAGTAGATCCTACTGTAATAGCTGGGGCTAAAATTTATCACTTGCAGCCAATATGGTGCTGAGGCACTCTGAAACTAGGCAGCTTGGGCTTCAAAAAAAATAAGTGCATTCATTGGGCCATTATTCTAAATTTTCCCAGCTTAGTAGAACCTAAAAGAATGTAAAGTCACTAGTATAGCCTCTGAGAACCCAATATCACATCCATGCTGCAATGAGCTCTCTTTTGTTAGTGGAGGGCTTTGGCTCCAAATATCTTCCTTCCACTAATGCAGACTAAAAGAAAATGAGGTGTTTTGGTTTGGTTTGGTTTTTTTCACATGTGATGGTTGCTTCATTACATTGCTTACTTCATATTAATTTTGGTGCCCACTAAAATTGTTAACTCTTTTTCATATATTGTTCATGCATCTTATTGTTTCTATAAATATATGATAATCACTCCTTAAAATAAGTTAATATTATTATTATACTTGATATTTACTTATAGAACCTTAAACTTTGTGAAGTGGTTTACCTATCTAACTGTGACAATGGATTAAATGGAGTTTGGAAAAACTCAAGGGAATCTGAATTTTATCTCAAATACTAGCTATGTGCCAATCAGCAAGTCATTTTACTTAACAGCTAGTATTTCATCGTTTGTAAAAAGTGGATTATAATCACACCTATCTACCAGGATTTGAGGAGATAGCAAATGAGATGTACATGTCTAAGCTTCTTTAGAGCAGTGACTATCCTTTTCCTCTTTTGTATCACCAGTGTCGGCCCAATAAATGGCACATTATAGATGTTTAATAAATGTTGACATTGATTTGATTAATTGATAGAGATTAAGTGACTTTCCCAGTTTTACACAGCTAGTAAGTGCCTGATTACAAGTCCATTGCTAGCTACTATATCACCCAATTGCCTTCTGATTCTAGGAAAAGTATTCTATTCAGTAAATCACATTTCCACTCAATCCTAATATAATCTAATTGCATACACAATTTGACAAACAAATCTTTTAGTGTGTCCCTAGGTGTCAAAGTATAAATAGACTAAAAGTCATTGATATATAAAGTCTATGAGAAGCAAACATTATGAACACTGACTCCATTTTTTGCACAAACTCCATTTTGTTGTTTTCCCGTAAATCAACTGATTTCAGGAAAATTTCACTCACTCATGTTTTTTCTCTCAACTCAGATTTTCTCTAATAACAAATCAAATTACCCAGTCAATCATTCTGGGCTGCATCTCATTTATTTTTTAATGTACAAAAATAGGGATGAAAATGTATTTTTGAGGTCTTTGTATCTGCTGAGGGTTCTTGGATCCAGTTTATTATGGATACTTTGCTAATAAATCAAGTAACACAAAATTTGTTTCTTCAGTTACTGCAAATTTTCTTGCAACAAAACAAAAGGCCTTTTAAAAGAATATTCTGAAAAAGTGATTGCTTAGTTTTAGGGACCATGGCACTTTTGTGTCTCTACTAGAAAAAGAGATAACTGATAGTGAGATAATTAGGGAGGTTGTAAAAATTATGTAAAATTATCTAGAGTTTCCATTTTGTTTCTAGATCATATCTAGACATGTACCTTGTGCTACACTGAAGAGAAGGAACGGAGTATAGAGGAACGGAGTATAGTGAAAAGAGATATGGTTCCGAAGTACGGACTTGTGAGATTCTACTAATATTTATTGCTATTATGATTTTGGATAACTCACTTAACCTTCTTGACCTTATTTTTTCCCTATCTGTAAAGTGAGGAGTTTAGATTAAATGATCTTTGAAGTCTCTTTTAATTCTGAATCTGATTTTCTTTTTATTTGTATAATAGAATAATTTTAATAATAGAAACAAAGTAAACATTTCATCTAGCTGGTTATGTCCAATGGTCTATTTTCTAGCTGAGAGGGATAAAAGGGTTGACCCTAGAATTTCTTTCCAGGAATTGTAATAGAGCTGCTAGGCTACAAGAAAACCATTTGAAAATGTACTTGTTTAAAAGATGACAACTCAATTTTTTCCATATTTGTTTAAATTTCAGATTCCAAATTTCTGACTGTCTTCTTCTCTATGACTACCTGGTTATCATTAAACTTATGTGTTTCCTATTAAATTGAAACGCCAGGCCTCTTAACTCCTAATGCCTCCAAATATAAGCATGACTCTCTGAGCATCTCACCCACCTATCCTCCAGGATGCAGTATTGTCCATTTGAGACCTGAATAGTAAGGGAGCATTAGAAACACTGTGAAATGATTGGCAAAGTAAATTATGATGAGTTTGAGTTTGGCTAGATTTAGTGAAATTGCCCTAATCAGAATGGCACAGACAGTGGGAAGGGAAATATTGGGTCAAAAGTAGAGGATGATGTGTAATAAAATTACAGGAAAATACTGGAATGAACAATGATTGTTCATTTTTGTTCATGATTGATCATAAAATAGAGATGATGAATTTGTTCTCTTATCTTTATGGAGGAATTTTTGAAGACTTTGAAATTAAAGGGTTAAGAATCATTCTATAGTGTTATGGCTTATATACATTCCTGCCCCTGTCACAGGAATGGTCTGACCTGATTGTCCACATAAGGAATTCAAAATTCTGCCATAAAAATATCTCTTAAGCTCTTAAAGGAAAGAAAAATTTCCATTTCTTTATTATTATTATAATTTCCACAGTTACATGTAAAACATTTTTTGCTATACATGTACATTCATTTTTACATATTTCCATATGAGTCATGCTGGGAGAGAAAAATCATAACAAAAGGGGAAAAGCATGAGAAAAAAAGAAGGGAAAAAACATGAAAATAGTATGTGTTGGTCTACATCCAATCTCCATAGTTCTTTCTCTGGATGCATATGGTATTTTCTATCCAAATTTGATTGGGATTGCTTTAGATCACTGAACCATTGAGAAGAATAAAGTTTATCATAGTTGATCATTGCATAATCATGCAGTGACTTTATTGATGTTTTCCTGGTTCTGCTTGTTTCACTAAGCATCAGTTCATTTATATCTTTCCAGGTTTTCTAAAATCGGCATATTCATTTTTTTTGCTGAGGCAATTGAGGTTAAATGACTTGACTAGGTCACAGAACGAGGAAGTGTTAAGTATCTGAGGCCACATTTGAACTTAGGTCCTCCTGACTTCAGGGCTGGTGCTCCATCATTTTTATAGAAAAATAATATCTGATTACTTTCACATACAATCATTTATTCAATCATTCTCCATTTGATGGGCATCTATTCATTTTCTATTTTTGTCACTACAAAAAGAGTTGCTAGAAATGAAATTGGCCATTTCTGATGTTTAACTTGCTGTAGGGATCTGATAATTAGGGCACACTATCTTAGCATCCTATCATTCATCAATCTGCCATCTCTATCACCTCCACAAAGATAAATAATTAGGTTCTAATAATATGAACAATATTTTTACATTTACAATATGTGCTTGTAGGTCTTTGTTTTTTTTGTGTGGGAAAAAAGCAATGATGGTAATCACTGATCTAAATTTATATAGCACTTTAAGGCTCACAAACTGTATCATGTACATTCTCAGTTCTACATCACATCAACTTTATTAAGCAATCAGTACAAGAAGTGTTATGTTCACTTTATAAGTAAGAAAACTGAGATTCAAAAGATTTGAACTATTACATCAAGGTCCAAGAATTCATAAATATCATAATTAGGATTCAAAATCAGGTCTTCTGGTTGTTTCCATTGTTGCTCCTGGTAGTAGAAGAGAACTGAAAAATAAAGCTAGAAATAGTTAGATCCACACAGACAACACATAAAAGGAAAATAGTGGAAGGAATGTTTAACTATTAGAGAAAAATAGAAGAAATTGAGGTAGCCCTCAGTTGGGTCCCTAGGAGAATCCTGGAACAAAAACTTGGTCATGGCATTGCTCACTTAAATGACTGACATAAATTCCAGAAAGTCTACACTTTTCCCCACATTTTCTGTGCATTGTAATATATTCTGTATATTTTTAACCTAAGTGTTTTTATCTTGATTTTGCCTCAAATATGAAAAATTTAAAAGTTAGCTATAAGAGCATGAAACCTAAATTGGGGCAAAAAGTCAAATCTCCCTCTGAATGGTAGGTATTTTCCTAAGTAATAAAATTTCATCTGATAAAAACTCCACAGAATAGCAGAGAAAGGGACTATATATACTTGTGTCATTTTATTTTCCCTATGCTGAGAGTGAACTATTTATAACAAAATGAAGTTTATAAAATCTTTTAATTTCCATTAAATTTTTGCTACCACAGAAAGTGCCACTGTGAATATTTTATTCAGTCTTTGGTCTCTTTGAAGACAAGACCAGAAATCAAAACATATGAACAATTTTGTAAGTTTTCTTACATAATTCCAAACTATTTTTCAGAAAAATTAGAGTAATTCATAGTCCCGCCAATAGTGTATGTTTGGTTAATTTGGTTAATTAACATTGAAATTAACATTGGTTAATTTCAGTTTTTATATCTTTGCCACCTTTCTTAGTATGAGCTAAAATCACAGAATTGTCTTAATTTGTACTTCTCCCCTTGCTAATTCTTACATTTGGCCTGTAGAAAAAGAAGAATATACAAACATAAAGGGGGAAGCTAGATGGTGCAGTGGATAATAAGCACTGAAGTCAGGAGAATTTGAGTTCAAATCCAGCCTCTAAAATTTACACTTCCTAGCTATGTGACCCTGGGCAAGTCACTTAACGCCAATTGCTTATAAAAACAAAATATACAAACGTGGAAGAAGGGAGTAGGTAGAGTAGACATCAAATGAACTTCACTTAAATGCATAAGAGAATTCAGTGCATACACATATACATACATATGCATGCATGTGTGCACATACGTACAGAGAGTGTTGGTATAGAATTGCATCCACTCAGAAGAGAAACAAAAAAGAATAGGGAGAAATGGATTAAAAGGAAGGTTAATATTACAAAGGGAATATTCTAAAGCAAAACTGATTTCCTGGTAATAAACGGAGTATTAAAATTGGGTAAGAGGACACAAAAGGAAAGAAAAGCAAAGAACTTTAGAATGTTAGAGGTGGCAACTAAAATTTCTCTTATACAATTGAGAATGATTAAACATCTTGAGTATCAGAAAGCAATAAAATATTGACTCATAGGAAACGAAGAGTCAAGAATATCAAAGGAATTAATAAAAAATATCTACAAGAAAGGTGCCCTAGCCAAAAAATCTAAAATTATATTATAAAGAAGCAGTCATCAGCACTGGAAAAATAGTATGGCAGAAGTTAGATCTCACCAAGATTTTACATGTGTACCAAAAAAGTCAAAATAGGTACTTAATTTAAACATAAGGGTGATACTATAAGCAAATCAGGAAAGTAAGCAATAGTTTACCTATCAGGTACATGGAGAACAAATGAACTTAAAATCAAGTAAAAAACTGAGAACATTATTAAATACAAAATGGATACTTTGATTACATTAAATTAATAATTTGTGCACAGGCAAAGCCAATGCAACCAAGATTAGAAAGGAAATAGAAAGTGGAGGAAAAGTGTTTACAGCAATTATTTCTGATAAAGTCCTCATTTCTCAAATATGTAGGGAATTAGTCAAATTTGTAAGAATACAAGTCATTTCCTATTTGGTAAATGGTCAAATTTTATGAGCAGGCTGTTTTCAGATGAAGAAATTAAAGCTATCTATAGCCATATGAAAAAATGCTCTAAATCACTCTTGACTAGAAAAAAGCAAATTAAAACAACTCCAAGGTGCCACTTCACACTATTTTAAAAAAAAAAAAGGAATTGAAGGGAAGTTCATCAATTGGGAAGTGCTTGTACAAGTAGTGGAATATGAATGTAAAGGAATATTATTGTGCTATAAGAAAGAATAAGCAGGCAGATTTCAGAAAAATCTGGAAAGACATGAAATGATTATACAGAGTAATAGCAACATTGTATCATAAACAACTATGATAGACTTAGTTCTTCTCACCAATACTATAATTCAAAACAATTTCAAAACACCTTATGTTGGAAAATACTGTTCTCATCCAGAGAAAGAACTATGTAGTGTGAATGTTGATCAAAGCAAACTATTTTCACTTTCTTTTCTTTTTTTTTTTTTTTTGGTGGCTCTTCCCTTTTCTTCTAATTCTTTCATAACAGGACTAATGTAGTTTATAGCAGATTGCTTGCTATATTGGGGAGGGAGAAAGGAGGGAGGAAGAAAGAAAATAGTTGAAACTCAAAATCTTATACAAGTAAATGTTGAAAAGTATCTTTAGAAGTAATTGAGAAAAAACTATTAAGTGGAAAAGGTGCCATATACATGAAAGTTATTATCAATACTAGTTATTAAAATTGATATCAAATCTGTTGTGTTTTTAAATCATGAAAGAGCAAGAGAATACATTAATAAACATTTATTTTTCACTTCCTTTGGGCTAGACATTGTATTAAGTCCATTGTAAATGTTTCTTGTTTGATGATCACAAAAACTGTGATGTAAGTGTGATATTATTTCTGTTTTACAAATGAGAAAAGAGAGAAACAGGGGAAGTGACTTGCCTAGATTCACATTGCTAAAATGTTTCTGAGGCTGAAATCATTTCTTCTCTATTCCAGAACTAGAGCTCTATACACTATATCTCTTCATGGTAAAAAAAAAATTATAAAAAGAGAAAGGAACAGAACCAAGTTTGTAAAAAGAAAATGAGAAGAAAAACAACTTTGAAAGTTTTAATTTTCATTAATCCAATAGCAAACCATATGTTCAGATGACCTATTATGGCAGAAGTATTGCACATAAGGTACAGAGACATATTTTTGACAAAGAAAAAAATTAATTTTTTATTTTATTAGGGATTTGTGCCAAGTTTTCATGTAGTTGTTCATACTATGAAATTATTTTGAAATATTTTAATGTTCTTTGATCACACACACATATATATACACACATATATATATACTCTTCCATTTAATTTCTGCCTTCACTGATCTACTGCTCTTCTTTGAATCCCCACAATTTACCACACTGCTTGATACCTAATAGGTGCTTAATAAATGCTTATTGACTCTGACTACAATTTCTCAAGGACATTGCAAATCTCTCTTAAAAGTTACAAGACACAGGAAAATCAACCAGTGCCTAATGAAATAAAAAATGCTGCAAACTCCCCAAAATGAATAGAACAATTATAAGAAACTTGAGAATGATTCAAAAGGAAATTAAATAAATAAAAGACAGTAGAAATGAACTAAACTTTTTAACACTCAAATGCATCAGATATCTCATTAACTAAAGAATTCCCTCTAACACTGAAGAATGGGACATGTCCACTTGTCCATGCCTTTAGAAACTGAGCCACTCTTGCCTATGCCCTCCCAAAAGTGCAGTACAAAGGCTTCATCCAAAGTTCTGAAGACCTTTCCTCTCTTTCTGTCTATATTGCAAGAGTACCTCCTTTGTCTGCTGTCCACTCTTTGCTCTTTTCATGTGATTAGGCCAACCTTCTCTTCCTAGAATAGAATTCCTTAATTGCTCTCTATTTTTAAAAATCGTTACATTTTTTTAATTAAAGCTTTTTATTTTCAAAATATATGCAAAAATGATTTTCAACATTTACCCTTGCAAAACTTTTTATTCTAATTTTTCCTTCCCTTCCCACAATCCTCTCTTCTAGAAGGCAAGTAATCCAATATATGTTAAACATGCATGATTTATATATATATATTTCCACAATTATCATGCTGCATAAGAAAAATCAAATCAAAAAAGAAAAAAAAATGAAAAAGCCAAAATGCAAGCAAACAATAATAACAAAATTGAAAATACTATGTTGTGATCCACCCTCAGACCCCACAGTCCTCTCTTTGGGTCACAAGATCATTGGGAACTGACCTGAATCATCTCAGTGCTGAAAAGAATCATGTCTATCAGGATTGATCATTGTATAACTTTACTATGAGGGGGAACAATATTCTCCTTGTTCTATTCACTTCACTTAGCATCAATTCATATAAGTCTCTTCAGGCCTCTCTGAAATCATCCCGCTGATCATTTCTTTTAGAACATTCATAACATTCATATACCATAACTTATCAGTCATTCTCCAACTGATGGACATCCACTCAGTTTCCAGTTTCTACTCACTACAAAAAGGGCTGCCATAATATTTTTACACATGTGGGCCCTTTTCCCTTTTTTTATGATCTCTTTGGGATACAGGCCCATAAGAAATATAAAAGGTATGCAGAGTTTGATAGCCCTTTGAGCATAGTTCCAAATTGCTCTCCAAAATGGCTGGATCAGGTCACAATTCTATCAAGAATGTATTATTGTCCCAGTTTTCCCATATCCCCTCCAACATTTATCATTTCTTTTCCTGTCATCTTAACCAATCTGAGAGATGTATATTGGTACCTCAGAGTTGTTTTAATTTGCATTTCTCTAATCAATAGTGATTTATATAATTTTTTTCATATAACTATAGATGGCTTTAATTTCATCATCTGAAAATTGTCTGTTCAAAACCTTTGACCATTTGTCAATTGGGAAATGAGTTTTATTCTCATAAATTTGACACTATTCTTTATATACTTCAGAAATGAGATCTTTATTAGAAATACTGGCTGTAAACATTTTTTCATAGCTTTTATACTTCCCTAATAATCTTGTTTCTGTTGGTTTTCTTTGTGCAAAACAGTTTTAATTTAATGTATTCAACACTATCCATTTTACCTTTCATAATGTTCTCTAGTTCTTCTTTGATCATAAATTCCTCCCTTCTCCAAAGATATGATAGGTAAATTGTCCCTTGTTCTCCTAATTTGTTTATAGTATCATCTTTTATGCCCAAATCATATACCCATTTTGATCTTATTTTAGTATGGAGTGTGAGATGTATAACTATGTCAATTTTCTGACATATTGTTTTCCAGATTTCCCAGCAATTTTTCTCAAATAGTGAATTTTTATTGTAGAAGCTGGAGTTTGAAGATTTATCAAATAATAGATTGCTATAAGCCTTGCTTATTTTGTTGTGTGTATCTAATTTATTCCATTGATCTACCACTCTTTTTCTTAGAAAGTATCAAATGGTTTTGATTACTACTGGTTTATAATATAATTTGAGTTTTGGTGCTGCTAAGCCCCATCCTTTGTATGTTTTTTCACTAATTCCATTCATATTCTTCACCTTTTGTTCTTGCAGAGGAAATTTTTTATTATTTTTCTAGTTCAATAAAATAATTTTGGCAGTTTGATTGGAATGGCACTGAAAAAAAAATTAAGCAGAAATGTCATAGAATATCATTCTTTATGTCTAAATCATGAACCCATTTTGACCTTATCTTCATATATAGTCTTAAGTGTAGGTCAATGTCTAATTTCTGCCATACTAATTCCCAATTTTCCCAGTAATTTTCGTCAAATAATAAGATCTTATCCTAGAAGGTGGGGTATTTGGGATTTATCAAACACTAGGTTAATATAGTTTAATATTGTGTCTTGTGAACCTATTCCACTGATCAACTATTCTATTTTTTTGTTAGTCAGTACTAAATAGTTTTGCTCATTACTGCTTTATAATATAGTTTTAGGGCTGGTACAAGCAGGCCACCTTCATTTGCATTTTTGTTCATTAATTCCCTTGAAATGATTGACCTTTTTTTCTTCCCCATAAACTTTGTTATTATTTTTTGTAATTCTGTAATTCTGTAAAATAGTTTGCAGTTTGATTGGTATGGCACCAAATAAGTAGATTGGTTTAGGTAGTATTGTCATTTTTATTATATTAGCTTGGCCTACTCATGAGCACTTGGTATTTTTCCAATTGATTAGATCTGTCTTTGTCTGGAAAGTGGTTTGTAATTCTGTTCATAAAGTTTGTGACTCTGCCTTGGCAGGAAGACTCCCAGATATTTTATATATCTACAATTATGAAATTTTTCTTTTGTATCTCTTGCTCCTGGAATTTGTTGCTAATATATAAAAATGTTGATGATTTATGTGACATTATGTTTATCCTGCAATGTTGCTAAAGTTATGAAATGTTTCTAGTAGTTTTATGAAGCTCTAGAATTCTCTAAGTATGCCATTATATTATCTGCAAAGAGTCATAATTTGGTTTCCTTATTACCTACTCTAATTTCCTTAATCTTTATTTTCTTCTCTTATTGCTAAAGCTAACATTTCTAATGCAATATCAAGGAGTAATAGTGATAATAGGCAAACTTGTTTCACCCCTGAACTTATTGTGAATTGTTTTGGTTCATTACTATTACATTTGCTATTTTCTGATGGTTTTTAATAGATGGTAAATAGGAAAATTCCATTTATTCCTATACTCCCTAGGAATTTTTTTTGGAATGAGTGTTGGAATTTGTCAAGTACTTTTTCTGCATTTATTGAGATAATTATTTGATTTTTGTTAATTTGGTTATTTATATAGTCAATTATACTTTTAGTATTCCTAATATTGAACCAGCCCTGCATTCCTAGTATACATCCTCCTTGGTCATGGCATATTATCTTGGGGATGATTTGCTGTAATCAATTTGTTGATATTTAGATATTTCTGTCAATATTCATTAAGGAAACTAGTCTACAATTTTCTTTCTCTGTTTCTACCCTACCTGATTTAGATTTGGTAGAATTCACATATAAATCTATCTGGCCTTGGAGATTTTTTCTTTATTAATTAATAGTTTGTTCAATTTCTTTTTCTAAAATTGGACAATTTAAGTAATTTATTCCCTCCTCTGTTAAATTGGGCAAACTACACATTTGTAAGTATCCATCCATTTCACTTAGATGATCAGATTTAGTTATAAACTTGGGCAAAATAGCTCCTAGTTATTACTCTAATTTCCTCTTCAATGGTAGAAAGTTCACACTTTTCACTTTTGATACTAACAATTTGATTTTCTTTTTTTCCTTTTTCTAAACAAATTAACTAGTTTTTCAATTTTGTAGGTTTTTTCATAAAACCAACTCTTAGTTTTTGTTTATTATTTCACACTTTCAGTTTTATTAACCTCCCTTTTTGTTTACACAGTGTTAAATTTGGTATTTGATTGGGGAGTTTTAATTTCTGTTTCTAGCTTTTTTATTTGCATGCCCAATTCATTGCTCTTTTCTTTATTTATTTTATGAAAGTATACATCTAGAATTATAAAACTTCCCCTAAGAACTGCTTTGGCTGCATCCCATAAATTTTAGCATGTCATCTTATCTTTAGCATGAAATTGTCAATTGTGTCTATCATTTGTTGTTTCATCCACTCATTCTTTAACATTAAATTATTTAGTTTACAATTCATTTTGGTGTATTATTCTGTGACCCTTTATTGCATGTAATTTTTTATTTGATCATCATCTGAAAAAGATGTATTTACTATTTCTGCTTTTCTGAATTTGACTTTGAGGTTTCTATGTTTTTATGTGTGTCCAATTTTATGTATTTTCCATGTACCATCAAAAAAACCATATTATTTTCTGTTTACATTCAATTTTCTCCAAAGGTCTATCATATCTAACTTTTCTCACATTACATTTACCTCCTTAACTTGCTTATTTATTTTGTGGTTCTGTTTATCTAATTCTGAGAGCAAGATTGAGATCCTTCATGAGTATAGTTTTGTGGTCTAATTTCTTGTATCTCTCTTAACTTCTTCTCTAGGAATTTGGATGCTATGCCACTTGGTCTATATTTGTTTAGTATTGATATTACTTCATTATCTTTAAGTAGGATGCAATTTCCTTCCTTATCTATTTTAGTCAGATCTATTCTTCTTTTACTTTATCTGAGATCAAGATTGCTACTCATGCTTTTTTTACTTCACCTATAGCTTAATAGATTCTGCTCCAGCCTTTTACCTTTACTCTGAATGTATCACTCTGCTTTAAATGTGTTTCTTGTAAACAACAAATTGTAGGATTCTGGCTTTTAATACAGTCTGCTATCTGTTTCCATTTTATGGGAGAGTTCATCCCATTCACATTCACAGATAAAATTACTAACTCTTCCTGCCATCTTGTTGTTTCTTTTTTTTTATGTCATCATGATAAAATCAAATTATGCCTATGCCTTCTAAGTATACCCATAAGAGAGAAAATTCTCAAGAGTAAAACATATCATCTTCCCATATAGGGATATAAACTTTCTAACTTTTAAAAGAAACAATTATTTTTTTCTTTCCTTTTTTATCTTGTGTTATGCTTCTCTTGAATTCTGTATTTAAACATCAGTTTTTCTGTTCAGCTCTGGTCTTCATCAGAAATAAATTAAATTCACCTGTTTCTTTGAATGTCCACCTTTTGCCCTGAAGGATAATGATTAATTTTGCTGGATAGTTGATTCTTGGCTGAAATTCTAGTTCCTTTGTCCTTTGTAATATCATATCCCAGGCCCTTTGATCCTTTAAAGTGGAAACTGCTAGATACAGTGTAATCTTGATTGTGGCTCCTCAATATTTGAATTGTTTATTTCTAACCTGATAGCAATATTTTCTCCTTGATCTGATAATTCTTAATTTTAGCTACAATATTTCTTGGAGTTTTCATTTTGTGATCTCTTTCAAGAAGTGAACAGTGAATTCCTTAAATGGCTATTTTACCCTCTAGTTCTAAGACATCAGTTTTCCTTGATGATTTCCTGAAAGATGTTTTATAGTCTCTTTTTTCATCATGGTTTTCAAGTAGTCCAATAATTCTTAAATTTTCTCTCCTGCCTGGATCTATTTTGCAGGTCAGTTGTTTTTCCAATGAGGTATTTTTTTTTCTTCTACGTTTTTTTTCATTTTTTGCAATTTAGTTGACTAATCCTTGAAATCTCATAAAATCATTTACTTCCATTTGTTCAATTCTAATTTTTAGTGAATTATTTTCTTCACATAACTTTATTATCTCCTTTTGTATTTGGTCAATTGAACTTTTAAAAGAGTTGTTTTATTCACAAATTTTGTTTTCAAGGGTTGTTTTCTTTTTCCTTTTCATCAAACCTATTTTTTCATTGTACCTTGCCTCATAGAGTGAAAGAAGAATTAGATTTTATTTTGAAAAATTACATAAGTACAAGTAAACTTTCCTTTAACAAATAAATTAATTAGTAAGAAGTTGAATATTAACATATTTCTGTACCCTATACAATAACTTTAATGCTCTGTTATGTGTTTTAAAAACAAGAAACAAAATTTTACTGGAGAAATGGTCATCCTGTAAGGTGGTGTATTTTGTAAGTATTTTTAATAGCTTCTTATTTACAAGATATATGCATAGATAATTTTTCAGTATTGACAATTGCAAAACCTTTTGTTCCAACTTTTTCCCCTCCTTCCTCCCATCCCTTCCACCAGATGGTAGGTGGCCCAACACATGTTAAATATGTTAGAATAGAAGTTAAATACAATATATGTATGCATGTCCATACAGCTAATCAAATCTATTTTTAAGGAGATGTATGCTTTTTTATTTAGATAATCTATTTTAAAGGAGTTTTCTTCAGATAATTTGTTTCTTTTCCCAAACTCTCTTCAAAGCTCTCATTTCCTTTCTCTACTTTTCTTCTAACTCTCTTTTAACATCCTTTTTGAATTCTTCCAAGAGAACTTTGTGAGATGGAGACCAACTCATATCACCTTTTGGGGCTTCATCTGGAGATGATTTGCCTTTAGTGTCCTTAGGATTTTAGGTCTGTTCTTCTCTATCTCCATAAAAGCTATTTATAGTCAGAGTTCTTTTTGCTTTTTTTGTCCATTTTCATAGGTTAAGGTCTGGTCTAATGACAAAAGGGAAGATTGCCTCAAGCTTCCTCTACAGGCAACAGAGTTTTCACATTTCCCTGGGACTGATGCTGCTGACTTCTTTGCTAAGCAAGGCCAAATCACCAGAGCCCCAGTAATTACCTTTTATAGCTTTGTTGTATGTCTCACAGCTAGTCTGCTGATCTGCTAGCTTTGAACCAACACAAAGTAGGCCATATTCTGTATTTTGCCTATGAGCCTCTAAATAGATCCCTATCCCAGTCCTTTAAACACTCCCTCCATCCCAGTGCAGAATGCCTGGTTCCCTGTGCTATTCCTGAGCTCAGTGGCATTCCCATCCTAATGCCTGATTGAAGCAGACCTTTTCTGATGCATTTCCAAAATATCTTCTGATGGAAATTTTTTATACTCCAAATATTTGTGTCCTGTCACTTCAAAATCATTTCAGAGGCTTGATTTGATGTTGATCTGAGAGAAGCCAGGAAAAGCTCTAACAAATATCTCTCTATTTTCTGCTATATTGGATCTATCCTACTTACCAGATTATATTTTTAAATATATATATATATATATATATACATACATATATATATATATATATATATATCAGTAACCATCAAAACACAATATGTGAATAAAACATATTGCTAAAAGAAATAAATCCTTCATGTATATTTTCATTTTTGAGAATTCAGAACTAGTTTGTTGTAATATGATGCTTGTTTGTTTGTTTGTTTGTTTGGTTTTTTGCTATGCCATATGTTGGGATATGATAGCTGCTATCCCCAGCCTCAAGGCAAAAAATTGATGCCCAAGTATTTTGGTCACATTTATTATTTTCACTAAAATGACTGTCCTCAAATCAGCTTAGCTTAATATTGTTTCTTTTTCTTTCAGAAAAAAGCCTAGGAATCTAGATTCTAGTTCTAAAAAATTGTGTTGTCTATAGTTGCTAACTTCAACTAGACTCTAAGGTTCTTCTTTTCTTACTTAGATGAAAAAAGTCTTACTAATAAGCATTGCATTGAATCATTAAACATGCTTTGTCCTATTTATTTGGAGAAGGTGGGAGGAAGAGGTATACATGAATGATTTTTTCTGTGCAATTCCCAATGCAGAAATTATATCTATTTATGAAAATATGAATATTGGTCCCATTTTATAATCTGAAAGAATTCCCTGATACATAAGAGAGTGAATGTTTAAGTGACTTGCTCATGGACACATCACTATTATGTGTCTGAAGCACAGATTGAATCCAGGTCTTCCTTATTCAAAGTCTAATCTTAATTTGTGCATAATAAGTCCTTAATGAGTGATTTTAAATGAATCAATGAAGAATGAATGACTTGAATGATTAAATGAACACTTATGTTAACCCATTTGAAAAATAATTGTTTCATGACAATTTTCTTAAGAACCCAAGTAATAAATAAATGCTATTTTCCATCCTTAAATGTAATCCTCAGGTCAGAAACAATGATACAATGATTTTTTCTAAAACCAATATTAATATATTTCATTGTAATCATTTTAAAAGTGATAAATGACATTAACACTTAAGTACAACTCTGTAAACTTGACAATTCTATTAACACTGATGATCTTAAAACTTTGATGAATTTTAGCTGTCAATAACAAAAGTGATATTATGCTGTGAATGTTTATGTCAAAGACCTGAGAACTATAAAATATAACTTAGATACTTAGGATCTATATGTTCTGGATCTTATGCTATTCTAATAGATTATGAAAATACATGTTTTTGAATACAGATTTTCAGCCATAATTCTGATAAACATTTTTCACATAAGTTCCAACAATGAAGTCTAAAACTGCTTTCTTTTTGTGCCAAGAGTAATGCACTGATTTTGTATGCATGATTTGAAGTGAGATGAATTACATGGGATTTTTTATTTAATATTTTTTAAAGATCTTACTGTGTAGTAGATAGAAAGTCAACCTTGGATCCATAACATAATAGTCCAAGTCCTTCACCTGATACAGAGTGGTAAGGGTACACAGAAAATCATTAAACTTCTCAACTAAGTCTGAGGGTTACAGAGTAATTGTCACTTTTTATCATGCTGTTAAAGTGATGTTATTATCTCAGTGCAATACCACATATTAGGGTCACAAGTGGATCTCAGAGAAACACCAGTGCAGCACCAGTTAAACAGCCAGAGCCTGTAGCTCCTGGCACAAGAACCCAGAGACAATGTCTCTTCCATCTGGGAAGCACAGCTTAAATTTAAGAAAGGGAAAAGGCCAAAAAGATATAAACAATAAACACCCAAAAATAGATTATTAAAAGTTCACAGGGAAAATCAAGACACAAACTCAAAAGAGGGCAAGAATGTCAAAAATATTATGGGCAAAACCCCCAAGAAAATTAAAATGATAGAAAAGATATAGAAAAACTGGGAAAATAAATGAGAGTAATTCAAGAGTATTATGGGAAAAAAAAAGAATCAATAACTTGAAAAAAGGAAACAACTGATTGAAAAGTAGAATTTACTAAATGGAAAAGGAGATACAAAAATCTATTGAAATAACTCCTTAAAGAGTATAACTGGTCAAATAGAAAAGAAAATATAAAATTTAATTGAGGAAAACAACACTTTAAAACTTAGAATTGGGCAAGTATAAGCTAATGTTTCCATGAGTCATCAAAAATCAATAAAACAAATTTAAAAGAGGGAAAAAATAAAGAAAATGTAAAATACCTCATGAAAAAAAAAACTGACTTGGAAAATAGATCCAGGAGAGACAATATCAGAATCATTGGACTCTCTGAAAGCCAAAATCAAAAGGAAGACAGTGTTTTTCAAGAAATTGTCAAGGAAAACTGCTCTGATGTTTTGGAATCAAAGGGCAAAATAATCATTGAAAATATCCACTGATTACCTCAGGAAAGAGATCCCAAAATAAAAAATCCAAGGATCTTTACAGCCAAGTTATAGAACTATCAGATCAAGAAGGTGAAATATTACAATTGGATAGAAAGACAATTCAAATATCAGAGAATTACAATCAGAATTACACAAAATTTTTCAGCAGTAGCATCAAAAGATTGGAAGTGATAAAACATGATATTCTAAATGACAAACAGGCTAGAACTACAATCAAATCACTTAACCAGCAAAACTAAGTTTAATTTCTCAAAAGGGGAAATAGTCATTCAATGAAAAAGAAAGATTTCAAAGATAAGTTCAAAATTAAACTTGTTCTTCAATATCAAGACCCAAGTGAGCCATAAAACACAAAGGATTAAAAATTAACTCTTTACATCCCTACATGTGAAAAAAATACCTGTAATTAAAAAAAAATATTATAGCTTTTTATTTACAAAACATATGCATGCATAATTTTTCAGCATTGACCCTTGCAAAATATTCTGTTGCAAATTTTTGCCTGCTTCCCCCCATGGCATCCCCTTAGATAGTACAATATATGTTTTAATATGTTAAAGTATATGTTAAATTGGATATATGTATACATATTTATACAGTTATCTTGCTGCACAAGAAAAATCAGATCTAAAAGGAAAGAAAAAAACTAAGAAGAAAAACAAAAATGCAAATGAACAATAACAGAAAGAGTGGAAATATGTTGTGGTTTAATCTCATTTCCCATAGTTCTCTTACTGGGTGTAGCTGATTCTCTTCATTATTCATTTGGAACTGGTTTGAATCATCTCATTGCTGAAGAGAGCCACATGCATCAGAGTTGATCATTATATAATCTTGTTGTTGCCATGCATAAGGATCTCCTGGTTTTGCTCATTTCACTTAGCATCAATTCATGTAAGTCTCTCCAAACCTTTCTGGAATCATCCTGCTGGTCATTTCTTACAGAACAATCATAGTCCATAACATTCATATACCACAATTTATTCAGCTATTCTCCCAATTAATGGGCACCCATTCAATTTCCAATTTCTAGCCATACAAAAAGGGCTGCCACAAACATTTTTTAATATGTGGGCCCCTTTCTCTTCTTTAATATCTCTTTGGGATATAAGCCCTGTAGAATCACTGCTGTATCAAAGGGTATCCACAGTTTGATAGCTTTTTGAGCATAGTTCCAAATCGCTTTCCAGAATTGTTGTATTCTTTCACAACTCATCAGATGATGAAATTGAAACTATATCCACTCAATGAAAGTGTTCCAAATCACTACTGATCAGAGAAATGCAAATTAAGACAACTCTGAGATACCACTACACACCTGTCAGATTGGCTAAGATGACAGGAACAAATTATGATGAATGTTGGAGGGGATGTGGGAAAACTGGGACACTGATGCATTATTGGTGGAGTTGTGAAAGAATCCAACCATTCCGGAGAGCAATCTGGAGCTATGCCGGAAAAGTTATCAAACTGTGCATACCCTTTGATCCAGCAGTGCTACTAATGGACGTATATCTCAAAGAAATACTAAAGAAGGGAAAGGGACCTGTATGTGCCAAAATGTTTGTGGCAGCCCTTTTTGTAGTGGCTAGAAACTAGAAAATGAATGGATGTCCATCAATTGGAGAATGGTTGGGTAAATTTGGTATATGAATGTTATGGAATATTATTGCTCTGTAAGAAATGGCCAGCAGGATGAATACAGAGAGGCTTGGAGAAACCTACATGAACTGATGCTAAGTGAAATGAGCAGAACCAGATCACTATACACTTCAACAACGATACTGTATGAAGATGTATTCTGATTGAAGTGGATATCTTCAACATAGAGAAGATCTAATTCCATTCCAGTTGATCAGTGATGGACAGAAACGGCTACACCCAGAGAAGGAACACTGGGAATTGAGTGTAAACTGTTTGCATTATTGTATTTCTACCCAGGTTACTTTTACCTTTGGAATCCAATTCTTATTGTGAAATAAGAAATTTGGTTTTACGCACATATATATTGTATCTAGGATATGTGCTGTAACACATTCAACATGTATGGAATTGCCTGTCATCTAGGGGAGGGAGGGGAAAATTTGGAAAAGAAGTGAATACAAGGGATAATGTTGTAAAAAAAAATTACCCATGCATATGTACTGTCAAAAAAAATTATAATTATAAAATTAATTTTAAAAAATAATGATTTGGAGCACCTTTTCATATGACTATGATAGTTTCAATTTCTTCATCTGAAAATTGTTCATATCCTTTGACCATTTATCAACTGGAGAATGGCTTGATTTCTTATAAATTTGAGTCAATTCTCTATATATTTTAGAAATGAGGCCTTTACAAGATCCTTTGGATGAAAAAAATGTTTTCCCAGTTTATTGCTTCCCTTCTAATCTTGTCTGCATTAGTTGTACAAAACCTTTTTAACTTAATATAATCAAAACTATCTATTTTATTATCAATAATGATCTCTAGTTCTTCTTTGATCACAAATTCCTTCCTCCTCCACATGTCTGAGAGGTTAAATTATCCTATGTTCTTCTAATTTATTTATAATCTCATTCTTTATGTCTAGATCATGAATCCATTTTGAATATATCTTGGTATATGATATTAAGGTGGGTCAGTGTCCAGTTTATGCCATACTAGTTTCCAGTTTTCCCATAAGATTTTTATCAAATAGTGAATTCTTATGCCAAAAGCTGAGGTTTTTGGGTTGTCAAACACAAGATTACTATAGTTATTGGCTACTTTTTCTTATGAACCTAACCTATTACATTGATCATATAGTCTATTTCTTAGCCATTATCAAATGGTTTTCATGATTGTTGCTTTATAATATAGTTATAGATCTGGTACAGCTAGGCCACCTTCATTTAATCTATTTTTCATTAGTTCCCTTGAAATTCTTGACCTTTTGTTCTTCCAGATGAATTTTGTTGTTATTTTTTCTAGGTCAGTAAAATAGTTTCTTGGGAGTTTGATTGGTATAGCACTAAATAAATAGATTAATTTAGGTGCTATTATCATCTTTATTATATTTGCTGGATCTATCCAAGAACACTTAATATTTTTTCCAATCCGACTTTATTTGTATGAAGAGTATTTTGTAGTTTTGCTCATATAGTTCCTGACTTTACGTTGGCAGATGGATTCCCAAATATTTTATACTATTGACAGTTATTTTAAATGGAATTTCTCTTTGTATCTCTCTTGCTGTTGGATTTTGTTGGTGATGTATAATAAAAATGCTGAGGATTTATGTGGATTTATTTTGAATACTGCAACTTTGATAAAGTTGTGGATTGTTTCTAACAGCTTTTTAGTAGAATCTCTGGGGTTCTTTAAGTCTACCATCATATCATTTGCAAAAAGTGATAATTTGGTTTCCTCATTATATACTCTAATTCCTTTAATCTTGGTTTTATCTCATTGCCAAAGCTAGCATTTCTAATACAATATTGAATAGTAATGGTGATAGTGGGTAACCTTGTTTCACTTCTGATCTTATTGGGAGTGGTTCCAGTTTATCCCTACTACATATAGTGCTTACTTATGGTTTTAAATAATTGCTACTGACTATTTTAAGGAAAATTCCACTTGTTCCTATACTTTCTAGGGTTTTTAATAGGAATGGGTGTTGGAATACTTGCATTTTTTTAAATTCCATTTCTAATAGTACAGCTAAAAGGAATATACAATAGACAGAAGATATGGAAATAATGTAAATACAAGGAATGACATTAAAATATTTAGGAATGAGAAAATGAGTACACTGGATGCAGAATGAAGAGAGAAGTAGAATAGGGCAAATTTTTTAACATTAAGAGGATGAAATAGCTATTTGAGGGAGGTAGTAAAGGGAAAGATGAGAGGATGGATGATGAGCATCATTTACACCTCACTCTTCTCAATATTAGCTCAAAGAGGGAATATAATACACAATCATTTAAATGTAGAAATATATCTTATATGACAGAGAATTAGGAGAGAAGGAGAATAAGTAAAGGGGTTGGTGGGGACTGATGGAAGTAAGATAGATCAGGGGAGGTGGTAGACAAACAAAATACTGCTAAAGAGGGAAAGGGAGAAAGAGGAGAAGAAACAAAGAGGAGGAAGAATAGGATGGAGAGATATACACCAGGAGTAATTATAACTGGGAATGTAAATGAGATGAACTCTCCCATATAAACAGAAGTTTATAGCAGAGTGGATAAAAAACCCTCACAATCCTACAATATGTTGTTTATAAGAAATATATTTGAAACAGAAAGACACATACAGAATAAATGTAAGGGGCTAGAACAGAATCTATTAAGCTTCAACTGAAGTTAAAAAAAAAAGCAGTCATAACAATCCTGATCTTAAAGAAAGTGCAAAAATTGTGCTAATTAATAGGGATAAGAAAGGAAACTACATATTATTAAAAAGTACCACAGACAGTAATATCAACACTAAACATATGCACCAAGTATAGCATCCAAATTCTTTAAAAAGTTAAGTGAGTTCCAGGAAGAAATAGACAGCAAAACTACATTGGTGAGATATGTAAACTGTCTGTCCCCTCTCAGAACTAAAAAGATCCAACCAAAAAATAAACTAGAAAAAAAAACCAAGAAGATAAATAGTATATTAGAAAAGTTAAGTGTAACAGACCTTAGAAAACTGAATATGAACAGGAAGAAATAAACATTTTCCCTCAGCAGCACATGACACCTATACAAAAAGTGACCATGTAATAAGCATAAAAACCTCAAAATCAAATGTAGAAAGGCAAAAATAATAAACATATTATTTTCATATTATAATACAATAAAAATTACATCCAACAAAAAGGAGAGAAAAGATAGAACAAAAAAAAATTTAATTGGAAACTAGATAATCTAATCCTAAAAATAGGTAAGTCTAATAAGAAGTCATAAAAATAATTAATAATGTTATTAAAGACAACTTATCAATGAACAACATACCAAAACTTATAGAATTCAAGCAAAGCTCCCTTTAGGGGAAATTTTATTTCTCTAAATTCTTTAACACTGTGAGAAAAGAATAGATCAATAATGTTTAACATGTTAAGACTGCCTGCCATCTAGGGGATGGGGTGGAGGGAGGGAAGGGAAAAGTCAGAACAGAAGTGAGTGCAAGGGATAATGCTGTAAAAAAAAAAAATTACCCAGGCATATGTTCTGTCGATAAGAAGTTATAATAAAAAATTGTTGAGGAAAAAAAATAGTATGATAGAAACCAGAAATTGACTAACATCTAACATCCTATAACAAAATAAGGTCAAAATGGGTACATGATATTTTTTCACTTCAATTTTTTAATATTATTGCTTTTTCATTTCCCTTCTGCAGTTATCCTCCCATATTTGGGTGACACCTGCCAGTATGGATTTCGGATTTTCTACTCGTCAATTGTTTCTGCTATGTAAGCCATACTTTTTCCTTGCAGAGTTTTTCACTTTTTTCTCTTTATTTTTATTATATAGTTTTATGGATAAATTTTAATTATAGCTTTTTATTGACAGAACATATGCATGGGTAATTTTTACAATATTTTCTATTGCACTCACTTCTATTCCAACTTTTCAATTCTCTCCCTCCACCTCCTTCCCAAGATGGCAGGCAGTCTTATACAGGTTAAACATGTTAAAATATATCCTAAATGCAATATATGTGTGCAGATCTGTACAGTTCTCTTGTTGCACAAGAAAAAATGGATTCAGAAGGTAAAAATAACCTGGGAAGAAAAACAAAAATGCAAGTAGTACATATTCATTTCCCAGTGTTCCTTCTCTAGGCATAGCTGATTCTGTCCATCATTGATCAATTGGAACTAAATTAGATCTTCTCTTTGTCAAAGATATTTTGGATAATTTTTCAACAAAACCTTGTGTTCCAAATGTTCTCCTCCCTTCCCTCCTACTCCTTCCCCTAGATGGTCAGTAATGTAATATATGTTAAAGATGTTAAAAATATAATTAAATCCAATAAATGTATAAATATTTATACAATTATCATGCTGCACAAGAAAAATCAGATCAAAAGGAAAAAAATAAGAAAAAAAAAATGCAAGCAAACAACAAAAAGAATGAGAATGCTGGGTTGTAATCCACACTCAGTTTCCCATGGTCCTCTCTCTGGGTGTAGATGACTCTCTTCATCACAAGATCATTGGAACTGGCTTAAATCATTGCATTGTTGAAAAGAGCCATGTCCAACAGAATTGATCTTCCTATAATCTTCTTGTTGCCATGTACAATGATCTCTTGGTTTTGCTTGTTTCACTTAGCATCAGTTTATGTAAGTCTCTCCCAGCATCTCTGAAATCATCCTGCTGATCATTTCTTATAAAACAATAATAATCCATAACATTCTTATACTATAACTTATTCAACCATTCTCCTACTGATGGACATCCACTCAGTTTCCAGTTCCTTGCCACTACAAAAAGGATTGCCACAAACATTTTTGCACATGTGAGAACCCTTTCTCTCCTCTATGATCTCTTAGGGATATAAGCCCAGTACAAATACTGCTGGATCAAAGGGTATGCTCAGGTTTATAGCCTTTTGGACATACTTCCAGAATGGTTGTATCAGTTCACAACAGAACCAGTATTGTACTAATGTCCCAGTTTTCCCATTTCCCCTCCAATGTTTGTCATTATCTTTTCTTATCATCTTAGTCAATTTGAGAGGTATGTTGTAGTACCTCAAAGTTGTCTTATTTCAGATTTCTCTGATCAATAGTGATTTTAGAGCATGTTTTATATGACTAGAAATCGTTTCAATTTCTTCACCTGTAAATTGTCTATTCATATCCTTTGATCATTTATCAATTGTACATTGTCTTCAATTCTTATAAATTTGAATGAATTCTCAGTGTATTTTAGAAATGAGGCCTTTCTTTTAACTTTTTTTTAACAAAAGTATCTATTTTGTATTCAGTAATGTAATCCAGTTCTCTTTTGGCCACAAATTCCTTCCTTCTCCACAGATCTGAGAGATAAACTATCCTTCATTCTTCTAATTTGTTTATAATATCACTTTTTATGTCTAGATATTGAAACCATTTTGATCTTATCTTGGTATCTAGTGTTAGGCGTGGATCAATGCCTAGTTTCTGGGCTATTAATTTCCAATTTTCTTAACAGTTTTTGTCAGTGAGTTTCTATCCTAAAAGCTGAAGTCTTTGGGTTTGTCAAACACTAGATTACTATAGTCACTGACTATTTTGTCCTGTGAACCTAATCTATTCTACTGATCAACTACCAAATGGTTTTGATGACTGCTACTTTATAATATAGTTTTAAGTCTGGCATAACTAAACCACCTTCATTTGCATTTTTTTTCATTTCATTCCTTAGAATCCTTGACCTGTTCTCCTTCCAGATGAAAAATTTTTCTAGATATATAAAATAATTTCTAGAGAATTTTATTGGTATGACACTGAATAAGTAGATTAACTTAAGTATTATTGTCACTTATATTATATTTGTTCTGCAAACTATTTGAAAAAATAGGGAAAGAAAGAGTCCTATCAAATTTCTTTTATGACACAGATTTGGTGCTAATACCTAAACCAGGTAGGGTCAAAACAATGAAAGAAAGCTATAGACCAATTTTCCTAATGATTATCAATGCAAAAAATCTTAAATAAAATGTTAGCAAAGAGATTACAAGAAATCATCCCCAGGATAATATACCACGACCAAGTAGGTTTTTACACATAACTAACAAAATCCAACAGGAAAAGATACAAAGAGAAATTCAATTTAACATAATTGTTGTTAGTATAAAATTTTTGGGAATTTATCTGCCAAGTCAAAATCAAGAATTGTATGAACACAACTACAAAATTTTTTCCACACAAATAAAGTCAGATCTAATCTATTGGAATAATATCAAGTGTTCATGGGTAGGCCAGAACAAATTTTGTTGGTAATATATAAAAAGCTTATGATTAGTGGGGATTTAGTTATTATCCTGCCTCTTTGCTAAAATTGTGAATTGCTTCTAGTAATTTTGAATTGATTCTCTAGGTTTCTCTAAGTATACCATCATATCATCTGCAAAGAGTGAAAATTTGGTTTCCTCATTGCTGACTCTAATTTCTTTAATATATTTTTTCTTTATATTGACAAAGATAACATTTCTAATACTATACTGAATAGTAATGGTGATAGTGGACAACCTTGTTTCACTCAAATATTATTGGGAATGTTGGTGGTTTTAAAAAGATGCTACTAATCAATTTAAGGAAAAGTCCATTTACTCGTATACTCCCTAGTGTTTTTAATAGAAATGGATGTTGGATTTTATCAAAAGCTTTTTCTGTATCTATTGAGATAAGCATATGATTTTTGTTAATTTGGTCACTAACAGTTTTCTTAATATTGAATCAACTCTGCCTTCCTGGTACAAATCCTACTTGGTTGTGATATATTATCCTAGAAAGGATTTTTTTATTTAAGATTTTTGCATTGATATTCATTAGGGAAGTTGGTCTATAATTTTCTTTCTCTGTTTTGACCCTACATGGTTTAGGTATCAGCATCATATCTGTGTCATAAAAGAGATAGTTTGCATAGTATTGGAATTAATTGTTCTTTGAATGTTTGGTAGAATTCCCATATAAATCTATCTGGCCCTAGAGATTTTTTTTTAGGGAATCGATTAATAGCTTGTTTTTATTTCTTTTTTCTGAAATAGAATGATTGACGTAATTAATTTCCTTCCTCTTCTGTTAATCTGGGCAATCTATATTATGGAAGTATTCTTCCATTTCACTTAGATTATCAGATGTATTGACATATAGCTGGGCAAAATAATTCCTAATTATTGCTCTAATTTCCTCTTCATTGTTCTTTTTTCTCATTTTTGATACTAACAATTTGATTTCCTTCTTTCCTTTTTCTAATCAAATTAACTAAAATTTGTCTATTTTGTTGGTTTCTTCATAAAACCAACTCTTATTTATATTTATTAATTCAATAATTTTCTTGCTTTCAATTTTATTAACCTCCATTTTTATTTTCATAATTTCAAATTTGGTATTTAAGTGGGGGGTTTAATTTTTTCTTTTTCTAACTTTTTAGTTGCAAGCCCAAATCATTGACCTTTCCTTTCTCTATTTTATGCAAGTAAGCATCTAAAACTTCTTCTAATAACTGCTTGGACTGCATGCCATACATTTTGGTATTTTGTCTCATTATTATCCTTTTCTTTGATGAAATTACCAATTGTGTTTATGATTTGTTGTTTCACCCACTCATTCTTTAAGATTAGATTATTGGTGTATTCACCTATCAGAATGGCTAAGATGACAGGAATAAATAATAATGAATGTTGGAGGGGATGTGGGAAAACTGGGACACTGATGCATTGTTGGTGGAGTCATAAAAGAATCCAATCATTCTGGAGAGCAATCTGGAGCTATGCCCAAAAAGTTATCAAATTGTGCGTACCCTTTGATCCAGCAGTGCTACTAATGGACGTATATCCCAAAGAAATACTAAATGGAAAGGGACTTGTATGCACCAAAATGTTTGTGGCAGCCTTTTTTGTAATGGCTAGAAATTGGAAAATGAATGGATGTCCATCAATTGGAGAATGGGTGGGTAAATTATGGTATATGAATGTTATGGAATATTATTGCTCTATAAAAAATGACCAGCAGGATGAATACAGAGAGGCTTGGAGAAACCTACATGAACTGATGCTGAGTGAAATGAGCAGAACCAGGAGATCATTATACATTTCAACAATGATACTGTATGAAGATATATTCTGATTGAAGTGGATAACTTCAACATAGAGAAGATCTAATTCCGTTCCAGTTGATCAATGATAGACAGAAACGGCTACACCCAGAGAAGGAACACGGGGAATTGAGTGTAAACTATTTGCACTATTGTCTTTCTACCCAGGTTACTTTTACCTTCTGAATCCAATTCTTACCGTGGAACAAGAAACTCAGTTTTACACACATATATTGTATCTAGGATATACTGTAACACATTTAACATGTATGGGATTGCCTGTCATCTAGGGGAGGGGGTAGAGGGAGAGAGGAGAAAGTTTGGAAAAGAAATGAGTACAATGGATAATGCTGTAAAAAAAATTACCAATGCATATGTAATGTCGAAAAACTATAATTATAAAATTAATTTAAAAAAAAAAAGATTATTGGTGTAGTTTCACCTGGCCTTTTATTACATATATTTTTTATTTGATCATCATCTGAAAAAAGATGCATTTATTATTTCTGCCTTTCTGAATTTGATTTTGAGGGGTTTATGCCCTAATGTGTGGTCAATTTTTGTGTAAATTCCATGAACCATTGAGAAAAAAAGTAAACTCCTTTCTCTCTCCATTCAATTTTCTCCAAAGAATCTATCATACCTAACTTTTCTACTGTATTGTTTACCTTCTAACTTCTTTCTTATTTATTTTGTGACTATATTTATCTAATTCTGAGAGAACAAGAGTATAGTTTTGTGGTCTAATTCTTCTTGCAGTTCTCTTAACTTCTCCTCTAGGAATCTGGATTCTACATCACTTGTACCATATATGTTTAATATTAATGTTACTTCATTATCTATGGTATCTTTAAGTAGGATGTAGTTTCCTTCCTTATCTCTTTTAATTAGATCTATTTTTCTTTTGCTTGATTGGAGATCAAGCTTTTTTTTTTACTTCACCTGAAGCAAAATAGAATCTACTCCAGCCTTTTACCTTTACTCTGAATGTATCACTCTGCTTTAAATGTGTTTCTTATAAACAACAAATTGTTGGATTCTGACTTTTAATCCAGTCTGCTATCTGTTTCCATTTTATAGAAAAGTTCATCCTATTCACATTCAAAGATAAAATTACTAACTCTGTATTTCCTGCCATCTTGTTTTCCCCCAGTTATACTCTTCTCTTCTCTTTCTCCCTTATCCTTCTGCCCAATATTTTGTTTCTGACCACCCCTTGCCTCAAACACCCTTCCCCTTTTGCAGCACCTCCCCCTTTTTTATACCTTTCCCTTTCTACTTCTGTTCTCCCTTCTATTAGCCTCACCCTTTCCTTTGCCCTTTCCCCTCCTATTTTCCTATAAGGTGAGACAAACCTCTTTGTGAAGCCAAATATATCTGATAGTTTCCTTGAACCAAATCTGATGAGAGTAAAATTCACACAATGCTTATCCTTCCTCCCTTCTTTCCCGCAATTGTAATAAGTCTTTTTTTGCCTCTTCATGAGATATAATTTACCCCATTTTAACTGTCTTTTCCTTCTTCTTCTCCTCTGGTTTCTTTTTTATATCATCACAATAAAATCAAATTATACCTGCCCCCTCTAAGATATACAAATGCCCCCACAACAGATATACAAATCTCAAGAGTTAAACATATTATCTTCCCATATAGGGATATAATCTTTTTTAACTTTTAAAAGAAAGTTCTTTTTCTTTCATTTATTTACCTTTCTATCATTCTCTTGAATTTTGTATTTGCAAATCAAATTTTCGATTCAGTTCTGTTTTTTTTCAGAATAAGTGATTTCCTTTGCCTTTCACTATATCAGATTCCATACCCTTCAATCCCTTAAAGTGGAAGCTTTTAGGTCTTGGATAATCCTGATTGTGGCTCCTTGATATTTGAATTGTTTCTTTCTAGCTGCTTGCAATATTTTCTCCTTGATTTAATAATTATGAAATTTAGTTATGATATTTCTTGGAGTTTTCATTTTGCAATTTTTTGGGGGAGCTGATTGATGAATTATTTCCATGGCTGCTTTACCCTTCAGTTTCCCTTGATGATTTCCTGAAAGATGAAACCTAGGCTCTTTTTTAAATCATGATTTTCAGGAAATCCAATAATTCTTACATTGTCTCTCCTAAGATCTATTTTCCAGGTCAGTACTTTTTTCAATGAGGTATTTCACTTTTTTTCTATTTTTTTTTCTTTGGTTTTGTTTGACTGACTTTTGAAGTCTCATTCCATTTGTACAATTCTACTTCCATTTGTACAATTCTAATTTTATTCATTTAGCTTTTTTTAATCTCCTTTTGCATTTGGCCAATTGAACTTTTAAATGAGGTTTTTTTTTAATTGCATTTTTTCCATTCACAGATTCTGTTTTTCAACAAATAAGTTTCTTCTTCATATATAGTTTATAAGAAGTTAGATGCTTTTTCCATTTCATCAAATCTATTTTTAAGGCGTTTTCTTCAGATTATTTCTGTTTTTTTTTTCTTTTCCAAAGTCTCTTGCCAAGTTTTCGTTTCCTTTTCCCATTTTTCTTTTAACTCTCTTTTAAGATCCTTTTTAAATTCTTCCAAGACAGTCTTGTGGAATGGGAACCAATTCACACCATCCTTTAGGGCTTCATCTAGCAATGATTAGCTTTAGGATCCTCAGGGTTTTAGGTCTGTTTTTCTCTTTCCCCATAAAAGCTGTCAATGGTCAGAGTTCTTTTTGCTTTTTTGCTTATTTTTTTAAGGTAGAGGTCTGCTCTTAAAGCAGCTTTAGTTTGCCTTGGAGCTGCTGACTGACTTCTGGTCTTCTGGTGCCATGTCCCATGTTTTTCTGGGTTAATAGACTCATTATTTGCTTTGGATGTCTCACACCTAATCTGCTGAACCACTGGCTTATAACCAGGACAAAGTAGCCTAAGAGTCTTGCTGGTCTTTGGCATGCTGCAACCCCTGGCTTCCTGCCCCAGTTCCCTGTGCTGTGTTGTGTCTGGGATAGGCAGCCTCTCCTCCTGCCCTATTGAAACAAACCTTTTCTGAAGTTCTTCCGAAGTATCTTCTTTTGGAAATTTGTGAGTTCTGTCATTTCAAAACCAATTCAGAGGCATGATCTCATATTAATTTGAGGGATACTAAGAGAAACTCAGATACAGAGGTGTCTACTTTTTACCATCTTGGCTCTGCCCCTCCCCAGATACATTATTTAAACATAAAGGAAGACACCATAAATTAGAAAAGGGAGGCTAATTTATCAGCTCTTCATCATCCCTTTGAAGAGAAGATATTACACGTGACAATAAACTGATTGGTATTGTTGAATGCAGAATGGACTTTAGAAAAGGGTAATAATGAGTTTATTCCAATGATGAACTTAAGGGTGACATTATGTGACCCTTGAATAGAAAGACTATCTGAATACTCAGGTCACCAGATTGGACAATTTAGATAAAAGGGTCTAGTCTCCACCCAAGCTTAATGGAATTGAGTTCTTAGACTGTTCTTCATTCTAGAAGAGGATCTTGAAGATTCTTCCCTTCCACATAAATCTGACAAATGGATTAATCCTTGCTCTTCTAATTTGTTTATGATGTCAGTAAATTATAAAATGTAAAAATAATTTTATAATATTAAATTAAAAAGGTTTTATACAAATAAAACTAACCAATATTAGAAAGAAAGAAGAAAGCTGTGAAACAACTGTAACAACAAGTATCTCTGATAAAAAGCTTCATTTTTCAAATATATAGAAAAACTGAGTTAAATTTATAGGAATTACTATAGACAACATAAAATACTTAGGGGTCTGCATGCCAAGGCAAATGAAAAAAGTATATGAACACAATTACAAAACACTTATCACACAAATAAAATCAGATTTAAACAACTGGAAAATATCAGTTGCTCATAGCTAGGCCAAGCTAATATAATAAAAATGACAATTCTGCCTAAATTGGTCTACTTGTTCAGTACCATATCAATAAAACTGCCAGAAAATTATTATTTTTTATTTTTTTAATTAATTTTATAATTATAATTTTTGACAGTATATATGCATGAGTAAATTTTTTTTTTATCCCTTGTATTCATTTTTCCAGATTTTCCCCTCCCTCCCTCTATTTCCTCCCCTAGATGACAGGCAATCTCATACATTTTACATGTGTTACAGTATAACCTAGATATAATATATGTGTGTAAATCCAATTTTCTAGTTGCATGTTAAGTATTGGATTCCGAAGGTATAAGTAACCTGGGTAGATAGACAGTAGTGCTAATATTTTACATTCAATTCCCAGTATTCCTTCTCCGGGTGTGGTTGTTTCTGTCCATCATTGATCAGCTGGAAGTGAGTTGGATCTTCTTTATGTTGAAGATATCCACTTCCATCAGAATACATCTTCATACGGTATTGTTGTTGAAGTGTATAGTGATCTTCTGGTTCTGCTCATTTCAATCAGCATCAGTTCATGCAAGTCTCTCTAAGCCTTTCTGAATTCATCCTGCTGGTCATTTCCAATAATATTCCATAGCCTTCATATACCATAATTTACCCAACCATTCTCCAATTGATGGACATCCATTCATCTTCCAGACTCTAGCCACTACGAAAAGAGCTGCTAGCAAACATTTTGGCACACACAGGTCCCTTTCCCCTCTTTAGTATTTCTTTGGGATATAAGCCCAATAGTAGCACTGCTGGATCAAAGGGTATGAACAGTTTGATAACTTTTTGGGCATAGTTCCAAATTGCTCTCCAGAATGGCCAGATACTTTCACAGCTCCACCAAAAATATATTAGTGTCCCAGTTTTCCCACATCCTCTCCAACGTTCATCATTATTTGTTCCTGTCATCTTAGCCAATCTTACGGTATGTAGTGATACCTCAGAGTTTTCTTAATGTGTATTTCTCTGATCAGTAGTGATTTGGAACACTTTCATATGAGTGGATATAGTTTCAATTTCATTATCTGAGAATTGTTCATGTCCTTTGACCATTTATCAATTGGAGAATGGTTTGATTTCTTATAAATTAGGATCAATTCTCTTTATATTTTGGAAATGAGACCTTTATCAGAACCTTTAACTATAAAAATATTTTCCCAATTTGTTACATCCCTTCTAATCTTGTTTGTATTAGTATTGTTTGTACAGAAACTTTTTAGTTTGAAGTAATCAAAAATCTTCTATTTTGTGATCAATAATGATCTCTAGTTTTTCTCTAGTCATAAATTCCTTCCTCCTCCAGAGGTCTGAGAGGTAGACTATTCTCTGTTCCTCTAATCTATTTATGTTCTCATTCTTTATGCCTAAGTCATGGACCCATTTTGATCTTATATTGGTATATGGTGTTAAGTGTGGATCCATGTCTAATTTCTAGCATACTAATTTCCAGTTTTCCCAACAGTTTTTTTCAAATAATGAATTTTTATCCCTAATGTTGGTATCTTTGGGTTTGTCAAAAAATAGATTGCTATAGATGTACCTTTTATTTCTTAGCCCATACCAAATAGTTTTGGTGACTGCTGCTATATAATATAGTTTAGATCAGGTACACCTAGACCACCTTCATCTGATTTTTTTTTCATTAATTCCCTTGAAATTCTCTACCTTTTATTCTTCCATAAGAACTTTGTTGTTATTTTTTCTAGGTTGCTAAAATAGTTTCTTGAGAGTCTGATTAGTATAGCACTAAATAAATAGATTAGTTTGGGGAGTATTGTCATCTTTATTATATTTGCTCGGCCCATCCAGGAGCACTGTATATCTTTCCAATTATTTAAATCTGACTTTATTTTAGTGGCAAATGCCTTGTAATTTGGTTCATATAATTCCTGATTATTCTTTGGTAGATGGATTCCCAAATATTTTATGCTCTTGACATTTGTTTGGAATGGAATTTCTCTTTGTATCTCTTGCTGTTGCAATTTATTGGTGATGTATAAAAATGCTGAGGATTTATGTGGATTTATTTTGTACCCAGCAACTTTGTTAAAGTTGTGAATTATTTCTCATAACTTTTTATTAGAATCTCTGGGGTTTTCTAAGTATACCATCATATCATCTGCAAAGAGTAACAGTTTGATTTCCTCATTTCCTACTCTAATTGCTTGAATCTCTTTCTTGCTCTTATTGCCAAGGCTAGCATTTCCAGTACTATATTGAATAGTAATGGTGATAGTGGGCAACCTTGTTTCAAGCCTGATCTTACTGGGAAAGGTTCCAGTTTATCTCCATTGCAGATTATACTTACTGATGGTCGTAAATATATACTCCTGATTATTCTAAGGAATAGTCCATTTATTCCTATACTCTCAAGTGTTTTTAGTAGGAATGGATGTTGGATTTTACCAAATGCTTTTTCTGCATCTATTGAGATGATCATACGGTTTTTATTAATTTTATTATTTATATGGTCAATTATACTAATAGTTTTCCTAATATTAAATCAGCCCTGCATTCCTGGTATAAATCCTAGTTGATCATAGTGTATTTTTCTGGGGATGATTTTCTGAATTCTTTTTGCTAATATCTTATTTAAGATTTTAGCATCAATATTCATTAAGGAAATTGGTCTATAGTTTTCTTTCTCAGTTTTCAATCTACCTGGTTTAGGTAGCAGTACCATGTCTGTGTCATAAAAGGAGTTTGGCAGGACTCCTTCATTCCCTATTTTTTTCAAATAATT
The DNA here is from genome assembly GCF_048593235.1 of Sminthopsis crassicaudata. NCBI lineage: Eukaryota > Metazoa > Chordata > Mammalia > Dasyuromorphia > Dasyuridae > Sminthopsis > Sminthopsis crassicaudata. The sequence goes on from NC_133619.1 coordinate 563,595,108, forward strand.
TATATAACATTGGGCTAATTGTTCTTTAAATGTTTGGTAGAATTCACATGTAAATCCATCTGGTCCTGGGGATTTTTTCCTGGGGAGTTGATTAATAGCTTGTTCTATTTCTTTTTCTGAAATGGGACTATTTAAGCAATTTATCTCCTCCTCTGTTAATCTAGGAAGCCTATATTTTTGGAGAAAGTCATCCATTTCACTTAAGTTATCAAATTTATTGGCATAAAGTTGGGCAAAGTAACTCATTATTTCTCTAATTTCCTCTTCATTGGTGGAAAGATCCCCCTTTTCATTTGTAAGACTAACAATTTGATTTTCCTCTTTCCTTTTTCTGATCAGATTTACCAATGGTTTATCTATTTTATTGGCTTTTTCATAAAACCAACTCTTGGTTTTATTTAGTAATTCAATAGTTTTTTTGCTTTCAATATTATTGATTTCTCCTTTTAATTTTAGTATTTCAAGTTTGATTTTTGGTTGGGGGTTTTTAATTTGGTCTTTTTCTAGCTTTTTAAGTTGCAGGCCCAATTCATTAATCTTCTCTTTCTCTATTTTGTTCAAATAAGCCTCTAAAGACATAAAATTTCCCCTTATTACCGCTTTAGCTGCATCCCACAGATTTTGGTATGATGTCTCATCATTGTCATTATCTTGGGTGAAATTATTAATTGTTTCTATAATTTGCTGTTTCACCCAGTCATAATTTAAGATGATATTATTCAGTTTCCAATTACTTTTTGGTCTATTTACCCCTAACTTCTTATTGAATGTAGTTTTTATTGCATTTTGATCTGAGAAGAAGGTATTTATTGTTTCTGCCTTCCTGCATTTAATTTTGAGATCTTTATGTCCTAATATATGGTCTATTTTTGTATAGGTTCCATGAACTGCTGAGAAGAAAGTATATTCCTTTCTATCACCACTCAGTTTTCTCCAAAGGTCTATCATACCTAGTTTTTCTAATGTTCTATTTACTTTTTTAATTTCTTTCTTATTTGTTTTGTGGTTTGATTTGTCTAAATCTGAGAGTGCAAGGTTGAGATATCCCACTATTATAGTTTTACTCTCTATTTCTTCTTGCAACTCTCTTAACTTTTCCTTTAGAAAGTTAGATGCTATTCCACTTGGTCCATATATGTTTAGTATTGATATGGCTTCATTGTTTATGCTACCTTTTAGCAGGATATATTTTTCTTCCTTATCTCTTTTAATTAGAGCAATTTCTGCTTTTGCTTGATCTGAGATAAGGATGACTACCTCTGCTTTTTTGGCTTTACCTGAAGCATAATAGATTCTGCTCCATCCTTTTACCTTTACTCTGTATGTATCTCCCTGCTTTAAATGTGTTTCCTGTAAACAACATATTGTAGGGTTCTGACTTTTGATCCAGTCTGCTATCCGTCTCTGTTTGATGGGAGAGTTCATCCCATTCATATTTACAGTTAAAATTACTAATTCTGTATTTCCTGCCATCATATTATCCCCAGATTATGCTTTTTCCCCCTTTTTCCCCTGAACCCCTTCCCCAATATTTAATTTATAGAACACATTTGTGACATGCAGCCCTCCCTTTTTAGTATCCCTCACCCTTCCTTTCAAGTCCCTTCCCTTTTCTTGAACCCTTTCTTTTTTCCCCTTTTCCTTTTTCCCTTTTCCTCTCCCCCCTTTTAATGAGGTGAGAGAGAATTCTCTGAAAAACAAATTTGTCAATTATTTACTCTTTGAGCCTACTCTGATGACAGTAAGAGTCACACAATGTTTCTCCCCCTCTCTAAATTCCCTCAGATATGGTATATTTTCTATAGCTCTTCCTGGGATGTAGTTTCCCTCTTTTTATCAATCCTTCCCCTTTTTCTGATGGTACCTCCTTCCCTTTACTACTCCCCCCTTTTTATATCAGTAAAATCGAATTATCCATGCGGACTTTCTGTATATCCACAATAGAGATACAGTTCTCAAGAGTTCTTTTTACCTTTTTCTGTTTATCTTCAGTCTTGTGGATGTAGATCAAATTTTTTGTTTAAGTCTATTTTTTTTTCTTAGAAACAAATAGAATTCCTCTTTTTCATTAAGTGACCATCTTCTTCCATGGAAGAAAATGTTAAACTTAGCTGGGTAGTTTATTATTGGTTGCAATCCTTGATCTTTTGCCTTTCAGAATATCAGGTTCCAAGCCCTTCGATTTTTTTAATGTGGAGGCAGCCAGATCTTGAGTGACCCTTATTGTGGCACCTTGATATTTGAATAGTTTTTTTCTAGCTGCTTGCAATATTTTTTTCCTTTGTTTGGTAGTTCTGCAGCTTAGCCACAATGTTCTTTGGAGTTCTTTTTTTAGGGTCTTTTTCAGAAGGTGTTCAATGAATTCTTTCAATGCCTGTTTTCCCTTCTGTTTCTATTATCTCTGGACAGTTCTCTTTGATGATTTTCTGTAAAATAGAATCCAGGCTCTTTTTTTGATCATAGTTTTCGGGAAGTCCAATGATCCTCAGATTATCTCTCCTAGATCTATTTTCCAGGTCTATAATTTTTCCCAGTAAGTATTTGACGTTATTCTCCAGCTTTTCATTTTTTTTGTTTTGTTTTGTTTGACTGATTCTTGGGTTCTCAATGAATCATTCATTTCTATTTGTTCTGTCCTGATTTTTAATGAGTTATTTTCTTCATTCACATTTTTTAGTTCTTTTTGTATATGCCCAATTGAGTTTTTAAATGAATTATTTTGCTCTATTGAATTTTTTTTTTCATTTCCCTAATTTTTTTAGAGTTATTTTCTTTTTCCAATTCAGAAATCCTACTTTCTTGAGACTTTTTTTTTCTTTTCCTATTCAGAAATCCTACTTTCCTGTGATTTTTTAATCTTTTCTAATTCACAAATTTTGTTCCCCTGCACCTCCTGTGAATTCTTTATTTTTTCCAACTCAAACTTCAGGACATTGTTTTTCTCTATCATAGCTTCTCTTTCCTTTTCCCATTTTTCTTCAAATTCTCTTAACTTTTTAATAGTCTCTTCTAGGAGAGAGTTGTGTGATGGGAGGCAGGTATCATTCCCTTTAGAGTGTTATCAGCTGACTCTCTGCTGTTAACTTCCTAGGGATTGGATACCCGCTCTTTCTCTGTGTAGGAGGTATCAATAAGTTCTCTTCAGCTTTTTACTCATTGTTAAAAATCTTTTGGGGTCTGCCCTTGGGGTAAGAAGTTTATTTACTTATTTATTTACCAGCTTCCTCCCAGACTGTATGGATGCAGCGGCTCCTGTGTCTTAGCTAAGAGAGAGCTCTGGGAGAGAGTTCCCCTCCCCCTCCCTGGAAATGCCTCAGAGATGATTAGCCAGGCTGCCCTTTGAGGGTTGCCTAGTGAAGGACCCCGCTGTGTGGCCTAGCAACTTCCCTGAGGTTTAACACTGAACAGTAAAAGCGACACAAAGCCCAGCCAATGCATCCTGTGGGGCGTGGATATCAGCAGCTGATGTGAAAAGCCCCTGCACTCAAACTGGAAGTGTCTGCCCAGAAACCGAGGTCCCTATTTCAAAGGTTCCACTTCTCTGGGAATTCCAGGGCTGCTAGAGTTCCACAACCTCAGGCTAAGCCCGTCACTATGTGGATTAAATGTTGCCTTGGGCTGTGTCCCGCTGTTCAGGCTCCTAACTACCCCAAGGTGAAGCCCCTGACAGCAGAAAGCGGCTTCACAGCTGTGCCAAGATGTTAGGTCACTTCCGGATTGGGGTGGTTCTAGGATCTGGCTTTATATTTTAAAGTGGCTTGATTTCTCTTCTGAATTGCTGTTTTATAAGCAGAGAAGAGCTAACAGTATGTGTCAGATTCCTCTATCTCAGTGGCTTCTCTGATCCCAGAGTTCTCCCCAACCAGATGTGCACAGTGTGCTAGCACCTAACTGTCTGTGCTGGCCTTTTTTCTTCCTCCCCTTGGAACTGACCTTTTTTTTGTAGAGACTCCAGATTCTCTTCAGCTGGTAAGTTGTGCTTTTAATCCTTGTGGTTTCTCTCAGTCCAGCGTTATTTTTTAGGCTGATTTCACTAATTGGTTATGAGAGAAGAAGGGAGCTTACAGATTCACACTTCTCTGCCATCTTGGCTCCGCCCCTCAGAAAATTATTTTATAGAACTGGAAAAATAATAACAAAATTCATCTGGAAGAATAAAAGGACAAGAATATGAAGGGAATTAATGGAAAAATATGAAGGATAGTGGCTTAGCAGCACCAAATCTAAAACTGTATCATAAAGTAGCAGTCATGAAAACCATTTGGTCTGGCTCAGAAACAAAGTAGTGAATTAGTAGAATAGATTACATACACATGACACAATAATCAAGGCCTATAGTAATATAATATTTGATAAATCCCCAAACTCCAGCTTCTCCAATAATAACTCAGTATTTTGCAAAATTCTCTAGGAAAACTAGAAAATAATATGCCAGAAAATTGACCTATATCTCACAACCCATACCAAAATTAGGTCAAAATAGATACATGATTTGAGCATAAAGGATGATACCATAAACAAATTAGGAGAACAAGGGATAATTTACCTCTCATATCTTTGGAGAAGAGAGGAATTTTATGACCAAAGAAGAACTAGAGAATGTTTTGAAAGGCAAAGCAGACAACCTTAATTACCTTAAATTAAAAAGGTTTTGCACAAACAAAATCAAGAGAAACACAATTAATAGAGAAGTATAAAGCTGGGAAAAAATCTTTACAGACAGTATCTGATAAAGGTCTCATTTCTAAAACATATGAAGAACTGCATCAAATTTATAAGAATACAAGTCATTCCCCAAGTGATAATTGGTCAAAGGATATGAACAGACATTTTTCAGATGATAAAATTAGAGCCACTTATATGAAAAAATGTTCTAAATCATTGTTGATTAAAGAAATGCAAATTAAAACAATTCTGAGGTACTACTTCATATCTCTAAGATTGGCTAAGATGACAGGAAAAGATAATAATAAATATTGGAGGAGATATGGGAAAACTGGAACACTGATATTTTGTTGGTAGAGCTATGAAATGATCCAACCATTTTGCAGAGCAATCTGGAACTATAGCCAAAGGGCTATCAAACTGTATATGCACTTTTACCCAGCAGTACCATTACTGAGTCTTCTCCCAAGGAAATCATGAAGCAAGGAAAATGACCCACATGTGCAAAAATTATGCTGCAGCTCTTTTTGTGGTTGCAAAGAAATGGAAAAGGAATGGACGCCTATCACTTGGAGGATGGGTGAACAATCTATAGTACATGAAAATAATGAAATATGATTGTTCTATAAAAAAAATGATGAACAAGCTGATTTTAGAAAGGCCTGAAAAGATTTATATGAACTGATACTGAGCCAAACAAGCAGAACCAGGAATATATTGTACACAATAACAGCAAGAATGTGCCATGATCTATTATGAAAGGGTTAGTTCTTCTCAGTGCTTCAGTGATGCAAAGCAATTCCAATATACTTTGGACAGAAAATGTCATCTGCATCCAGAAAAAGATATAAGGAGACTAAATGTAAATCAACACGTGCTATATTTACTTTTTTTTTTTTTTTTACCAAATAGACCTGGTCACTTGGATAACAGCTCTTTTTTTCTTTTCTTTTTTCTTTCTTTTTCCTTCTCTCTGTCCATATTAAACCAGAGATGTCTTGTAAGATTTGGTGTGTCAGACACAGGATAAAGTTAGCTCAACCTTCAGAGACTGAGGTCTTGAAATGAGAATAGAGAAAATGGAGAACTCCAAATCTGCCCAAATCATCAATTATTAATAATCATTTCTTTCAAGATCATGAAGATTAAAATACAACTGAATAACAATCAAATAGTCAAGGGAATTGAATTTCTAGGACTTCCTTCTATCAATGAAATCTTAGATATATACTAGAAGAAACATCGAAAATTTATCATATGTGTTTATGTATGTTTGTGTCTGCCCTGAAAGAAATTAAAAAATAAAGTTTCACATTATCATAAATGAAGTTCACTTTTAATGAAATAAATGCCTTCTATTATTTGTTCTAAAATACCAGATTAAATATCTATCTTAATAAGTATATAGCAGTGTTCATGGTTTTCCTGAAATAAGACACTCTACTTCATCTCTCTGAAATAATATATAAGTGAACAGGATTTTTTTTTTCTGATAGAGGTACCAGATAATTTTTTTTTTCCTAAGTGTCAGATTTTGCTATGAGACAATTACAAATTCCACTTAGCCAATTCTTCATTCAACAATAGTCTGGGTTTAAAATAAGAGAAATTGTGTAATAGATACAGGAGAAACAGGCATAATCATGAATGGACTTATTACAGTTGTGCTATGTGATGAAGGGGAAAGTCATTTGCTTCAAAGGCCTGATAATTTAGAGCAGATTCCAAAATTATAGTTGGGCTCCTTGACAAGATAAAGGGGTATCTGGAGGGTTGATTGAACATAATCCAGCAGAGTTATAGTTACATAGTACAAAGAACAGTATTTGGAGTCTAGAAGTTCTAAGTTCAAATCTAAGTTCAAGTCAGACATTATCTGTGTGGCCCTGGACATGGCATTTGACTCTATACTCCTCATTGGAACAATAATACTTCTCAGCTTAGTGCTCCTGTGAGAATTATATGAGTTAATATACAAGACTATGCCAAATATCTTCATCTAAGTTCTTTACAAACTTTAAAATGATGAATAAAAGCTAGATATTATTATTTAGAGCTCTAAGAGACAATCTAATATAATTCTAGCTCTTTACAGATAGTTAAATTCAGACTTGGAAAGAAAAGGTGAGTTGAATTGTTTATTCATGTATTGAATCACAGGAGAAATTAAAAAATTCATTGATAGTCCTATATTGAATTTGGTATATTTTGAAGGATTAATGCACTTTTTATTAAAGTTTTTTATTTTCAAAACATATGCTTTGGGAGCAGGGGATTGGCATAGTGAATAGAGCATCAGCACTGAAGTCAGGAAGACCTGAGTTCCTATGTGGCCTCAGACACTTAGCACTTACTGCCTGTATGACCCTGGGCAAATCACTTAATCCCAATTGCTTCAGCAAAAAAAAAATGTATTGATAATTTTCAACATTCATCTTTGCAAAATCTTGTGTGCCAAAATGTTCCCTCCCTTCTCCCCGTCCTTCCACCCCCTCCTCTAGAAGTCAAATAATCCAATATATGTTAAATATGTGCAATTCTATACATATTTCCACAAATATCATGTTGCATAAGAAAAATCAGATAAAAAGGGAAACAATGAGAAAGAAAACAAAAAGCAAGTACACAACAGCAAAAAGTTTGGAATGCTATGTTGTTATCCACGCTCAGTTCCTACAGTCCTCTCTCTGAGTGTAGATGGCTCTCTTTGTCCGAAGACCATTGGAACTGGTTTGAATTATTTCATTGTTGAAGACAGCCACGTCCATCAGAATTGATCATCATATAATGTTGCTGTTGCCGTGTACAATCATTTCCTGATTCTGCTCATTTCAGTTAGCATCAGTTCATGTAAATCTCTCAAGGCCTCTCTGAAATCATCTTCTGATCATTTCCTATAGAACAATAATATTACAGCACTTCTTACTGTACAAATGGAAAAAGTTGGAGAAAGAGGTAAGAGAAGAAAAACTTTTGGAAATGGAGAAGCAAAACAAAATTGTGTTATCATGGAAGTAGATATATGAGATTGGAGGCAAATGCTAACAAAAGCAGCAAATGTGAGCATTTTCTTAGGTCAAACTTAACTGTATTACACTGTTCCAATTTTTTCCCTATTTGAGCTCCTCACTGAGTTCTAGAGGACAATAATTTGAAAGGTGTTTCATTTTGGGAGGGAGGAGGGGTTGCTTGATATAACTTAGGCAAAATCATTCACAATGCATAGGAAGATTACAGTTTGCATTTAATTATACATCAGAAGGAGATGATTACCTTATTGAAATGAACAAAAAAGAATGATTTATATTCAAGAGTGGAAGATTTTTCCCTTTCAGCCTCTTCTTATCGCCACCATGTCCTTGCTAAGTCTGGAGATGTCTGTAAACTTTAGCATTCCTACCAGTTTATCCTACATTCATTGTTAGCACTAAATAATTCCAATAGATTTTTCAAGAGGCATTTCTCCTTGAAAGTGGAAGTCTTTCAGTAACACCCAATGGAAGTAGGTAGAATTTCCCTTGTTTATATACAATGCATATAGGTATCCAATAGTTGCATTATTTAGTTGGAAGATCAGCTATTATGACAACATTGTAGTCATGTTAACAAACTCCTGTTCACTTAAAATCAAGATATGAAATAAACAGGTATCTAATTATATCTTAATAAGCCACTTTTCCATGTGTATAAAACTGTTTTTTAATTCTTAATTAAAATGTGGTTTTAATTTTAAAAAGACCAAGAAGTCCGTTATAGTCCTGTCCTAAATTTTGTGACCTGATTTGGAGTTTTCTTGGCAAAGAAGTAGTTTTCTATTTCCTTCTTCAGATCATTTTGCAGATGAAGAAACTAGACAAATAGAGTTAAGTGACTTGCCCAAGGTCACACAGCTAGTAAGTGGCTGAACCCAGGACCAGGCCCAGTAGTTTATCTGCTGTGACACCTAGCTGCCTTTTTTATTCTACACTGCAATAAAAACTCATTTTTTCCATATTTTTAACTAGTGTTCAATCTTCAATGCTTCATTTTTCATTCAAAGATTTTCATCTTATCAAGAATAAGCTTGTCATCTTTTTAGGAGTTTTTAGTGCTTCTGTAGCTTTTTGTGGTTCTGTAGTAAAAGAAAATAAAGCCTCTAAGTTTATGCTGTGTTCCTACTGACACAAATTTTCTTCATTTCAAATTCTTTCTATTTTGTTAGACTTGTAGAAGTCTAGGCTCTCCCTAGAAGTCGTGTGAATGTCTTCTTAAACTCATCTTTAAAGATTCAGTCATCTTACTCAACTTGCCATTCCGCACCTCTGCTTTCTCATTTCCCAGTTTCATGATTTTTTGGCCAGGCTGATTCTCATTCTAAGAACACTCTTCTTGTTCACTTCTGCAAGCTTTCTTTGAGACCCTAAAAAAATATCTTCTTTAGGAGGCTTTTCCTGAACCCTACCATCTGTTAGTGCCTTTCCTCTAAAGTTAACACTCATCTACTTTGTATGAATCATGCATGTATCTTTTTCTGTACCAGTTCGCAGCTGGATACATAGTAAGAAGGTTAGAAATGTTGTTTGATTCATTAATTGATATTGGAAACAGGCAGGTTCTGGCTCTAAAATCAGAGGACTTGAGTTCAAATTCCACTTTTAGCAATATCTATCATACCTTGCCCATGGAATTTTATGTGCTTGGGTTTTAGTTTTCTCATTTGGAAAATAAGTGACACGGATTAGAGGCCCTTTGAGGTTCCTTGAAGATCCCATACTCCACTGGATCAAAGATGTTATGTCCATTTACCACAAAATAAATCATATTGAAAACAATAAAATGACTATTTAATAGATCCCTCCACTCTAAAGGACACAAAAGTTTCCAGAAGATTTTCCTATAAGGTTAAAATGAAATATTTCATTTCCTCAGATTAAGAAATGATAACAGTTTTTCTTTTTTTCTTTATTAAATCTTTTTATTTTTCAAAACATGTACAGGGATAATTCTTCAATATTAACCCTTGCAAAACCGTGTGTTCCAATACCCCCCCTTTCCTACCTCCTCCCCTAGAAGGCAAGTAATCCAATATATGTTAAGCATGGTAGAAATATGTTAAATCCAATATATGCATACATATTTATACAATTATCTTGCTGCACAAGAAAAATCAAATCAAACCAGAAAAAAAAATGAGAAAAAAAAATAAAATTCAAGCAAACAACAAAAAAAAATGTCAATGCTATGTTAGGAACCATACTCAGTTCCCACAGTCCTCGCTCTGTGTGCAGATGGCTCTCTTTATTACAAGACCATTGGAACGGGTCTGAATTATCTCATTGTTGAAAAGAGACACTTTCATCAGAATTAATTATTGTATAATCTTGCTATTGGAAGGTTCTGCTCATTTCACTTTACATTAATTCATGTAATCTCTCCAGGCCTATCTGTTTTTCATTTCTTATAGAATAATAATATCCCATAGCATTCATAACTTATTCAGCTATTTTCCAACTGATATATATCCACTCAGTTTCCAGTTCTTTGACACTATAAAAAGGGCTGCCACAAACATTTTTGCACATGTGAGACCCTTTCTGTCCTCCATGATCTCTTTGGGATATAAGCCTAGTAGAAACAGTGCAGGATATCAAAGGGTAAGCACAGTTTCATAACTCTTTGGACATAATTCCAGATTGCTCTCCAAAATGGCTGGATGTATTCACAATTCCACCAATAATGTATTAGTGTCCTAGTTTTCCCAAATCCCCTCCAGTATTCATTATTATATTTTCCTGTCATCCAACCAATCAGAGAGGTGTGTAGTGGTATCTCAGAGTTGTCTTAATTTGCATTTCTCTAATCAGTTTAGAGTACATTTCATATACCTGGAAATGGTTTCAATTTCTTCATCTGAAAATTGTTCATATCCTTTGACCATTTATCAATTGGAGAATGACTTGAATTTTTATAAATTTGAGTCAATTCTCTATACACTTTAGATATTAGGCCTTAAGTAGTAGCCTTGCATATAAAAAATGTTTTCCCATTTTAAAGAAATGACATCTTCAGACAATTTGGAGGCATGTAAGTTCTAGTTAACTAAAATTTTCTAGACAGCTTCCATCTCCATAAGAAAGCTGAAGATTACAAGTCCCTTGAAACCAGAGACTGCATATTGTTTCTTAATATTCCCAGGGCATAGTCAGGCACATAGTTGACCTTTAACATATATCTATTGAATTGATTAAAAAATAGTCATCTAAAACTAATGTGACAAAGTACTAAGAAGCTGACATTTAAATAATGATAATCTTAGAAAGTTTTTATTCTAATATTATTCAACTTTCTCATTAAAGTTTTTTAATCGGAAAATTTTGTTACCAAATTGCTATCACTTAAATAGCTAATACTATGATAGGCAAAGGAGGGAGGGAGAGAGGGAGGGAGGAAGGAAGGAAGGAAGGAAGGAAGGAAGGAAGGAAGGAAGGAAGGAAGGAAGGAAGGAAGGAAGGAAGGAAGGAAGGAAGGAAGGAAGGAGGGAGAGAGGGAGGGAGGAAGGACTCTGTCCTTTTTCTAACCTCTCTTATTGTTTCTCTCCACATTCATTCCACTCTACAATCCAGTTTTAATGGATTTCATTATCAACCATCTGTCTTTCTTGCTCCTCCTCATACATAATATCCTATTTCCTGATTTTGCATTGATTGTTCCTCTTTCTTAGAATGTACTCTTTCCTCAACTCTGCATCTTAGAATCTTTTAGACTGCTTCAAATCTCATTTGAAAGCCACTTCCTACATGACGACTTTCCTGATGTTTAGCTACTAGGTATTCCCATAACTTATCCTGTGTTTACTTTGTACATATTCTGGATAAATCTTTATGTGTATATACTTCACACTTCTCATCACCCAGTTGAATGTAGGCTCTTTGTCGGTAGGGACTGTTTTATTTTTTGTCTTTAATTAAACTGACACATAGCAACTGGCACTCGAAAAATATTTGTGAAAGAGGGAGGGAGGAAAATTTGTAAAAATGAATACAAGGGATAATGTTATAAAAAAAATTACTCATGCATATATACTGTCAAAAAATTATAATTTTATACTTATAAAACTAATAAAAAATGAAAAAATATTTGTGAACTGCAACATTTTGTAAAACAATAAAAGTCATAACTTTCATAGTATTGTTACAGAAAATAGAAACTAAATAGAATTTTGCTGTTGCAAATATTTTTGCAGTAGCAAGTAAGAGCAGTTATTGGAATAAATCCTCAAAGAGAACCATCCTAGACTCTCAAACTTTGCTTTATAGAAATAAAAGAAATAAAAATCAGGCATATCAAAGTTGACATTAGTAACAATTAATATCACCAGGAGTGTATAAGGAGTTTAGGGAGTACTAGAGTCTCTGGAATGAGGGCTTGCCAAGCACTTTTTAGGGCTGCTCATCAACTTTTGGTGTCTACTTGTCCCCGAATTCTCATTTGTGGTTCCAAGAAGCAATATAGCACGGATAATTGCCACATCCCAGTAAAACCATCTTGGTAGACAGGCTAACCATGTGGAGGGTAACTGACATGCCTCAACCCTGTTGGTGAATTGGAGGATGCCTACCCCAAGCATGTAAAGATGTCCCCCAGCAGATTGGGCAGATAAGAACAATTTATTCCAGTGGCCATGAAAGCATCTGAAGCAGGCTTTATGGAGCACTTCAGACAATGAAGATGCCAAGGTCATCCACAGGTTATCCCAGTTGTCTTGATTTTTGTCCTGCCACTGGATTTTGATGACTCTGGAAGAAAAGATGAGGCTGACAACTTTGCAAAACTATGTCTCATTTAAATCCAATTTACACATAAGTCAAGACATCACCCCATGATATCACTGGGCCTCTTTGAAAAGGAAGGATGAATAATGTCATTGATATGAAGAACAACTTTGTAGGTAACCTTCCTTCTTTAATTATGAATAGAATTTAATTCACTTCTATCTGTGTTTCTCTAAGTGATCAAGAGCTTTGGATGAGACAATTGTTGTTCTTTTCCCTTTGCTCTCAAAGAGAACCATGATATCAGGGAGATAATCCTGTGACACAAAAGTGAGTTAGATTTAAGTGAAAATCTGCCTTATCTTTTGCTTCCATTCCCTATTGAGAAAGTGTTATAGATGATTTTACAATCATTGAAAATGACTTATGGAGGTCATGAGAGCTGCGTAGTATGATGAATACTAAATTTGAAGGTAGGATGACCTGCTTCAAACACTTATTAGTTGTATGATCAGGTAAATTCATTGCCTCAGCTTCCTCATCTGTTAATAATTACTGCTATCTTTATATATGGCTATGAGGATCAAATAAGATAACATTTATAAAATCCTTTGTGAATTTTAAAGTGATTTATCAATATTATTATTATTTTATTAGATTATATTTTATTAAATTAAATTAAAATATCATATATTTTCCTGTCTTGACAAAATAGTGACAGAATAAAGATGTTGCTGATCTCACTTCAAAAATTAAATGGCACCTTGGATTTTCATAGTATTGTCACCATGATATAAGTGAAAAGAATAAAGTCTTGGAGTCAAACTATCTGAGTCTGATACTTTGTCTCTGGGAAAAACTCAGTTTCCTTCAAATGCTGCTATTATTATTATATTACCAATGTCAGAGACTTGTGAGCAAAAAAATTTCTTAATATAAATATCAATAAAAATGCAATATAAATAGGAACTATTATTTTTATAAGTTAAATATATCTATTTTTTATTTAATGATTTTTAGTATGAGTTAGCTATAGAAGATCAGTCCATGTATAAAATTCTGATTAGCATCTTGAACATCAATCTTGTTAGGGTTTTTTTAGATCACTAGAATGTCCAGTTGAAGATGGAAAAATCAGAATATTCTCCTCAGGATGATTATGGATAAATGCTTATGCTTTCAATATAATCAGTCCATTATCCAATGGAAGTGTAAAGTATTCTTTTTAATTTATGAAGCATTAAAGTGTTAAACAGAACATTTCCCATATGTTCTCAGTCCTGTGTCTGTGGGCTGTGGCTTGCTCTTATACTGTAGATCCTTCAACATAATTACATGTAGCACTTTATTTATAGTAATGAAAAAGCACTTAAAATCCAATTACATAGTTGGAAGTTGCACATCTCTAGAACAGATGTAGAATAATTAAAAAGTAATGTGCCTTGTATCTATAGCAATAACTTGATGTTAGCATAACGACTTTCTTCATTGTATTCCAAATAGTGTCTCTGGTATAATTGTGGGGAGGTGGGAATGGAGATGGTACATTAGTCTAATAGTCATTTTGTAGCACTGACAAAAAGTTAAAGCCAAGGAAAAGGACCATTTCATAAAAGTTTCCCCCATAATGATAAGAGCACTGAATCTGCCACAAGAATACTTGGAATTCAAACCCTATCTCTGTCATTTTATAACATGAATAACTTTGAGCAAAAATTTTACCTCTCTATAATTCATTTATGAGAGAATTAGATTAAATGGCCTTTGACATTGTGTCAATAAGAGAAAACTAGTTGGAATGAAAATATTATAGAAAAAAAATTGTCATTAATTCAATAGTACCTTTTGCCTACTAAACTTTGCAACTTTTCCCCACCTTTCTTTGGATCATTTTACAAAATCTTTGACAATTCCTATGAAACACTAGCTTAACCCAGCATTTTATTACTCTCTTGACATCCCAAACACTATTATATTAGGATTTTGACTGTGCTTTCTCCCTTTCCTTTCACCTATTGGTTTGTGACTCTACCAGGCCCACTTCTTATTAACATCTGAGATACTATAAAATTTCCCCAACCACCAATATGTCGAACCCCATCTTCTGACAATAAACATCATTCTCCCATGATTTTCCAAGTGTTGATATTTCAAATTTAATGATAATTCTCCTTAGGATTTTGGGGTATATGTGTGTATGGACACCTATGACTGCATCCTATATTTGCTCATCTCTATTTGTATAGCCCAAATAATATTTAAGTTTGAGAAGAAAAGTATATGAGACACTCATATTTATATCCCCAACACTTGCAGAGTTCTTGGAACAAAGAAAGTGCTTAAAAAAAGAATAAGTTGATTGATTAGTAGGATACTAATGAGCAAAATCAATAAGCATTTATATATCACATGGTATGTGCCAAGCATTCTGCTGCTTTACAAAGATTATCTCACTTAATAAATAAACTTAATCTCACTTAATAAACAAATAAATAAATAAACTTAATAAATAATAAATAAACTATAAACAACTCTGAGATGTCATAGTAATTTTCAGCAACAGAGGTTTTTTTTGGTTTTGTTTTATTCCTTTGGCTTGAATTTTTAAAAATAATTTATCAATTTTATAATTAAATTTTTTGACAGTACATATGCATGAGTAATATTTTTTACAACATTATCCCTTGTATTCACTTTTCCAAATTTTCCCCTCCCTCCCTCTATTCCCTCCCTTAGATGACAGGCAATCCCATACATTTTACATGTGTTACAGTATAACCTAAATACAATGTATGTGTGTAAATCCAGCAACAGAGTTCTTGAGGAAAAATTCTTTTGGAGATTAAGTTATTGACAAAAGGAAAAAGAGGTTACAGCTTTTACTAGGTAGTTTTAGTTAGTGTTACCCCAAAGACAATCTCCATTAAATTTCTTATTATGAAGGTTAATTTGATATTCCTTTCCTTCACAACTCTTTTTTTCTTTTGTAAGTAATCAGGTTTAAGTGACTTGTCTAAGATTGTGCCATTACTATATGTTTGAGGTCCTTCTGATTTCAGATCTGGTGCCCTATCCACTTTGCTACCTCACTGCCTCTCCTTGACCATTTTTTTTTTGTGATGATAAGAGGAATAGTACAGCTCTAATCTATTCACATATATCTTACATAAAAGCAGCTAGGGAAATACTATATTATCTTATATTCTTTCTATTTCTAGTTCAACTCTTCATATTACAAATGAAGATCTCACAGGTAGCAAGTCAAAGATGAATATTTTTGTCTCACCATCAGTACTTTTTCCATCATCCTACACTGATAAATAATAATAATAATATCATCTGTATCAATGGTCTAAGATACCCAAAATCAAAAAGATAAAAATAAATACTATTATCTAACATTCACTGACCCTGAGTTTGCTCAGCACCCCTTCTTCACATCCCACTCTATACTAACAGACTCAAGGACTTGACACAGGCTTGGAGTAAAACTCACTCCACAACTCAATACTCTCCTTCTTTTTCCAGTAGCATGGAAATGCTGGCTCCAGGTTATGGAAGTTTATTCAAACTGTGACAGTCAATTTGCTTACAGCCAAGAGCAAAGGACTGCTAGGGAATGCAATTTACAGCATCAGTACATTAAAGTTCTAAAGTGCTAATGCTGGGGCAGAGAACTAGAAAACAAAGAGTAAGACAGGTCTACAGAAGTAAACACCATGTGTGTGAAAAGCTTATAGAAGAGGAACTTGAAGGAAAGAGCAAGCACATCAGCTGGGGTTAGTTCTGACTACCCAAACTGCATTTCTCAGAATCACAAAGTAATTGTTGAGGGAAATAGAGAGCCAGAGGAAGAATGAAATTACAAAAGACTTCAGGAAGAAGAAAACTCAAAGACCTTAAACACAAACAGATATATCAACAGGAAATAAAAATATGAACAAAGGAAATATCATATCTATATATAACAAACAAATTCAGGCATTTAAGAATAAATACTGCATTACAAAGAAAATGAGCTAGCGCTTAATAAGGGAGAGTTCCATGTGGAATCTGAGAACATTAAAGAACTGCACAATGTTCCTGAATAATTCCAAAGGTAAATGAGAATTATGAGATGAGAATCTATGGCCTGCCTAGCAAACATGTTAGGCAGAATAAGAAAAAATAGAGTCTTAAATAGCATATCTTACCCAAAAAAATTTAAAAAGAGAATAAGAGACGAGGAATGCAAATGCAAAAAAGCAAAGGAAAATTGAAGAGAAAAAAAAAGAAAAAAAACCCAATAATTTATTTTAAAATTTTTATTTATGTTCACCATCCAAGTAAAACATACTGATCTCAAACTTAAGATGCACAGAAATTACCTAAGGATCTCAGGTCTCCCAAAAGTAAAAGATAGAGTCTTAACACTATTATAAAAAAATTGAAGAGAATTTTCTTAAACTTCTGAACATATAAAATGAAATACCAACCAAAAAAAATTATCACATACAGGAATGAGAAAAAAAAAGCTATAAACTCCAAAACATACAAAAAACAATGGGGATCCCAGGATACTTAAGAAGTCAACCAGCGTGAATAATCTTACAAATCTGAGCTTAACTATACATAAACAAGGATAGACATTAAATAATAAAGAGGCATTCAAAACATTCTGAGAAAGAAAACCCCAGACCTAGAGAGGTGATTTCTTCTCAAATACCTAAAAAATAGAAGTGCAGTAAGAATGAATAAATATAACAGGTAAGAACAACAATAGCAATAGTGACAGTAAGAAAACATGGTTGAAGGTAGATATATGATAGTATTAACAATGAAGAGGCACAGAGCAGCATTATTGACAGAACTTGGCATCAGCCAGCCTGCAGGTGAAAAAACATTCCTTTGTGAGCTATATTGCAACATGGAAGGGAACATGAAAGGGGAAGGAGAAGGAAGAGAGGAATATGTGATACGCCAGGATCAAATCAAGAACTAGTAATGAGGAGAAGGTTATACTTTGGCCTCAGAAACAGAATAGCCTGCAAGAGAGCTGGTAAAGAGGAAGGGGGAAGTATTGAAATGGTATGGTATATCCCCTCCCACCACATGAATGTTCATATTGTTATGCCACAGTTCTCTTTTATTGTCCTGACTCAATTTTCCTAATTGTTCTGCTCAACCACCCCTCCCTCCTAATCATGATGATCCAGATAAGGAGAATGACCTTCTATTTTAGGCATCATCAGAATGCATCTCCCCATTCTGTAATTCCAATTATCAGATATCCCCCAGGCCTCCCCTCTGCTGTCAGAACCAGATTGTCAGAGTCCTGTTCAGCTCTCAGCACCCTGACTCTGCCCCTGCCTCAGTCTACGCCCTCTGTCTGAGCCTCATGTATATATGTTATTGAGAACTCACATTTGTTTGCTGGATTCTTGGAGACAATAGTCTTATTAAGCCCTGGGACCAAACCATGGATCCATTTGGTCCCAGTAAATCTCTCCCTTTTAAATAAATTATTAAATCCTCTCTAATCTCTATTTTGCCTCATTTCTTCGGCATTACATTATGAAAAAAGATGGCCTATAAAGGCAAATGGGGGCCTTGCATTAGGTATGGTCTACAGGATTTAGTATGTGGGAAGTTTCTACATTGTGGGTGGGGTGTAGAGATGAAAGTTGAAAGCCTGAGATCAAAAGCATCTGGGAAGAATGGAAAACTACGGATTCAAAAAGTAGATTTTGAGAAAAATGAAGGAAAGGAAACTAGAGAAATGTATAAATCTATGGTAGCCTTTATAGTCAGGAAAGATAACTACTATACAGAAGTGACCTCTCTGACACCTACAACTGGTGTTGTGCCACAGTTCTCTTTTATTGTCTTGACTCAGTTTCCCTAATTGTCCTGTGTAACATGCCCTCCTGGCAGTTACTATTACCAGTTTGTCCTAGGCCCAACAGAGTACCTTTGACCACTGACCTTTGCAGTGTCAACTCTACCCGGCTCGCCTCCTCTGAGGCCTTCAAAGGTCTCTGGCCATGATCTCTTGAATCTATAGTTTAATAACCAATAATAGTGAGCTCAAGAACAGCCACGTGTAATCTCAAAAGCCTTTATCATACCTACTCACATAATGCCCTAACTTGTTAGCTCCCTAGTGAACACCTGTTTTGAAGACCCACATGTTCTCTACCAAACTCCTTACCTCTCTGGCTACCCATCAGCTTGGCTCAGCTACCTCAGGTTAGGGAGCCAGGTTAAAGAGAGTGACCACTGTCTGCAGTGGGCTTATAAAGCGCCTGTGAGGTCACACACACAGCCAACCAGAGAGAGAGAGCTGGCACCCATTACGAAGCTATCTCAATATGGCCAGGATCCCACCCACAGGGAAGTCCTATATCCACAGAGATTACTTCTGGGCCAATCAATCTCCTGTTGCACTGTGCCCACTCATTTAAAGGTCCCTTACATTCCTGACTCAGTTTCCCTGAATTGTTCTGCCTCAGTTCCTAATTGTTTTGGTCAATACTACAACACCACCCCTCCCTCCTAATCATGATGATCCAGATAAAGAGAAAGACCTTCTCTCTTAGACATCAGAATGTTGGGTGCCTCTCCTCATTCTGTAATCCCAATTTATCAGATGTTCCCCATGCCTCCCCCTATCCTGTCAGAACCAGATACATAATCATGTTTCCACTCTCAGTACTCTGAGTCCGCCCCTGCCTTGGTCTACCCCTGTATCTGAATCATACACACACACACACACACACACACACACACACACACACACACATCTCCCTTTCAAATAAATTATTTAAAAATTCTCTAATCTCTCTGGCATTACACTGGCATTGTTCTAGAAGTGAGGTATCAGAAAAGGGAATCCAGGGGCTAAGCTCTACAAGGCAATGGCAGAATCCACTAAGAGTAGAGAGTCTGTAATGAATAACTTGGAGCTTTAGTTGCATGAGGAACAAAGAGAAAAGGGAGAGACTAAATAATTATAGGAATCAAGTATCAGAGAATAAGGGTACAAAGCAGACAGAAAGAGAGGGTACATAATAAAAAAGTAAGAAAAATAATTTTTGTAAAGGGGTACAAAAAAGAAATTTAATAACAAATTAATGGGACAAATTAAAGGAGACAAAAGTAAAAAAGATTTACTTGACTGTGAGGAAAAGAAGGACAACTATGCAAGCAGATACAAGCAAGAAAAATAAAGAAACTAATAAACAAACTGCTTAACTGAAAGGAGTAACAAATTAGAAGAAGGTAAAAAAGAAGTTAAAAGGAACAGAGCCAAAAGGAATAAAGCCACTCAAAAAAATTAAAGTTACTTTTTAAGCCTACTATGTTTATAGCCCAAAAGGAGGCAAAAAATTAGAAACAGAGGAAAATATAAGCCTAACTCATAATTTTAAATGTGAATGATTAAGCCAATAAACAAAGGAGTCAGAGATTGGATAAAAAATCAAAACCCTATAATCTGTTGCTTTCAAGAAACACATTTGGAAAATTACACACATATATATATATATATATATATATATATATATATATATATATATATATATATATATATATTTACGTGGTATTTACTTACCACTGTTCATTTGTTATATATATTTATATATATATATATAAATATATATCATCCAGTAGAATAGAGGCTCTTTGACATCAAGGGATGTTTCATTGTTTTCTTTGTATGGCTGTCAGTGCCCTGGAGTACCTTTCAAGAAGTAAATGCTTAATAAATATTGAATTGAAATGAAATCTTGTTACTACCAGAAGAAAATGAAAAACAAAAAAAGAATAATTTAAAAGAAGGAAAAGTTTTTATCTTCCATATGCATTATTAGTCATCATTTTAATGGTAATATTATCTTTATTAAGGACAAGAATTGAATACACCAAAGCAAGGAGAAAAACATATTTGGTTTCCACAATAACTTCAACTTTTCTTTCTTGGTGGATATAAATAATATATGCTTTTTATTATGAAAAATATGTTCAATTATACCAGATATATTAAAGGCTGAAAATTATATTAATATAATATTAAGGTTATTAGCATGATTAGAAAAATAGATAATTTTATCTTATGCCTGGGAATCATCATTTAAATTAATGACCCACTTGACTCTATTGTCAAAGCTGTAAAACAAAATAAGATTTTTTTTTCATTAGAGTAATGTCATTGTGTTTAAAATTTCCAGCTTTACATGTATTGTTACTATTAAAATATCAGCAACATTACTGCTACCAAAAGGAATTAAAAATTTTTTCAAAAGGAAAAATGATGTTGTCTTTTATATTTATTGACTTTTCTTGACATTTGAATGGATCTATATCATGCATGTGTATCCCCCTTTAAAAGTTCAGAGAGCAGCTTCTACATCCTTTTTCATTCTACATGAATCTTGTCTACATTCTTCCAGAGATATTTGATAAATGCTGGAGACCTTTTATTGATTATTACATTTTGAGAGCAGCAGCAGAACAAGATTGTTATTCCTCTTTTATCTTTTGCCACATGACTAGCCAAGCTCTTTTTCCAGTTGTACCCCTAATGCCATTTCTAGAACGGAAATTTTCATGGGAAATTTACTAATGTCCATTTTTACCCAAGAAATGTCTCTTTATTGCTCTTTGAGTCACATGCTACTTTAATTCCTTGGAAATAATGGTATTTCATAATTTACAGCTATATAGCATTGAAAAGAGAGTATGTTAAAATTGTCTATCTTTTGTAGTCAGCACAATTTCATCCACTAACAGCATCTAGAGGACATTATCTCTGCAAGAAAGCACCACTCCTATTTGGGCTGTGCTCAAGATCTCCATCACATTGACAAACCTTTCTGGTAACTATATCTCTCTCTGCTTCATGATTTACTTGATGTAATTATCATAAGAACTGTGTCTGTGTTCAAATTTTCAAGAAATTTTGTATGATCTTGAAACATTCTAACATAACCATAAGAAACTCCTTCCTGGAAAAGAGCTTTTAAGGTGGTATTTGGATCTACTGAATCAAAAATACAACAATTTGTAATTTACAAATGATACACATGATGAATTTTTATATTTTCTTTTCTTTGCCTTTCAGTCAACTATGTGATAAAAATATATGGTCTGTTAGAGAGGATCATATGTGAAACACTCTCTTATCCTCAAATTTTCAAGAAGGATACCTATAATAAATAAATCATATATTCTATACGATACCATAGCTAACTAATTATTGTTGTTTTTCAGTCATTCTCTTCATGACCTTGTTTTTAGGTGTTTTTTTTTTTGGTCAAGGAATTAGTTTCCTATGTCCTTTAGCACATTTTACAGATGAGGTATTGAGGCAAATATAATTAAATGACTTTTCCAGGGTCACACAGCTAGTAAAAAAGAAGCTGAGGCCAGATTTGAACTCATGAAGAAGAGGTTTTCTGATTCCAAGTCCAATGCTCTATCTAATATACCATCTTGCTGCCCTACACAGAGCTATATCTGTACTAAAATTATTATAGTTATGTGCAAATAAATTCATCTCAAAAAACTTATTAGTAGGCATGTCAGTCATTATATTTGGTAATATTCTTTCTTTTTGTTTTATGTTTGTATTTTTATTTTTTCATTTCTTAAATGACTACAGTAATTTCAAGTATCTCTCTCATTCTTTCTCTTAGAGAGTCATCCGATCAGATGATAAATAGTATTTGTTTAGAGAGAAAAATTTAATCAGCACGTTTGTTCAATAAGAAAAAGTCTGAAAACAGGCACAATGTTTAACATCTATGAACTTCCTACCCCCAAGAAAAATAAGTTGAGGGTATCTTTTCATATTTCTTCATTCAAGTACTGCTTGATTTGGGCCATTTTGTTACATTTACTTTTGATTTTTGTTCATGTGCATTTGTTCTTTCCATTTATATTATAGTAGCTGCTATATATATTGTTTTCTTGACTTAATTTGCATCAGTTCATATATGTCTTTCTATGCTTCTCTGTATGCATCAGAAACATAGTTTTTAAAATAGCACAGTAATATTACATTTTATTAATTATTAAGTTATTCCTGAATTGATGGGAATTTACTGTATTTCACATTCTTAGCAATCATAAAAACCTGCTGCTAGAAATATCTTGGAATACATGGAGACTTCTTTTTGATTGCTTCTTTGGGGATATAAATACACTAATGGAATACTTGGTTCAAAGAGTATAGGCATTTTAGCCACCTTATTTGTATAATCCAAAATTGTTTTTCAAAATTGTACCATTATATATGTTATGTAAACAGTGTATTTATGGTGCTTAATCTTTCATTGCCCTGCAATGCTAGCTGTTGCCATTTTGGAATCATTTTTGCCAATTTTCAAGATATAAGATGAGACCTCAAAGTTGTTTTGACATATTTTTCTCTCTTTACTTCTGATTTAGAGCATTCTTTCACATGATTGTAAATACTTTAAAGGACTTTTGAGAACTGTTTGTTCATATCTTTTGACTGTTCATTGGAGGGAAGATTTTTTTTCTTATTTGACCATTTCTCTTCTTATCCTAGTTTTGTTAATTTTATTAGTTTTAAGTAATCATAGTTATTTATTTTATCTTTTATAATAACTTCTGTCTCTTGTTTGATGAATACTACTTTTTTCTACTCATAGCTGTGAGGAAATGATTTGTTTCTTTTCTAATTTTTAATAGTATGGATTTTAATTTTGAAGTTGAATATTTTCTCTCAGACTGCTTTCCATTTCCCCCAGATTTTTTTTAACCAACAAGAAGTATTTTTCCATTAGATAATCCCCTAGATAATATTTAAATAATTTCCCTAGATAATTATTTCACTTTATTGAGTTGTTGAGTTCTATTGTTTCTGAATTTCCTTTGTATAGTCAGTTTCATTGATCAATCTCTTTTTTTCTTTAAATAGTAACAAATGGATTAGATAACAGCTAGCTAAATATAATTTAAGTTCTAGAAGTGCTATTTATCTCACTTTTTGTCATTTTTATCAATGTTCTTGATGTTTTATTTTTCAAAAATAATTTTGTTATTAGTTGACCAAGTTCTATAAAGTATCCTCTTCTTAATTTTTTGATATGACATTAAAAGTATAAATTAGATGGTATAATTAGAGAACCCCAAAGACTCGGCTAAAAAGCTATTAGAAATAATTCAGAATTTTAGCAAAGTTGCAGGATACAAAATAAATCCACATAAATCCTCAGCATTTTTATATATCATCAACAAAATGCAATAGCAAGAGATACAAAGAGAAATTCCATTCCAAACAAATGTTGAGAGTATAAAATATTTGGGAATCCATATACCAAAGAAAAAGTCAGGAATTATATGAGCAAAATTATGAAACACTTGCCACAAAAATAAAGTCAGATTTAAATAATTTGAAAGACATTTAGTGCTCTTGGATAGGCCAAGCGAATATAATAAAGATGACAATACTCCCAAACTAATCTATTTATTTAGTGCTATACCAACCAACTCCCAAGAAACTATTTTAATGACCTAGAAAAAATAACAACAAAATTCATATGGAAGAATAAAAGGTCGAGAATTGCAAGGGAACTAATGAAAAAAAAAGTCAGATGAAGGTGGTCTAGGTGTACCTGATCTAAAGCTATATTATATAGCAGCAGTCACCAAAACCATTTGGTATTGGCTAAGAAATAGACCAGTCAATCAGTGGAACAGATTAGGTACAAAAGACAAAAAAGGGCACATCTACAGCAATCTAGTGTTTGACAAACCCAAAGATACCAACATTAGGGATAAAAATTCATTATTTGAAAAAACTGTTGGGAAAACTGGAAATTAGTATGGCAGAAATTAGATATGGATCCACACTTAACACCATATACCAAGATAAGATCAAAATGGGTCTATGATTTAGGCATAAAGAATGAGATCATAAATAGATTAGAGGAACAGAGAATAGTCTATCTCTCGGACCTGTGGAGGAGGAAGGAATTTATGACCAGAGGAGGACTAGAGATTATTACTGATCACAAAATAGAAGATTTTGATTACATCAAACTAAAAAGTTTCTGTACAAACAAAACTAATGCAAACAAGATTAGAAGGGAAGCAGCAAATTAGGAAAATATTTTTACAGTTAAAGGTTCTGATAAAGGTCTCATTTCCAAAATATATAGAGAACTGACCCTAATTTATAAGAAATCAAACCATTCTCCAATTGATAAATGGTCAAAGGATATGAACAGACAATTCTCAGATGATGAAATTGAAATTATATCCACTCATATGAAAGAGTGTTCCAAATCGCTATTGATCAGAGAAATGCAAGTTAAGGCAACTCTGAGATACCACTACACACCTGTCAGATTTGCTAAGATGACAGGAACAAATAATGATGAATGTTGGAGGGGATGTGGGAAAACTTGGACACTAATACATTGTTGGTGGAGTTGTGAAAGAATCCGGCCATTCTGGAGAGCAATTTGGAACTATGCCCAAAAAGTTATCAAACTGTGCATACCCTTTGATCCAGCAGCGGCTTATATCCCAAAGAAATACTAAAGAGGGGAAAGGGACCTGTATGTGCCAAAATGTTTGTGGCAGCTCTTTTCATAGTGGCTAGAAATTGGAAGATGAATGGCTGTCCATCAATTGGAGAATGGTTGGGTAAATTATGGTATATGAAGGTTATGGAATATTATTGCTCTGTAAGAAATGACTAGCAGGACGAATACAGAGAGGTTTGGAAAGACTTACATGAACTGATGCTGAGTGAAATGAATAGACCAGAAGATTGCTGTACACTTCAATGCTGTATAAAGATGTATTCTGATGGAAGTGGATATCTTCAACATAAAGAAGATCCAATTCACTTCCAGTTGATCAATGATGGACAGAAACAACTACACCCAGAGAAGGAACGCTGAGAAGTGAATGTAAATTGTTAGCACTACTGTCTATCTACCCAGGTTACTTATACCTTCGGAATCTAATACTTAACATGAAACAATAAAATTGGAGTTATACACATATATTGTATCTAGGTTATACTGTAACACATGTAAAATGTATGGGATTGCTTGTCATGAAGGGGAGGGAGTAGAGGCAGGGAGGGGATAATTTGGAAAAATGATTACAAGGGATAATGTTATAAAAAAATTACTCATGCATATATACTGTCAAAAAATTTTTATAATTATAAAATTAAAAAAAAGATTAAAGTGGGATTAAAAGGAAGGGAAAAACAAAACAAATATATATATATATATATATATATATATATATATATATACACACGCAGGAAAATGAAAAAAATTATCATTCCTGATATTATAAAGGATAACAGGCATATGACTAAAATGAATAAAATTATCTCCAATGTAATTTTATGCTCATTTTGTAAGTAAATGGCATTTAAATAAAAAAAAGTATAAATTAATTTTGATAATATTATTATTTTATTTATTGTTATGATCTAGCCATCAAGGCTGAATATTTTTCAGTGATATAAGCCAAAGACACATTTGTATTTGAATCTATATAAGTTTTTGTATGCTTTAAAAGGCTGATTTCTAGGTATTTTTTATATTTTGAACTTATTTAGAATGACGTTTCCCTTTCTATTGTTCTTTATTTTTGTTTTTATATAGTAATATTATTCATTTTTGAGAATTTATTTTCTAGCCTATAATTTTTCTGAAATTATTAACTGACTCAAGATCTTACTGATTCATTAGGATTTCCTATGTAAGCTATCATACCATTAGCAAATAAAGGTAATTTTATCTTCTTTTAACCTAACTTTAGTCCTTTAATTTCTTTCTCTTGATAGAATTTCTTAATCTGTATCAAATAATTTTGAAAAAATTGGGCAAAATGATTCATTTCCACATTTATTGAAAAAGGTTATTATATTCCTATTGTATGTGGTTTGATTCTTATTTTAGATAGATGAATTTTATATTTTTAAAAGGACATTCTCTGCTTGTACTTTGTAGTTTTGTTTTTTTTTAGCATATTATATTTGGTCAAATTAAGATGGTTTTGAATATTTTTTATATGATCATGTTGGTTTTTTTCCTAACATAGAACAATTTTAGAATTCTTTGTATAAATAACACAATCACAACAGATGATTTTTAAAGATAAATTACTGTAATCTGGTAGAATTTTGTTTAAAATCTTTTGTTCTTTTCTGCATCTTGTCCTTCCCTAGTTTAGGTATTAAAATTACACATGTCACATAAAATGATTCTTATAAGATGATTTCTTTTTCAATTTATTAGAATCATTTGAAAATTATGGGTATCATGTGTTATTTAAAAATTTGATAGGTTTCTCCTGTGAATTTCATCAGGAACAGGAGTATGTCTCCTTGGCAAGTCCTTATGGATATATTTATTTTCTTTTTTGAGAGTAAGTTATGTAAGATCCCTGATATTTATATAGTTTGTGTATTTTGTAATTTTGGAGATATTTTTCTATTTCGTTTGTGTTTTTAGTTTTTTTAATGCACAGAACTGTTGTACATAATAAATTTTGATTATTGATTTGATTTCAAGTCATCATGTGTATCTACTCATTTGCTATTTTATTGATTTGATTTTCTGTCCTATTGTTTTATTCAGATTAGCTAAAGGTTTATCAATTTTATTGGTCTTTTTAAAGAATCAGCTTTTAGTTTTATTTATCATTTTTGTGGAGCTTTTGTTTTTGATTCATCTATATGTCCTCAAACTTTTCATTTGTGGTTATTTTAGTTTTATTTATTTGTTGACTTTCTCATTTTAAAAATTTCACAATCATCCTGTTATTTATTTATTTTTGTACTTTGTTAACATATGTTTATAAATTTATGTAGATATCAGTTTTTTGGTGCATCCTGGGAATTTTGCTGTGATGTTTCATAATTATAACTTTCTTTAACCTAATTATTAATTGTTACTTCAATTTGTTCTTTATTTCTTCATTACTTAAGGTTTTCATCTCCATTTGGGTCTGTGTATTTTGTTTGTTTTACACAAAACAATTTCTATTTATATCAAATTATGGCATGTAAAGGGTATAATTATCTATTTCTGCCTTTTAAAAATTAGTTTGAAATATCTCTGTGATTTAATAAGTGATCAATTTCTTAAAAGTTCTCTGTGGTACAGAGAAAAACGTATACTCTTTTGTTTTCCCTTTTAAAAGATTCCATAAGTCTTGTAATTCTAGTTTCTCCTGAAAATTGTTCAGTTAAATATTTTCTCTTTTATTTATCCTTCTCTTTTACTTGTCCAAAACTGAGCAAGGAATGTGAAAGTCTTCTATCCGATAATTAAAACAGGTAATGTTTTATGAATTTGCATCATAAGTTAGTGATAGCATATAAATTCATATCACATAGTGGTTTGTTTTATATGGATCATTTTAGCATAATATAAATTCTTTGTTTATCCTTTTTTTTGAATGTTTATTTTTATTTTGCCAGTTAGCATGAGGGCAATTTCTGCTTCTTGTATTCACTTATATGCAGTAAACTTTCTTCCATCCCCTCAGTTTTATTTCATATATATATATGAATATATATAAATTATATATATATATAATATTATATTATATATATATATATATATATTTAAGAGAGTCATTTCTCACAAGATTGAGAGCTGGTAAATCATTCTTGGAAAATCTAATCCCAGGAAAAATAGAACAGAAAGGAAGGAGATTCTGTTAGCCCAGTTGAATAAATTGTTTTTTTGTTTTGTTTTGTTTTGTTTTTTGCTATCTTTTGGTCTCCTCCCCTATATAATCCCCTACATAATTTCCCTTCCCTCATCCTCCTTGTCTATGTTCTTCTGTACTCTTTCCTTTGCCATTTTTCCTATGAAAAGTAGTTCTCAGGAAAGGTTTCAAATCAGTCCTTAACAGTGTAATGTGGATTTAAGTCTTCATGTTACTTCCCTCAGGAAGATTTGCATTTTCAGCCTTTAGTTCTAAATATGGAATAGAAGACTGTCTCACAGTATGAAAACTTAAAGCTTCAGAGAGCAGGCTGAATTCACACCATTCAGGCAGGGCTAGCTAACAATGGAAGGAGAAAAAAGAGCTCATTTAACTTTAGTACCCTACACTCTAGAGGAAGAAGGAATGCTATACAGCCTGATAGCCAAAAGAAGCCCCAGCTTCTAGTAGCTGTTGAATCTCCTTCATTCTGAAATTTGCAGAGCCAGGACTCTTGGGGCTTTTTAGGGCTCAGTCAAAGAGTCCCTGAAAAACTCAACCTCACAAAATAATCACACAGATTTTGTTATTGAGATATTTAATAGAGATCATCAGAACATATATTGCTTAGGAATGCACACTCAATAATGAGCCTATTCACTTAAATTGCCAGAATGTGTATTATTTATTCAACAAAGTCCATATACATCTCTCCAATATTATAAAAATATTATAATAATAATAGATAACCTTCACATATGGCTTACTATACCAAGTACTACGCTAAGCATTTTACAATTCTTATGTCCTTACAAATAACCCTGAGAGATGGATGATAATAGTATCTCTTATTTTATAGATGAGGGAACTGAGGCAAATGGAAATTAAATGACTCTACCCAGTTCTTAAAGTTAGTAAGTGTTTGAGGTTGAATTTAAATTCACATCTTCTAACTCCTCTATACATTGCATCACCCTGCTGCCTCTGGATATGCATATATATCATACATACCGACACATATGCATATATATATAATATATATTACATATAATGTGTATATACACACGTGTGTATGCTGGGTATTTGTATCATGAGAGGGTACTCCTCTCCTTCAATTAATACAGAAAGTCCAGAATATAATTATTATAAGGGAAGCAATTTACTTCTCTCCCTCAATTTTCATGGTAATAGAGGGACCAGAATGTAATCAGTAGTTACCAAGTTGTTATTAAGGAATTTTCTTAGAGCACCATAACAAACTATGAAGAAGTGTATAATCAATTTGAGAGGACCAGTCTTTGGATACAGGCAACTGACAGCACAAAAAAAGAATATGATGATTGGTCCCTTGGTTATATAGTCATACACATAGATGCATACATACATGCATACTTATATACATATACATATATGAAATAATTTATTCTACCATGAAAGAGTTCAATCTGAGGAGAATTTCGTGTGTGTACACAGACAAATATGTACATGTATGTAGATGAAAATTTGTATTGTTTGTACATGTGTGTGCATATGTATATGTGTATGTACATATACTGGGTAGGGGGTCAGAATTATGTGATCTGTGATTTAAGTAGTTTAGAAAACTCCCAGGAGAAAGTACCCTGTACCGATGTGGATCAACAACTGTTCTAAAACTCAGTTTTACAATATTACCTGGGGGGGAGGGGGGGAGACTAACAAGTTAGATGATTTGTCCAAGGTCACATATCCAATGTATAACAGAGGTGGAAGTTGAAACTGAGTCCTTGAAGTCAGCTCTCTATATACTATATCTTATTGTCTCTTTTACAATATAATACCCAGTTATTAATAAGGATCTGATAATGAACTGCCTACATTGTCATTTGTTCTTCCCGAGAGATAGGCAACTAAGCATTGCTAGCAAGTCACTTAACCTCTGCCTGTCACAATTTCCTCAATTATATAATGAGGATAATAACAGCAACGTTGTGAGGATCAAGTGAATAATAATTGTAAAGTGATTAGCATAGTAGAAATTTAACACATTCTTAGCATCACTGCAGCCCTCAAGAAAAAGAAGAAAAATAGAACATTTCTGAGCATATCACTGGAGTGAGTGAAAAAAAGATTCATAAGCATGAAAACAGACCAGGGGACCAAAGTTGGATGAAAGGCATTGAATAGCACTGGTCTCAAAAGTAAAGCCCCAGATCTCACATCCATAAGTGGTATGACTCTAGGTAAATTTATCAGGTTCCTCCTCTGAGAGAGGGGTTAGTCCTTGCACAACCTACTTCAAAAGGTTATTGTGAATAAAACATTTTGCAAAACGTAAAGGTCAAGTGCTTCTCACTGAGTCTTTTGGGCCAGCCAAGTGAAGTGAAGATCTAACACTCAGCCTGAGAATGTAGAGGAGACAGTAACTCTGTCCCCTGGCTTTGACATTGTTTTGACATATGTTTTTGGACAAACATACACATGCACTCATCTATATAAGAAAAGGGAATAGATTTGGATTTTAAAACTGGGTGAACCTGAAAATTATTTGTTAGTCATTGGAGAAATTGTCACTATTTTATGATCTGTACTTTGGAAATTAAAATCACGAGGGATATGGAATATTTGCTAGTAATCTAGGGTGAGGTCTGCACTAGTGTCCTAAGTCCCTGAATTAAGATGAAATTTGACAATCTCAGTTTGGATAGGAGATATCTGATGTTAAACAATTTATCGCTGTACACTTCAATGCTGTATGAAGATATATTCTGATGGAAGTGGATATCTTCAACATAAAGAAGATCCAACTCACTTCCAGTTGATGAATGATGGACAGAAATAACTATACCCAGAGAAGGAACACTGGGAAGTGAATGTAAATTGTTAGCACTACTGTCTATCTACCCAGGTTACTTATACCTTCGGAATCTAATACTTAATGTGCAACAAGAAAATGGTATTTACACACATATATTGTATCTAGGTTATATTGTAACACATGTAAAATGTATGGGATTAACTGTCATGGGGGAAGGGAGTGGAGGGATGGGAGGATGATTTGGAAAAATGAATACAAGGGATAATATTATAAAAAAAAAAAAGAAAAGAAAAGCAGATGGGACAGAGAAGACCTATATGCACAAGAAATATTCATATTACCTGTTTTTGTAGTGGTAAAGAATTGGAAATTTGTGCTGCTTCCCCTCCCCCATTTAATTTTTTCACAACATGAATAATACTATTTAATACCGGTATTAAAATTATCCTTTACATGATTGTACATATAATACCCATATTGAAGTTCTTACCTTTTTAAGAAGAGGGGAGGGAGGAAAA
Organism: Sminthopsis crassicaudata; assembly: GCF_048593235.1. Lineage (NCBI taxonomy): Eukaryota > Metazoa > Chordata > Mammalia > Dasyuromorphia > Dasyuridae > Sminthopsis > Sminthopsis crassicaudata. Next base: position 563,626,535 of record NC_133619.1, read on the forward strand.
TTTGGAATCCAAAATTTTATAAAAATTATTTTTAAATTGTCTTTTGAAATTATATTATTTTTTTCAAAAGCCCTTTTCCTTATAATATTGTCATGATTCCCTATTTCCTGTTAAGTATGACTGAAACTTTTTTGCCATAAATTTACTCTTCTCCATGAATTAAAGCCCTCTACTTTTATAGAAGCATCTGGAATTGCCAGACCATCCCTGCAGTCACCCAGATTGCCTGTTTCTGTGTCTTTGGTCATGTTATTCCCTAATGGCTGCAAGGCCAACCCTTCCTGAACCTTCCCCACCAGAAGCAATTCACTCTTCTTGACCTTCATGGACTTCTCCAGCACATGCTAAAGGAAGCATGTCTTTCTCTTACTAGACCCAAACCAGCTAAGTTCTGGGGAAATCCTGATCCTCTGAAGTCATTTCTCCTCATCAAATGCACCTAAGTTGTGTAACAGATGCTGTATTTGTAGCGCTCTCCTTAGTAAGAATATAAAACAGCAATTGGTTACCTATTGCAAGAGAACTATAACTTGCCTCTGCTACCGACAGCTGATGTGGCAGAGCCAAGGTAAAGGAATAAAGGCAGGAACTCACTCAACCTCTCCCCCAAACTGCTTCAAATTCCTTAACACAATGACTCTAAATAAATTTGAAAGCATCAGAACACTACAAAAACTGGAGTAGAAAATTTCTCACTGGAGGCAATTTAGAAGCTCAGCAGAAAGGTCTATGACTATGATGCCAGGATGGCAGTCCAGCATACGGTCCCAGTGCATGACTTGCTGGAGCAGTTCCAGCCTTGACCCTGTCATGGCCCCAAAATGACCAATATGCACAAAAAATATTCATAGCAGCTCTCTTCTCAAGACTAACATAATTGGAAATTGCAGGGATGCCCATTTGTGATAGAATATTATCATTCTCTGTGAAATATTGAGCAGGATGCTCACAGGAGGAAAAAAAACACACGTGGAAATTCTTTTATGAACAAAGTGAAATATATTGTATAAAAAAGAATAGCAATGTTCTAGCTTTGTTATTCTCAATAGAACAATCATCCACAACTATTCCAAAGGATGTAGGATGAAAAATCATATCCATACCCAAAGAAGAAACTGATTGTATCTGAATAAAGCATTCTCTCTCTCTCTCTCTCTCTCTCTCTCTCTCTCTCTCTCTCTCTCTCTCTCTCTCTCTCTCTCTCTCTCTCTCTCTCTCTCTCTCTCTCTCTCTCTCACTCTCTTTCTCTCTCTCTCTCTTTCTCTCTCTCTCTCTCTCTCTCTCTCTCTCTCTCTCTCTCTCTCTCTCTCTCTCTCTCTCTCCCTCCCTCTCTCTCTCTCTCTCTCTCTCTCTCTCTCTCTCTCTCTCTCTCTCTCTCTCTCTCTCTCTCTCTCTCTCTCTCTCTTTCACTCTGCTTATCTCTCTCTCTCTCTCTCTCTCTCTCTCTCTCTCTCTCTTTCTCTCTCATTATTTAATTTTTCTTGAGGATTTTTATTTTAATGAGGGTAGAAGATCTATGTTTTCTTTCACAACTTTACTTTTGAGAAGATGTTTTGCATAACTTCACATGTGTTTTCTTAATTGTGGGTGAGGATAAGGAAGAGTGCCTAGAACTTAAACATCTATAAAACAAATGTAAAAAAAAAATGTTTTTAATATTACTAGGGGGGATTATTAAGTAAATAAATACCTAAGTCTGATAAAAAGAACATGCCTGCCTGACTGGAAATGCATCAGAAATATGTGTCTAAGCTCTCCAGTCTTCTTCAACATCATTGCCCTCCATGTATTCTAGGGTGCAGTGACAATGGCCTCCTTGCTCTTACTCAAAGAGGCTCTTCTATCCACAGATTTCTTTAGCACTGGAATTCCTTTAATGCTAGGAACTCACTTTGTCCTGATCAACATTCTTCCAACTCCAGATAAAATCCTCCAATCTATGAGGAGAGTTTTCTCAATTTTTTTTTTCATGTTAGTCTCTTCCTCCTATTGATTATATTCAATTTAACTTGTATATATCTTGGCCAAACATGTCTCTTTTCATGTTTTCTTTTTCATTAGTCTGAGAGATCATGATGGGCTGAGGCTTATTCTGTCTTTCAATTTCTCTCTACCAAGTCACAGTACTTAAAATTAGGAAAAGCTTAAAATGTGTTTACTGACAGATTATTACTGCAGGAGATGATGGTGGAAGGATAATGTGATTCACTATTTTCCAAGTACTCTTTCAATGCCAATTTGTGATCAATTCATACTATTGCTTAGCAAACTCTTTACCTCTCAAAGTGTATTTATCAAATGTGTTCTATCTGGTTAATCTCCTTCTCCCTTGAAATCTCATTTTTCTGTTTTGATTGATGAAGGAGTCTTAAGACTGGGAAACAAATCAGAAAGCTGAACCAAGATGGCATGTCATCTCCAACACTAGACAACTTAAGACTTAGCTCTGGATTTCAGGTCAGAAGATATTAGTTTGATTCAAATTTCTGAACTAATTTGATCATAAAAGAGGGAAAACGACTCACACATGTAAATAATGTTTTTGCATCTCCTTTTATGTGGCAAAAAACTTGGAATTCAGTAGATGCCCCTCAATTGGGGAATTACCTAATTATTTATGATATATAAATGTAATTTAATATTATTGTTCTCTAAGTTATTATATACACATTGATTTCAGAAAAGCCTGAAAAGACTTACATGAGGGGCAGCTAGGTGGTGTAGTAGATAGAGCAAAGCCTTGAACTCAAGAGGACCTGAATTCAAATTGGGCCTTGGACAATTAACACTTCCTCAGGGTGTGACCCTGGGCAAGTCACAACCCCAATTGCCTCAGCAAAAAACAAAACAAAACAAAGAAAGCCTACAGAAACTGATGCTAAGTGAAGTGAACAGAATGAGAACATTATACAGTGTAAGAACATGATTATGTGCCAATCAACTGTGATAACGTTGGCTCTTTTCACCAATGAGGTGTTTCAGGGCAATGCCAGGAAACTTTTCATGGAAAGTTCAATCCACATTCAGAGAGGAAAAAAAGATTGAATATGATGTAAGCATAGTATTTTCACCTTTGTGTTGTTGTTTGGTTTTGTTTTTTCCCCTTTGAATCTGCTTTTTTTATGCTCAGCATGATGAATATGGAAACATGTTTAGAGAAATTGCACCTGTATTGCAATTTACCCTATATTGAATTGCTTGCTGTTTTGGGGAGAGGAGAAGGATAAGGAGATGGAGAAGAATCTGGAACACAAAATCTTACCAAAATTAGTGTTGGAAACTATATGCATATGGAAAAATAAAATGCCATTAAATAATAATAATAATAATAATAATAATAATAATAAAGTGGATATACACTTAAGTGCTGAAAAAAATTGAATTCCTTAGTGGCATGTGATAAGTGAGATACTACTTATGAACCTCAATTTCCTCACTTTCCAAACAAGTCAATTAATTCTGGGAGGCTTTTAATGAAAATCATCTATGATTGGGAATATTTAATATATTATTGAATACATTCCATACTACAGCCCAGACTAAAGGTTGCTCCTTCTCTTTTAATAAAATTTTCTGAACTATATTGACCTTTCTGTGCAAGATTTCCATCTTTTTCTGCATCTTCTTCTGTAAAGAAAGAGGAATAAACAGTTAGGAAATCTCTTTCTGAGCGTGAGTTCTGTGACATACTAAGAAACTCAATAACCCTGATAAGCTGGTACTATTTCATTTATTTGTTAGGAAGAGTCACAAAAGGAAAGACCATGAACCCATTCTTGTTGGGGGCGATAGCCCCTTGATATTCCTTGTTTGATCTCCAACTTCCTTTGGGACTTGGACCTTGGATACAAAATCTGGACAAACTAGTATGGGCTATCTGATCTGGCCAGGGTTTTACAGCCCCCATTCTAATCTGCTCAAACAGACCAAATGCCAGCAGGAAATTCCTTTTTGGGAAGAGACCTCCATCTGTCCCCAAAAGATAACAAGAGAATCCTTATCTTATTTACATCACTCTCCTGAACCTCCTTACATCACTGTATCTGAATGATTGTGCTCTTGTATAAAACAGAGTCCTCAAAAACCTATTCTTTGCAAAATTGGTCTTGTACCATGCAGCCATTTTGCCCACCAGCTCTCCAGTGTTTCCATTCTAATCAATAAAGACTATGTTTCCATACAGCATTAAGTAGCAAATTCCTTTGCTGCCGACCCCGCCCTTGGTTACTTTGGGGAAGGAAGGAGAGAGAGAAAAGGAGCTGACCCATCTCAGTTTAGACCTCAGTTTACTCCTCATCATTCTGACATAACAGTATTCAGATCTAAGTGATAAACTAATGTAGAAACAGTGAAATTGTGCATGGACAATCGGTGCCATTCCTGAAGGAATGCCATTAAGTTGTGTTGGACTCACCCTGTAATAAAGAGCAGCCACTGCAATGGACCAGTGTAAGTGGTTCTCATGACTTCCTAGACTTAGAACAGGTCACACAGAGTAGGGTCTTGTTCCTATCACAGAACAGCTTCTGGTCTTCCCTGTGTATCTCACATATGCCTTCCTCTTCAGGGTACATGGCAATATCAACTTGATGAGTTCTTAACTGAGAAAATTCCCAGCATGTAGTACAACAAGAAGATGGAGAGGTATTTTTCCTTAAGCAAGACATACAGATTATATGTCCACATTCAACTGTGATTAGCTTAATGACTTCATTCAAGCAATTAACACAAAGGCCCTCTTGCACTTCATCAGCCATGATCCTGAAAAGAGAAAATGAGGCAGTGTAAGAATATTTCTACTCCTTCATTTCTGAAGTTTTAAAAAGCACATTTCAAGAACACCATAGCAAGCAAAATCATAATTGATGATATCCCTCATCTCTAACAAGTATAGACTCCATCACTTGGAAAGATACACACAATAACATGCAATAACATCTAGTTTCACCCTAGACATTTAAGATGCATTTCATACATTATTATTATTATTATTATTTTTTTTTGGTCCACACAAAACCCCCATCAAGTACTTGAAATTGTCTGCATGGTGGATAGGGAACTGTAGGATGAGAGGCCAAGTGAGTTGCTCAGAACCAGAAAGCTCTCCTATTTCCAAAGTTGTATGAGATAATTTTGATACTCTTATTCAAATCAATCATTATTTAATCAATTTGTTGTGATTTAATGAGTATCAGTGATTGTATAAGTGAATCAAACAGAATGATTAATTTAAGTTGCTGTTAGGATAAGAATTAATCCTCCTTGAAGATTATATTCATTATGTTTCTCAATTACTTTCCTATTGTTAGTAATGTAATAGCATGTAATTGTTGCATTGATCCCCTCCTTGACTTAGGAAAGGCTGTAATAAGATTCACTTGCTAGTGAACCACTCTTACAAACCACTTCTGACCACTCCCTACTGATCTTTATTTCAAGCTCACAACTTCCTTAGACTGTAGGCTAGCATTGGTCAAACCCTAGGGGCTCATGTCTTGTAGAATCTCCTGAGATGTTGTTGAAAGGGTCTTAGGATCTTTGGATCACCTGGAATTTATGACCTGTGAAGGTGTCATGACTTGTAAAAAGTCTGCTGACATAATTATGATTGATAGACATCCAACGATTTCACCCCCCTCTAGAATTGAGGAAGCAGTAAATTGTAATGTCTCCTTATTTTAGTAAGTATATAAAAGTAGTTAGCACGCAAGAGGAGGGGCCTCTCATAGTGAGGAAGATTTTAGATTTAATTAAATTCAGGCCCTCTGGATTCACTACTGAATTGATTAATGAAGCTTGGAATTTTCCATTACTTTTATAATTTTCTGGCCTACAACAACTAATAATCCATCAACATTTATTAAGTGTCTGCCATGTGCCAATTACTGTGCTAGAAACTTTACAAATATCACCACACTTGATCATCACAATGACTAAGACTTAGGGGATATTATTTCCCTAATAATAATACAATCAAGGAAACTGAGGCAAATAGAGGTTTAGTAACTTGCCCAGAATTAAACAGCTAAATAAATATCTGAGGCTGGATATCGGAAGTACGTCTTCCTGATTCTTGTCCCAGTGATGTACTGGTTATGCCGCTTATGTAACAAAATGACAAGCATAATAAGTAATAATAGCAATAAATAATAATGGAAGAAACATTCTGTTACAAAGGGAAAATAAGAAATTTGGAGCCAGAAACTATGCTCAAATTCTATACTGAATTTGTTCCTCACTAAAAAAAATTCTTCTGGTCTCAGTTTCTCCCTGTGTCAAATGAAATGATGAAATTAGATGATCTCTAAGGTTCCCAGAACTTTCTAAATTGGTCTTCAGTAGCAATAACAAAAACTTTTGTCAGAGGGGCACCTACCTGGGATATCCTCTGAAGGCTCTAAGCATGTGAAATCTGTTATGCCACAGTCTCCTTGAGCTGTTCTACTTCAGTTTCCCTGCATTAGTTTCCCTCATTGTCCTGACTGAGTTTCCCTGAATTGTTCTATCTCAGTTTCCTTAACTGTTCTGCCTCAGTCCCTTAAGTCGTAAAACCCCCCTGGTTCATTAAGACTGAGCTCTAAGGTTATAAATTGTCAGTGGGAGAGGAGGAGCAGATCAGACTTTCTGGCTCCTAGCTCCTTCTGCCCCCAAGAATTTATGACACTGCCCCTCTAAGATATTCCAAAAGATAAGACTATCTGGGATACTTCACTGACATCTTTACTTCTGTTATTCAAACATTCTGACTCTGGCTTTTAGTAAAAATTTACAGCTTAAAAAAAAAAAAAAAAAATTTACAGCTTCCCCCCCACCCCCATCCTGACAGAACCAAGGCTTCTAACTTTTCCTGCTCTTCTTCCTTTCCTTTGTCTGAAAAGCTATAAAAGGGATTTTCATTCCCCCATTCATCACTGGATATTTTGAGATGAGAGTCCTGTCCAGTCAATTAAACTCTCCAATTAATAAAATATTAAAAAACTCTCTAATCTCTATCTTGCCTCAGTTTCTCCGGCATTACAAATCCAGTTTGGGAATATCTTAAACTAGAGCAGGACACAACACCAAAGTGAGTAGGGGCTGGGGCTTAAATTTTCCTCATACACTTCCCCATGCTCATAATCTGTATGTACTGAGATACAGCAATTGTAAAATATAAGGGACTTTGCCCCCCCCCCAAAAAAAAAAAAAAAACTTTTGTAATTTGTTATCCTGTTATTCCCCATTTCCTTTAGGCAAACAATTAATCTCTGTGTTTACTCATCAATCAATCAATCAACTACTTATTCAATGATTACTAAGCTTTAGGTTTTGTCAAAGTCTTGAGTGATTTAGAACAATACAGAATCATGATCCCCCTCTTGAAAGGAGTTTGCTACTAGGAAAGAGAACTTGAAAACCAATATACTTTACCAAATACTTAGAGGAATAGCCATAAATGTGAAAATGGGTTGAGGGAGCAACTGCCAAAGATATTAGGCAGAGGTTCATTTGAGCTGAAGGTTTTGTTTTCAGGGGAAAAAAGAGGAAACCTGGAAAATTATTTCCTTAGCACCCAAGAGTAATTATAATTAGGAAGTAATTACCAATTCAAGTGTTTTTAAATTAAAGAGATTTGTTTTCTTTTAGTCAAGAGTTATTGCATGTGTACCAGTCATGACATCAGAGATCCTACTATCTGACATACACACTTTGGAAAATCAATATATTTTGTGAATGAGAGATCAGGAAATGGCAATCCATGATGGCTCCAGTCTGCCCCAACAAAAGGATCTAAAGTTTTGTGATGAGGTATATACCTAATGATGAGGCCTATACCTCAATAAAATTAGGATTAATTGAGATCTAGTGGCAAGTTCGGGGTACAGGGAGTCAAACGGTGCTCCCCTGCAACCCCTTTGCATTCGGCACAAGGACACAAAGTTAAATGAGGTCTAGTGGCGGCAAGAGTCCCCTTAAATGAATTGATAGGCCCGAAAGCCTAGATTGATAAGAGGTTTGTTGTAGGGTTTGGAAGTAAGGTGAAAGTCTGGTTAGTAAAAGGTATTAGATAGAGGAAGAAATACACCAAAGTGGTGGGACAGACAGTCTGTGATGCAAGGCATATTGCTGACATCTTTCAACTCTCTACCAAGGGATGATTCCCCCTTGGCTCTTTTATTGGCTTAAAGAGGCTTATGCGTGGAGTTCCAGGTGGATTCCTGGAGAGCCAGAACCCACCAGATAGGGGTTGGGTTACCTGAGCAGATCATTAGAATGGGGGCTGGGTACAGCCCAAACTGGCTCAGATCCAGATCTCTCCCCTTGGAATACAAAAGGGTGGTTTTGACCAGATCTTGTAAATCAAAGGTCAGTCCCAAAGGAAGGTGGAGATTAGAAAAGGAATCTTAAAGGGAGCTACAGCCTGCATCATTTTGGAGTTGCCAAGTTACTCTCTCATCCAGATGAATGGGATTCTTTATCGTTCAATCATTTTTAGTGATATGTAACTCTTTTTGACCCCATTTGGAGTTTCCTTGGCAAAAATACTCGAGTGGTTTCGGTATTTGCTTCTCTAGCTCATTTTATAGGAGATGAAATAACAGGTTTTAGTGACTTGCCCGGGATTGTAAAGCTAGTAAGATTCTAGGGCCACATTTGAACTCAGATGAGAACTCTTCTGGACTCCAAACCAGGTAATCTATCCACTGTAGCCTTGCTCATATCCTCAGCAATATTCACCTCTGATCCACTCCAGTACTCTGCTTCTTTAGGCTAATTGATTTCACATCTCTTTCCAAAAATATATAGTGTTTGGAGATCTTTGAGGCCTCTTGAAGTCTATGAATCCTCTCAAGGATTCTTATAGCAATCACAGAATTATAGTACCAAGGGTCTTTCTAATTCTGCACTACAAGGAAAAATGATAGGATGACTATTTGACTAAATTTGATGATATTCTGTCTTTGTACTCTTTCATCTATGACATTTCTTCATGTAAATCTATGGATTCTTGATACTTTAGATCCATTTGGGGGCATAATTGTAAATGTCTACTTGGGCAACCTGACACACATCCAGCAGTAGTGTCTCAGTTCATCTGTCTTCTCCCAGACCTTTCAGCATTGTCTATTTTTTCTATCTCTTTTGAACTTTGACAATTAATTGGTTATGAGGTTCTACCATTGAGTTCATTTGATTATCATTGGCTTAAAGAATATGTTCTTTAAAGAATGGTAATTTCTAAGCTATATTTCCCAAACTGATAATGGGAGAAATTCAGATAACTAGGTGGACAAGAGAAGATACTAATCCTTCCAGATTCCTACCAAGCTTTTTATTTTAGCAAGCTGACTTTCTCCACTTGTTCTGACATGTTGTTTCCTAACCCATGAACATGAAATCTTTCTCTCTTCTCCATTTGCTGGGTTCAGAAGACTCATTCCCAAAATTTTATATTATATTGTGGTGAACTACAGTTCTCAACCTCAATGCCTGCCATATTGTGATGGCCATTTTTGCATTCCTGACCCAGAAAGGAAGTTTTTAATGGAAAAAACTTAGCTATCTTTTTTCTTTTGGGATCTTTTCTTCAGCTTCCACTGTTCTGCCTTTCCTCTCTGTGTTCAGGTGAAGGAAACTCTAAGTCTGTCTCCTCTTAGGCCTTTCATATACTGCTAAGCACATTCATGAAGCCCCTCCTTCCTTCAAGGGGTGAATTCTCCTGACCTCCAAAGCCAAGAATAAACTCATATGTGATAGCCATTTTCTCAGAGGTAGGAATTCCATGGTGCCCAATGTTAATGCAATCACAAAAATGTGAATTTCAGGAAGTATCAGAACCAGGCTTTTGGCAGAGAGGTAATCCTGGATAATCCAATAATGAATTGAATTTACATCTTGTGCTGAACCAGGTAGGTGAATTTCTACCTTGAGTTGAGAGGGGCTGAAATTCAAAGGAAGTATCCTGAGTGAATCATTTAAAAAAAAATAAAAAAGTTTTTTATTTATAAATATTGATTTCCTTTTCTGAATTTTAGAATTGGTTCTATTTGTAAGAAACCATAGGAGGAATGTTACATTGAGAAAGAAATGCTGCAGCATGGCTTAATCCAACAGTAATGATGAAGTATATAGACAACTTGCCCCCTCTTTGGTTCTTTGAAGGCAATTAGTTAGTTAAGGAGGAATTCCAATTTCAGCCTTAGGTATATTCAGAAATTTAGATATTCAGTGTGAATTTGAGAGTTAGAGTGTAGTTTGAGTTTACTGATCTGCTAATTTTGCACACTGTATTTAAAAAAAAAATTATTCTGAACATAAGGGGGGAAAGGGAAGGATTTACATAAAAATTCTTTAAAATGTATAATAAAGTTATCTGGTAATTGTTTTGTTTTGTTTTGTTTTCCCTTAACTTTTTTCTTCTTTCCACTCTCCCACTCTGGAGATGGCTAACATTTGGCACAAATATGTTTTTGGGGTGTGTGTGTGTGTGGGTGGGGGTGTGTGTGTTTCCATGAATGTGTATACATACACCATTCTCATGATTCTATTTATCAGGTCTTTATCTATGTGCAGATGACATATTCCTCTATATATCCTTTGCAGTTAAGTTTGGAATTTATCATAGTCAAAAAGTCAGTAAATGTTTTCTTAAAACCATATTTTGTTACTGTATACAGTGTCCTTTTGGTTCTCCTCATTTCATGCATCTTTATTTCTTTGTATGTTTTGCTGAGATCATTGAGCTTATCATTTGTTATATAGTAGCAGTATTGAATCACAATCACACATTACAACCTGTTCAGCTATTCCCCAAATGATGAAACTTTTCCGCAATTTCCAGTCCTGTGCTGCCAAAAAGAACTGATAAAAGTATTTCAGAACATATAGATACTTTTCCTTTTTCTCTTACCATCTTTTCATTTAATCAACAGAGGCATTTAGTGTTATTCCTGGGTGAAAGTGGTATACACGGTTTAGAATTCTGAGCAAAATTTCAAATTGTTTTTCAAAATTGTTGGTTACTTCACAAGTTCTAACCAATAGTGAATTCTTGTCCCACATGTTCTCCCAACATTTATTGCTTTCTCCTTCATTCATTGCATAAAATCTTATTAATGAAAAAAATAAATAAAAGGAGGTTTAGCAGCAATAGGCTTCAAATTTTATGATTTGGATATAATTATCAGATTTGTTTAAAGAAAAGTAGATCAGTGGAAGAGAGCAGACATACACTTTATAGCAGCAATGAAAGAAAGTCATCTTGTTTTTGTTAAATCTGAAAACTCAAGATTTGGGAATTAGAACTCACTCTTTGCCACATTGCAAATCATTCTAAATTCTAAAGTGATTGACTGGAGAAAGTGAGATTCAAGCTACATTAAAAAGAGTTTGGTTTTTCAAACTCAGAAACTACTTGATTGGGCCTTGTAAGAAAGTGAGAAGGATCAGCTGACAGGACTAAAGATGATAGTGGAGTCTTCTCAAATATAAGGGAGAGGACATTCTAAAAATCTAGCATTTTCAACTGCTCCAATTAGAAGATGAAATTCAGAGAGGAGGGGACTCTAGAAAAGGAATACACTTAGTATTCTGCTGATGAGCATTCATGGAGAGTTTTTTTTTTTTTTAAGAATTATACATAAGGAAAGATAAAGTGTGATGGCACATATGGAGATTTGGCTTTTGCTTCAAGAACACCTAGATTCATGTCACATCTCAAACATTGCCTAACTGTGCCAGAGTCCCTTAACTTTCCTTTCATCTTACACTCATTTATTCCACTAAACATAACAAATGGTAAAAGAGGAAAGAACTTTCCCCTCTTGTACTTCAAGTGTCTAAGCTTCTTCTTGCATGAAGCCAGAAATGTCTATGCCAAAGGTTAAGTCTGTGCAAAGAGGAAAAATGTGTTTTGGTTTTTTTTATGGAAAAGAGCCAGCAGGACAGATTCACTGGAATGGAACTTCATGGAAGGGAGTAATGTAAAATAAGTAAAAACACAAAAATTAAAAAGACAGAAAGAGACCAGGTTGTGAAGAACTTAAATACTAATCAGAATATTTTTTATTTAAATGTGAGCTTAATTTACAATAACCCAAAATTGGATATAAGAAAGAGTTGTAAAAAGATACTTCTTCCACCCTCTTTTCCAGTGTAGAGTAATAGAAATGTGGAGTAATGTTTATAATATCTTGAAGACAATACTGAGTTCTAACATTTGATAATTAATATTACTTTTTAATCCATCTTTCTTCCCTATTTTGCCAAAACCCCATCTCTTAGGCAAGCTCAAAAGGATACTTCTCCTGTCTAGTTCCTCAAAGTATCTATTTATTAATCAGTTCAAAGTGGGTACCCTTGCTTTTGTTTACTAGTCAGTAAAAAAACAAATCTAGCTTGTTCTGGGCTCTCCCCAGGGGACAACTCTACTACTCTTGCTTCTCCTTTTCAAATTTGGTTGTGGCTTGATCTCCAAGGAAAAGACCAAACAAGAGTTTGGAGTGGTTATGTTTTCCAGGGAAGATTTATTAGAGGCAGTTGAAGCCCAGCTAGCAATGAACATTCCATTACTCGCAGAGGGTGACTTGATCATCTGAACTTTAATGTCACACTATTTGCCAATCTACCAATCAGCATTGTTTTATCTTTGATAAAATAGGTCCTAATACTGTAATGGCAGATGAAAGGAAAGAACACATACTTAAGTTTAGAAAGCCCTCTTGGCCCTGAATGCACCTATGCATTGAGGGATAGAAGTCTAAGACCCAGTGTTTTGTTACTGCTAGACTAAGTAATAAACTGTTCATGCTAATGTGGAGACCACTTTATCACCCTGGATACCTTAGAATCAGATGGAGTCAGGATAAGAAAAGTCTTTATTCTTGGTCTTTAGAAGTAGAAGTGAAGGGAATGGCCCAGTAGGATCTCAGAGACCTCACCTCCTAGTCTGCTGCCCAGGATGAGTCTGGCTAGTGCCACTGTACCTCCTAATCCCTCCACAATTCTCTGTATACACTGAACAATTGGGCCAGCACAGGATAGTGGGAAGGGCCATTTTGCAAGCATATTCTTATAGAGTATTGTCCACTTAGTAATTAGCCTCAGGTGGTTGATAGTCCAACCTCATTGCATTGACTCAAGAGTTTCAGCCCTTTACATACTGGAAATTTTTGCCTACCTATGTCACCCATCTTACTAATAGTTTACACATGACTGTTATAAAATTATAAAAATGCCTTGTCCTGCAGAAAAATTTGTGTTTGTTGTAATTTTATTCACCAAAATATGACATCACCATATTGCTTAACTTTTATGAAGAGACCACTTCCCTATATGCCTCTTCTACCTATACTTCCCCTTTTACTTTTGCCTTATAAAGGACTGATCTCTAGGAGTTAGAGAAGCAATGAAAGTACAGAAGATTCAAAAAGTGATGCATATTTCTTAACTTATACAGGTGCCCAAATGGGGAGACTTCTCATGATTTGCTGAAACGCTTCTTTTCATCATTTTGTTTCTATATTTCAAGTGCATTCTATTGCATCTTGAGACCATAATGTGCATAGTCATTCTCTAAATGATACATACCCCTTTTGATTTCAGGTTCTTGCCCCAAATAAAAAATTACTCCCAACATGTTTGTGTAACTGATTTTTTTTTTACCTTATTCTTTGATGTTTTTTGTTTTAGTCTTTATTTTGGTCGAAAACACCTATTCATCAACGGCCTGTCATTTGAACGGGAATAAAATTTTAAATTCTAATTTTTATTCTGATCCATAAGATATCCAGTCAAATGGACGAAGGTAGAAAACAACACTTTCCAGCTTGTCAGTAGGACTTATGAATTGACAAATTCTTCAACAAATCGTAATTTGTGAGCAAGATTTACTGGCATTGCTGACATTAAAGAAGGACCTTGTTTTTTTTTTTTTTTTTTTTTTTTTTCCGTAATTACTGAAGTAATCCATATTGGCACTGATTTCCTTCTCACGTTAGTTTTCTGCAGTCCATCAGACCCCAAAGTTCTTTAGGGTGGCAACAGTAATATGAGTTGAATTTTTATAATGTATGAGGTCAATTAAAAAACAATTAATGGAAGGGACAGAGCCAAGGAGCAGAGAGAAACCAAGATTCCTTAAAATTCTTTAGATTCCTTGAAGAGATAAAGATAATTTTAGCAAAGTTAAATTCATTGTAACAAACAACTTTGCCAAGAAAACCCCAAATGAGGAAACAAAGAGCTTGACACAAAGGAAAGAAATGCACAACAAGAAAGATACAAAGAAGCACACCAAAAGCTAGAATTCATTTCACATTTTTATTGAATGGAGTAAAAGATAAGTTAACAGTAATTCAAGTGACATAGGAGTGAAATAGCTTGAAATCCATGGCTTTTGAAGAACTTTGAGAAATTCTAGGAAGACTATGAAAGCCACAGTCCTCATGTGTGTTGTTATTTTTTTTTAACTGCTGAAAAAGAATTGCTATGTTTTGAAATTTCATAAGCAGAATCCACTGCCAATCAGAAGGCACAACATACATGGGAAGAGTCCTCTTCAGCTTGCAGGGTGAAAGGCAAGCCATCTACAAGTTGGTGATGCTCCTTGTCTTGCAGGGGAAGTTTGGAAATGGAAAAACACCAGCCTGGGAGCCTAGTGGTGGGCTGAGAATTCCTCCTTGTTGGAATGCTCAGAGAGACGAATTGCAGCAAGAACAAAGATGAGAATCCAGTGCACAGAGAGTCATGGGAGCAGGCTTTGTTCCTGGAAGTGGGGGGCCAGGAGAAAACATGGGTCTAACAGGAGCTACAAATGAAATATCAGGTAACTGATAAATAAGAGAACTCTGCAGAACATTGTAAAAGGCCAGAATGCCAGTACGGTATTCTAGGTAGAGTCCTATCCTGGGAATAGGGCTTTTCAGTCTGTGGTCCAGCGATCCAGGGTAGGATTGCAAAAAGTAATCCTCTTCCTTCCTGACACATCTCAGAAAGAACACAGAGGGACAATGGGTCTTGCTGCCACCACTTTGTCTCTTCAAGCAGGGGGTGTGGATCCCCAGCATCCACTGAGGTAATCCTGTCACATCCACCTCCCAGTATCGTCTCCCTGAGCTGAAGGCCTGCTCAGCAAGGACCATGTGAAGATGCCCGTCATCACCAGGGTGGGTGTCCACCGGCCAGCCTTCTCCAGCTCTTACACTCTTCAGATCCTCAGCCACAATCAGGCAAGGACTGGCTGATGCAGGATCCAACCTGATGTGCACTCTGAAGCGGTTGAGCATCTCTATCATGCCAGGGACGGGACACACTCTGACCTCCGGGATGAGCGCCTTGGCCCTTTGGGACAACACTGACTCGCTCCTTTCCAGCAACTGCTTGACATCCCGGAGCAGATCCACATTGGCTTGGCCCTCTGCTTCCTGGAGATCTAGCATGAGGTCCTGAAGGGTTCTCATTTGCTGGGAAAGTCTGTCCTTCTCACTTCTTTCTTCTTCCTCAATCCTAGCAAAAGGGCATTCCTTGAATAAGTGCAGGTTGTACATTTTGTAGTATTCTTCTGTAATCATCTTGTGCCAGTTCACAAGAGGTCTGGGACTAGCAAGAAGTTTCTTTGCTTCCTCAAAGTGCTTCTCCAAGCAACTTTGAAGGTGCTGCAGCTTCTTCCTGACATTGGGAGCAGCTTCTTCAACAGGACAGTGCCTGTGAGCCCCGTGCTCTGGGGTTTGGCAACATCTGACACAGAGCAATGTCTGGTCGTCTTCACAGAAGAACTCCAAGACTTGCTGGTGAGTGGCACAGCGCCTCTGTCCTTCAGCACTCTGCAACAGCTGGGAGCTGAGCTGTTTCCCCAGTTCAGTCAGCTCTAGCAGGCGCCCATTGATACATAAAGGTGATTCTCTGACCTGAGACACTTGCCTGCATTCAGGGCAAGAGAAAGCTGTAGCTGCTGAGCTTGGGAGACATGCTCGGCAAAAGCTGTGCCCACACCCGATGGTGACTGGCTCACAGAAGTACTTCCAACAGATGGGACACGTGATCTGGCTCTGCAATTGTTGCAGCATTTCCACAGCAGCAGCAGCCATTTTCCTCTCTCCACTTGCTTCTGTTCTGCAGCAGCTGAGATGAAGAGCCTTCACTTCTATTCAAAGCAGTGCTTCTGAGCAGAAGAAGGCTCTCCTTTTATAGCAGGTAGCCCCACCCCTCTAGAGCCTCCCTGGCAAGGTGTGAATTCCCCTGTCCCAGAATTCTGAAGTTCTACCTGAGAACTCTTCCCAGTTGACAGAGCCCTGAGGACCTCAGAGTTCATACTTTTAGTTGGCTCCTTTGAATGTTTGGATTTCACCATCCTGATGGTTCCCCTATCTTTTAGGAAGAAGCCTCTGAAAACAGGGAGCTTCAGATCAATGAATTTTACAATCTGATTTGTGCAGGAGCCCCATGTAAACACAAGGATCCATAAGTACCTTCTCTCCTTTACCCTGCCATACCCAATCACTTCCAAGTCTCTCCAAGAATCCTCTGCATCTCTCCCTTCAGTCCAGTTATGGAGAATCACAGAATGTGAGATGAGAAATCCTCCTCCATGGTCATTTAGTGCAAGGAACCCATGCTCATGATTAGGGCCATCTCTGTGATCCAAGAAATGGCTGCCCATGGCTAAAACACACTGTCAAATCAATATAATGGAAGCCAAAATACAAACAAGGATCAAGAGGAAAAGAGTAGTTCTTTAATGTTCTTAATCAGTATATCCAAGTGCAAATTTTTGGAAAGAGTTGTCTACTTCATGAAGTTGTCTGCTTCTGGAAAGCATTTCTTCATAGGAGTTCTTTCCTAGGGGACTGTCTTTGAGCATCATCCCAAAACTGTCCAATTTGATCTATTTAATTCTGAAATATATCTAGGCAAAATCAGCAATACAGTATCCTTATTAGGGCCTTATTTTAAGGTCAGATTTGCAGACACATTTCTTCCAGTAGATTGGTTTTTCCAGGTGCCAAGAGACTTTAATGCTGATTAAATCTCCTAGAAAGAGATATTTACAGAAATTCAAAGGGACCTTATGAAAATCTAATCTCTTAAGTCATGTGATGGTCCTGCATATACTTCTGCTTTTTTCCCCTTTAGCATCTCCTTTCTATTCCTTACCTCACTAGCATTCCTCACAACCCCCAAGAGCAGGCTATTGTAGGAACATTAAAGCCTATCTCCCAAAGGAGAAAGGGGGAGTTAATGGCTGTGTGCAATCACTCTCCCCAGTGGCACAATTAGCACAAAAGTTATTAACTTCAAACTTTTGAACTCTTGATTCTGATGGTGTTTTCCCAGCCAAATGATTTTTTTCTCCATTCTCTCCAACCCCATTTGCTCCACTAGCCACTATAATCAGCCCCCACCATTAGCCTCCCATATAATGTGGAAAGATCTGGTTATGGGGCAGTGGCACAGTCCACCCTCAGTGGAAAGTTGGGAGAAGGGGTATGTTCTTCTCATTACTGATTCTGGGAAAAGATAACTGTACCCGAGAGAGTGGTGTGTCCATGTTGAGAGCAACCTAGTTGCTAACGTTTGTTCTGTCATGATGTTCTTGCTGTGCCTACTTATTCTTCTGTCATTGGAGCAGGCATCCATGGAACTCCTTTGGCCTTGTGGGATGTCCCATTGTGTTTCTTGCTGATGATTTGGGAAGATCCAGCCATTACTCTCTCATGAATGACAGTCTCTGAGATCAATTGGGCTATGAACATGTTATAATACCTCCTATTGTAAAAACGATTATCACATGAGAATGTCATTTTGCATTTTAAGGATATGGGTGGCTCAGGCTATCTTTCTCCCCCTTCCCCCCATCCCTACCCTGTTTCCACTGAGAGGCAGGTCCTGGGATCCAGTTAAAGATGGTGTCATTAACTCTGGGAGATGACTATGAACCACTATGTAGAATTCCCAATCCCTCTAATTTTGTCCTCCTGCTTTTTGGATTTCTTTCACAGGCTAATTGTACACTATTTCAAAGTCCAATTCTTTTTGGACAGCAAAACAACTGTTTGGTCATGTATACGTATATTGTATTTAATTTATACTTGAACATATTTAATGTGTATTGGTCAATCTGCCATGGTGGGGGGGAAGGAGGGGAAAAATTGGAACAAAAGGTTTGGCAATTGTCAATGTTGTAAAATTACCCATTCATATATCTGGTAAATAAAAACTATAATTAAAAAAAAAAAAGATGGTGTCATTGTTCATGGCAGGGAACATAGCTACAGATCCTTTACCCTAAAGACCACATTTCTTGCTTGGTCCCTCACAGTCTCATTATGATCCCATTATTAAAGATCAGGGATTTGGATTGGGACAAGTATGATTTGCATGCAATTTTCCCTGTAGTAGCTCCACTAGGCTATGATTTCCCTGCCCAGGAAACACGTACTACCTCCAGCTTAAAAGAGAAACAAAAACATATTTCACACATACTGTCGGGGTCATGTTTAGCAGCTCTTATTGGTTCTGCACCTTCCATTGCTATTTCTGTACTAGCTGTCTTTGAGAAGAGACAGATAGCTCAGTTTGTAACCACTACACAGCATAATATAACCCTTCCATGGGAAAAACAGGAAACCATTCATGGGGTGTTGTTACAACTCATTACAGAAGTGAGAGATACTTTGTTAGCCTTAGAAGATCAATAAGTCTGCCTGGTGTAGAAGTTGATGCTGAAGATTTCACCCTCTGAGTGTCACTGATGTAAAGGTTAATGAATCTGATTCTTCTTGGGACCAGCTAAGAGTTCATTTGTTTAGGGTATTTCAACTATTCTAAAATTACCATTGACATGGCAGCTTTTTAAAATAATCATTCAGGACATGAACCGGGCTTCTATAGATCAATCACACCCTAAGGGTATTGCTGATGACATTTGGAAACTGTTCCAGAGAACCCTGCCTTCATGGCATTGGGCACTCACCTTCCTTGGCCCTATTCTCGCTGTTATTGTTACTCATGCTCTGTTGCCTGATCCCTTGGTTTTGTGGAGTAGCAAGGGGCATTTACAAGCAGATATCAGTCACTAATCTTCAGATACACCTGCAGCAAATAAAAAGGGGGAATTGTGTCTCTCCAGGCCAATGCACCTGCCTAACAGAATGGAAAGAAGGATAATCTTCTCCCAGCCCCTTTTCTTGGGGCCATGGTTATCCATTCTAGCTACAACTAATTAAGGAAATATTTTCCCTCCTTTTCTTTGATATCTTTTCTCTTTCTCTTTATTCTGTCAATAATACTTACTAACCAACTGCTTGTCATTAGTCTGAATAAAATTTTAAATTCTAATTTTCATTCAGATCCATAAGATATATAGTCAAGTGGACCAAGGTGGAAGGAATCACTTTCCAGCATGATATTAGAATTCTGGATTGAGAAATTCTTCAGTAATTTGGCATGGTGAGTAGGATTTATTGGGATTGCTGGTAGTAAGAAGGAATTTCCTTTTCTGGAATTACTGAGGTAATACATGTTACTTTTGATGTCCTCATTTCAGTGTTTTGTTTTTTTGAGGCCTGATAACTTTAATGCAATAACAGATCAAACACTGAACAAATTTACAGATCATCATGTAACAGAATTTTTTAAACCATAAATTAGATAATTCAAGTTTTAATAGCCAAATTTTAATTTTCTTTAACTTCTTACTTTTCTTTAAATCTGCAAATACCCCCTTAAAAGAAACCAAATCAGTCCAAGCAATCTGTCATTTCAGGGAGCATTGAGACAAGGCTCAAAATGTGGCTTGTTTTAGGACCCAATTTAGTTGGAAATGTATAGTCTTTGGATGTATCCCACATTGAATCATATTTACCTGGTACAAATCCTGTCCAATACTGTTAAGAGGGTGAAACACTGTTCACGAAGTAGACATCTGTACCAGTATTGACCTAGCATAGTGAACCTTTAATGGAAAGTGCTGAAATGGTACAAAAAATCTTCCAGGTTTCAAGCATCATTTTTGGATCGACTCCAATGTTCTTTAGAGTCTTAACACCAATATGTCTCCAATTGTTATGATGTATGAGAATGATTAAAATATAATTAGTTGAAAGGGCAGAGTCAAGATGGCAGAGAGAAGCCAGGAGGTGTTTTGTTAGATTTTTAAAAATTCTGTAGCTACCTTAAGGAGAGGAAGAGAATTTTAGAAAAGGTAAAAATTTCTAATAACTAATATCTTTGCTAAGAAAAACCCAAATGGGAAAGCAAAGAGCTTGACCCAAAGGAAAGAAATGAACAAGAAAGGTACAAATTAGCACAAGAAAAACTAAAATTTGTTTCACTTTTTTATTAAATAGGTGGGAAAGGAAGATTAACTTTCATTTGAGTGGAACAGCTTGAAATCTATGGATCTCAGAGAACTTTAATAAATTGTAGGACAATTTTAAAAGCCACAGTCCTCATGTGTGCTGTTTTTTTTTTTTTGTTTGTTTTTTTTGTTTTTTTAACTATTGAAATACAATCATTTTATTGAAAAGTTTCATAGGCAATATCCATTCAGAATAAAAAGGCACAAAATACTTGGGAACTGTTCCCTTCAGCTTGAAGAGTGAAAGGCAAGCCATCTAGAAGTTGGTAATGCTTCTTCTCTTGCAGGGGAAGTTTGGAAATGAAAAAACACCTGTCTGGGAGTCTAGTGGTGGGCTGAGAATTCTTCCTTGAAAAAATGCTCAGAGAGATGAATAGCAGCAAGCACAAAGATGAGAATCCACTGCACAGAGAGTCATGGGACCAGGCTTCGTTGCTGGAAGTGAGAGGCCAGGAGAAATCATGTTTGTGACAGGTGCTATGAATGAAATATCAAGTAATTGATAAATAAGAGAACTCTGGAGAACATTGTAAAAAGCAAAAGTGTCAGTTTTATATTCCAGGTAAAGCCAATCCTGGGAAATCTCTTATTCCAATGTCCTCAGCTTGAAAATTTCCATATATATGCAAGGATTTCTTAATTGAGAAGCCAGGGATAATTCTGATGGCCCATTTTTTCTCTTCAGACATGTTGTAGAAATTACTCCTCGGTGACAGTTTATATCCTATAAATATAGAAAGATATCAGTCCAAAAGAAAGGATTCAATATCCTTAGTGAGAAGACCTTACCTGAATCCTATAACATTCATTCCATGATGAAAATTTTCAGAGGAGAAATTTTTGGGAAACAACAAGGTATGACAGCTGAGAACTAGAGCTCTCTTTTTCAGGAATTTCCTATATGTCTAATAGGACACCATAACCATTTCAAAAGCAGCTATTTATTGGATAAGAAAGATTTCAAGATAGAAGTGAAGATAGTATTTAAATCTTTGTGGTTTTATTTAAGGGGCTGAAATTCTGAATAGGTGTACTGGAATCAGATCACCTAGCACCAAAGGCTAATTACCTATGGGACAATACTCTATTAGCATATGCTTGGAAAAATGGCCCTTATATTCTGTGCTGGCTTGATCTTTTGGTGTATACAGATAATCTTTGGATGGATTAGGGTTTGGAGTGAGACAAGCTAGAGTCACTTTGGAGGAGGATGAGGAGAAGGGAGATTGGTAAGGTGGAGAGTATGTGGAAGTTTTGTCCATCCCCTTCACTTCTCCTTCTAAAGACCAAGGTCTTTTGCTTATCCTGACTCCAGCTGATTTTAAGGCCTCCTGGAGGTAACCTGGACTTCACAGTTTTAAGTAAGACAAAATGGCCCAGTATACCAGTATATCCTTTTAGTAAAATCAGGGCAACTTCAGTTATAAGTAAAACTATTCACAGATTTGTAGACGATAGTTACTTCCTGGATTTGGAATGTCCAGAGTTTTCCAGCTCTCATGACTTGGAAAGGGAATTTCTAATTCTTTGCCTATCAACAAAGTCTTCATTAGACTAAACACTTACCTAATTAAGGGAATAGTGTAATTAAAAAATGGTCAAGTTCTCTACTGTTCTTAATCTCTCAAAATATATTGGATAATCAATGTCATGAGTTTTTACCTTACCACATTGTCACTCATTATGTAGTTCATCATGCAGGGAAAAAAAAAAAAAAAGACTGAAAGAAAATCATATATCCACATGTACATTGACTGGAGCACTTATCAGGCAGAAATGAAAGGAGTTAGAAAATGAATTTTCTTCTACACAGAATGTGTGAGGAAGAAAATAGTATACACTTCTGATCCAGGAAGTTTTTTCCCCTTGAACAATTATAAGCTCCAGGGCCTAGTCCTTCCTCAATGTTTTACATATTTTAGAAGAGGCTCAGACTTCTGGCCAAGATGGCGGAGAGAACACACACATCTATTTAAGCTGTGTCTTCCTCTCAGAAATTTTTTTTCATAACAAGGCCTCGGAATTAGTGCTCAACTGAAAAAACCTACAAATAATTGCCAACAGAAGATATCCTCAAAATTTGCCAGAAAAGGTCTGTTTTTGCTTGGGGGTACAGTTAGATTGGATGCAGACTGAGGGTAGGCAGCAGCAGAGCACCAGACTGTGAGAGTACAGAAGGCAGCTCACACTGAGCAGACCTGAGGGTGGTGGGGTGTGATGTCAGCTATTTCTAAAGAGAGAATTTTACCACAGTGTGACTACTTTTCCTTACAGCAAGCCAGTAGATCAGCAGAGAAGCTATAAACACAGGGTAAAGACTATAACCCTGAAAAGTTAGGGTCTCTCTGGACCTGGCCACACCTACCTGGAGTGCCTCAGCATGCTCTTAGAGTCTCAGAGTGCAGATGCAGGGCAACCATTGCTGTCCTGCTAGTGCCTCACTGCTGCCCCCTGCAGCCCCCTCCCCTCCCCAAAAAAACCAGATTGCATTTGTTTATTTTTTGTTAGTTTGCTTTCTTTCATTCTTCTTTTTAAAAAAATGAGCAAAAAATTAAAACAGAGTCTAATTACTGATAGCTTCTATATGGATAGAGAGCAGACTTTAAAGCCTGAGGAGACTAAAAACAGATTGTCCCTAGATGAATCCCCAAAGGGGGATATGATCTGGTCCTCAACACATAAAACTGTCATAGAAGAAATAAAAAAGGCTCTTACAAGAGAGCTAAAAGAAAAATAGGGAATGGAAAGGGAAGCTTGGCAAGAGAGTCTGGATAAGTCTTCCCACTCATTTAAAGACAGAGTGGATAAAGAAATCAAATCTCTGAAAAACAGAATTAGGGAATTGGGGAAAAAAATAGCTCTCTAAAAAATAAAATTGGCAAACTGGAAAAAAATTCCTAGAACAAAACAACTCACTTAAAAACTCAATCAGATAATTAGAAAAAGATATAAAAAAGTGAGTGAAGAAAATAATTCATTAAAAATCAGAATTAAACAAATGAAATTGAAGGACTCGAGGAAACACCAAGATTCAGTCAGGCAAAACCAAAAAATTGAAACAATGGAAAAAAATGTCAAATGCCTTCCTGGGAAAACAGCAGACCTGGAAAACAGATCTAGGAGAGGCAATCTGAGAATTATTGGATTCCCTGAAAAATATGATGAAAAAAAGAGCCTGGGCACTATTTTCCAGAAAGTTATCAAACAGAACTGCCCAGATGTTATAGAAACAGAGGGTAAAATAGACACTGAAAGAATTCATCAATCACTAACTGAAAGGGACCCTAAAATCAAAACTCCAAGAAACATAGTGGCTAAATTCCAGAACTATTAGACCAATGAAAAGATACTACAAGCTACTAGAAAAAATCAATTCAAATATAGAGGCGCCACAATAAGGATAACTCAGGATCTAGCAGCATCCACATTAAAGGATGGAAGAGCCAGAATCTGATATTCTAAAAGGCTAAGGAACTTGGTATGCAGCCAAGAATAACTTAACCAGCCAAAATGAGCATTTTTTTCCAGGCAAAAAAGATGGGCATTCAACGAAATAAGTGAATTTCATCTATTTCTGATGAAAAAAACAGAACTAAACAAAAAGTTTGATCTCCAAATGTAAGACTCAAGAGAAACCTAAAAAGGTAAAAAGAAATCTTGGGAACGATATTGCTGTTATAAAGATAAATAAAGAACAGATGTATAATATTTAACAAGTATTGGTCAAATCTGCCATCTGGGGGAAGGGGTGGGAGGGAGGAAGGAGGGGAAAAGTTGGAACAAAAAGTTTTGCAATTGTCAATGTTGAAAAATTACCCCTGCATATATATTGTAAATAAAAAGCTATAATAAAAAAAATACAAATTTTAAAAAATAATAAAACTGAAGGAAAAAAAAAAAGAACTCATGTATAATTTGTTCTAGAAACTAGAGGTGGAAAAGAAATTATACCAAAAAAAGGGTAAAGTGGAGATAATACATCTCACAAAGAGGCAAAGGAAATCTAATATATCTGAGAGAAACAATGGAGGGGGATGAACATAGTGTGTATTTTACTCTCATCAGAACTGGCTTAAAGAGAAAAATATTATACATATTCGATTTATGGTGAAACTTCTCCCACCTCATTGAAAAGTGGGAAGGGAAAAGTGAAAAGGGAAGGAGTAAGCTAAGCAGGAGGGAATACAGAAATTTTGAGAAAAAGGGTTAAGAAAAGGGGAGGAACTCTAATGTGGGGGAAGGGATACTAAAAAGGGAGGGTGTGAGAAGCAAGTGGTGCTCACAAGTTCAATACTGGGGAGAGGGGTAAGGTGGAAGGAAAGGAGAAAAACATAAGAAAAGGTTAACAAGATAGCAAATAATAAAGAATTAGTAATTTTAACCATAAATGTGAATTGGGTAAACTCTCCCATAAAGAGGAAGCAGTTAGCAGATTGGATTAAAAGCCAGAATCCAACAATATGTTATTTACAGGAAACACACTTGAAATAGGGCGATACATAAGGAAGGAAATTATATCTTCCTAAAGGTTAGCATAGATAGTGAAGCAATATCAGTATTAAACATACATGCACCAAGTGGTATAGCATATAAATTCTTAAGAGAAATTAAAAGAGCTGCAGGAAGAAATAAACAACAAAACTACAATAGTGGGAGATCTCAACCACTTTCAGAATTAGATAAATCAAACCACAAAATAAATAAGAAAAGTCAAAGAGGTAAATTGAATACTAGAAAAGTTAGATATGATAGATCTTTGGAGAAAACTAAATGGAGACTGAAAGGAGTACAGTTTCTTCTCAGCAGTTCATGGAACCTATACAAAAATTGACCATATATTAGGATATAAATACCCCATATTCAAATACAGAAAGGCAGAAATAGGAAATGTATCCTTTTCAGATCATGATGAGATGAAAATTACATTCAATAAAAAGAAAGGGGAAAATAGACCAAAACTAATTGGAAACTAAATAATCTCATACTAAAGAATGATTGGGTGAAACAGTAAATCATAGACATAATTAATAACTTCACCCAAGAAAATGACAATAATGAGACGTCATAGCAAAATGTATAGGATGCAGCCAAAGTGGTAATAAGGGGAAATTTGTTTTTTTTTTTTTTTTTTTTTTTTTTTTAATCTTTCACTTCCAAATTCTTTTTTTTTTTTTTTTTTAATAGCTTTTTATTCACAAGATATATTCATGGGTAATTTTTCAACACTGACAATTGCCAAGCCTTTAATAAGGGGAAATTTGATATCTCTAGAGGCCTACTTGCATAAAATAGAGAAAGAGAAGATTAATGAATTGGGCTTACAACTAAAAATGCTAGAAAAAGTATTAAAAACCCCCAGTTAAACACTAAACTTGAAATTCTAAAAATAAGAGATCAATAAAATTGAAAGTAAAAGAAAAAACTATTGAATTAATTAATAAAACAGAGTTGGTTCTATAACAAAACAACAAAATACACAAATCCTTAGTAAATCTGATTTTAAAAAAGGAAAGAGGAAAATCAAATTGTTAGTCTTAAAAATGAAAAGGGAAAACTCAGATTCTGCAACAGGGGTCATTCCCAGTTAGGTACAGTTTGGACTAATTAATATCTATAGGTGGGACCTTCCCACTCTGTCATTCTGTATTTATAATATGCTGAAAAGTTCAAAACCAAGAACAAACTCAGCTGTGGCAGTCACTTTCCCAGAAATAAGAACTGCATAGCACTCACTGCTAAGGCAGTCACCAGATTTGTGAATGTCAGAAGTATCAGAACAAAGCTTACAACAGAAAGGTGGTCCTGGGGATAATAATAATAATGAATGAAGTTCACATCTTATGCTGGACCAGCTGAATTTTCACCTTGTATGGGAAGGGGTCAGATTCAGAGGAAGTAGCCTGAGTAAAGATTTTTATTAAAAAAAAAAAAAAAAAAAAAGTTTCTTATTTAGGAATTTTATTTCCTTTTCTGAATCTCAGATTTGGGTCCATTTGCAAGAAATTAAAAGGCATATATTTCAATTACAATGGCTTAATACAACAGTGATGATAAACTATATATGAACTAGCCCCATTTGGTTCTCTATTTGGGATTTTTGATGATTGATTAAGTTGACTAAGGAGACATCCCAACTTTCACCTTAGGAGTCTTCAGGGATTTGGATATTCAATGTAATTTTAATTCTACTCAGTTAGAATGTAATTCTAGTTTACTAATCTTCTAACTTGGCATTCTGCTGCTAAAATTTTTAAATTTTATTTATTTTATTCTGAATTTTAGGGGGAAGAGGGAAGGATTTCTGTAACATAATACAATAGAAAAAAAAAACCTAACTTTATATGAAACTGAAAAGCTTATATACAACTTCCTATTCCTTTTAAATATATTATTAAGTTATCCTGAAACTTTTTAATTTTTTTTCTCTCCCTGCCCCATTCTAGAAATGGCTAACATTAGACACAAACATGTTCATGAAATGTGTGTGTATATATTCATGTATATACACATACCATTCTTATAATACTATTTGTCAGTTCTTTATCTGGTTGAAGATACATTTTCCTTAATATGTCCTTTGTAGTTAATTTTGGAATTTGTAATAGTCAAAATGGCTTAGTCACTCAAAGAGTTCTTCTTAAAAAACTATTTTTTGTTACTGCCTAAATTGTCCATTTGGTTCTCCTCATTTCATGCTTCCTTGTTTTTGTGAAAATCTTTCTAAATTTTGCTAAGATCATTGAGTTTATTTCTTATAACATAGCAGCATTCCATCACAATCACACACTACAACATGTTCAGCTATTTGCCAAATGACGGACATTTCTGCCATTAACACAAAACAAGTAATTACCAGAAAAAAAAAAATAACACACAAAAAGGATGATGTTATAAGCTATCATCTAATACAAAACAAAGGAAACTCATTTTCTCCATCCCTACTTCATTCTATATATAGGATTAGAGAAATAGAGGCAAGGAAATCATTATATTGGCAATCCAAGAAATATTGATTCTTTACCCTTATGAACTCCACTTCCTGGGTCAAAGTCAATTGCCAATCTCTAGTCTTTAGAAGGAAGAGAAGTGAGTTGGATACTTCCATGTAACCTTGTGTCTTGTCTTTCATGTGTCTTCCACCTGATCTCCTGCCTCCCGTAGGAAGATAATTTCTGCCTTCCATACAACAATTAACATACTTCTAGTCATACTCTTCACATACTAGTTGTTTTGAACACATTGTAATGGTCCAGCATCCCTTCCCCATCCATCCCTAATTCCTTATTTCTATATGACGCAACCCTTCTACCACAAATTTTCACACAAACATAATCAAATCCTTCCATTTTACCCTGTGGGATCTTTGCTCCATTAAAAAAAAAAAAAAAAAAAAAAATTCCCTTCATCTTAAATTATTTTCTTCTTCACCTTTTTCAATCTACTATTATTAAAAGTTAGTGCTCTCACCAATTACAGGACCTCTTTGATCACCCCCTTCACTAGAAGTACTAACTGGCTTTACTTTTGCTGCTTCTCTCCCAAGTTGGGACCAGAGCTATTTGTCCAGTTCAGTCAGCTGTACTAGGCACCCATTGATTAATTAGAATTCTCTAACTTGGGGCATTTGCCTGCATTCAGGATAAGAGAAAAGTGTAGCTCTCTAGCTTGAGTAGACAATCTGCAAAAGCTGTGCCCACATCTGATGGTGACTGGCTCAGAGAAGTAGCAGATGGCACAGGTGATCTCATTCTGCAATTTCTGCAATATTTCCACAGCAGTAGCCATTATCCTCTCTCCAACTACTTGTTTTCTCCAGCAGCTGAGATGGAGAGACTTCACTTCCATTCAAAGCATATTTCTGAGGAGGAGGATGCTCTCCTTTCATAGGAGGTAGCCCCATCTCCATTATCCAAGAGGAGGCTGTCCATTTTTCTTTTGCATTTGGAATAGGATCCTTGTGACCTCTTTTCTATTGCAGTGATCTTCACATCTGTCTCTCACTTAACTATCTCCTTCTTTCCCAATCCATCCTTTCCACAGTTGCCAAAATTTCCTCAAGGTAGTTGAGGAAATGTCTAAAAAGGATGTGACAGAAAAACTGGCTTATTTCTTATTTTAAGTAATAGAATATCTTTTTGTAAACAACTCAGCATATAAAGTATATTTATTGAATTTTATTTTTTGTTATAACAAATGACCAAGAAAGCTTTATTGGGTGTTTGTCCCAGCCCACAGCCTGATCTATATGCCCATCCCAAGGCCAGCTCACCTGCCTTCAGACTCCAACCCAGAAGGTGCAAACTCTCTCTGTCCTTATTCAGTCATCCTGTCAGTGGGGGTAGCAGGAAGCAAGAGTGCAGGGGCACCAGAGAGCAAGTTCTCCTCAAGGTTCTCTATTTATGCTGCCTCTCTTCTGGCCTTGCCTCTGCCCAGCCCACTCAGAACTGCGTAGGTGGAAACCTAGAAGAGAGGCTTCTGGTGCATCCCAGGAGGAGAATTAGCAAGAGGACACGCCCCTTGACATTTCCAGAAACCTATTAGTTCCTTTAACTCCTTCAAGACACAACCTCCTGCCTCAGAGGCCAAGCCCCTTTTTACCTCCTAGGTCCGCCCTACCAGCTGATGTGGCCTACCGGCTCCGGGCAGAGAGAAGCTATGCAAGTTCTCCAATCACCTTTTGTTCCTCTCATCTTTGCCAAAGCCTAGCCTTTTCCTCCTCCCTAAAGTACCCTGGCACATCCCCTAGAAAGTCTCTTGGGAACCACAGCCATTGCCAGGGCTGACAGTAGTGAATTTGAAGCTGAAGATGGACTTTCAGATCGGTTCTTTGTACTATCCCTGTGGAGCTTACCCGCTGGGTAATGACACCGTGAGTGGGGCCGGCTGATTAGGAGTGGGACTTTTCAAGACGTTGAAGAGAAATAATTGGGAATCACATTTGCTTTCAGCTTGAGGGACAGACAACCGAACCCCCCAGTCCAGTCTCAAGAGACTATGCTGGTTTGGAACTATGCCCAAAAAGTTATCAAACTGTGCATACCCTTTGATCCAGCAGTGCTACTACGGGCTTATATACCAAAGAAATACTAAAGAAGGGAAAGGGACCTGTATGCGCCAAAATGTTTGTGACAGCTCTTTTTGTAGTGGCTAGAAACTGGAAAATAAATGGATGTCCATCAATTGGAGAATGGTTGGGTAAATTACAGTATATGAATGTTATGGAATATTATTGCTCTATAAGAAATGACCAGCAGGAGGAATACAGAGAGGTTTGGAGAGACTTACATGAATTGATGGTGAGTGAAATGAGCAGAACCAGGAGATCACTATATATATATCAGAATTCCAACATTTTTTATTCCAAAATCTTTTTCAACCATTGACTTATCATAACTCCCTAAGACATCCATTGGCATCACTGGGCTTTTCTTCAGGGAACCACTCCAAATGATGCTCCCCAACTAAAATTTTTTGAGTGTGGGAAGAGGAGTTACATCTAATGCATTATTTAATTAATTTCATGGCTATATAAACTGTTTCCTCAACATTGACCTGAGTCAAGGTGTTTCCCTGGTTGTTATTACTAAATTGGCAGTAAATAAGTTATATTGGATTCAGGAGTCACAGGGACCCTGTAGCACTATTTTACTTATCTTAGAAGAACATTTTAAATGGGCCAACACAGCAAAGGACTGAGCCAGGAGACTGATGAGAGACTTAAATGCCTGTTCTGACTATAGTCCTCTTCTCTGTTTGAAAGTTTGCCTCCATGATATTTCACAAGATCAACACCTACTACAACCATCCAGAAATGATAGTGCTGCTTGCATTCCTGAGTGCCTGGATTATGCTGGGGGGGGGGGGGGAATAACAACAAAAAACCAGGAAATTGTTAAGGGGCAGGTCATTTCTCCAAGAGCCTCCACAGCTGTCCATCATAACATCTGAAGGAGTTGCAGGGCAGCCTTTGCTGACACAGGTGTTGCCCACTGGGAATGAGGTGAATTGGAGGCAGATGGAAGAGGAGAGAGATCAGACAAAGTAACAGCCTGTCAGTTAAAGAAGTCAGAGAACAGCAACTGCCTCTCAGTATCATGTATCATCCTCTTATAAGAGAAGATCCATCCTGCAGGTTTGGATCTCAAATCCAGCAGCCACTGTCAGGTGGCTCCTGTGTACTCCAACAAACACTGAATGGACAATAATATAATAATACACCTCAACAACGATACTGTATGTATTACAATGGTAATTCTCAATTATGTGGGGATTTAAAGGTTTATAAAGTATTTTATTTGACTACAAGGACATCTTGTAATATAGTTAATATTGTTGATTTTGCAGTCAAGGAACTGAACTCAGGAACATTAAGTGATTTTCCCCATGTTTACAGCATATATCCTCAGTAGGTTCAAATCAAAATCAAACTTGCTTCAAGTCCAGCATTATGTTTCTTATTCCAGAATGCTCCCTCATATATCCAGGGAGTCCCAGTTCAGCATCCCCTTACCATCAGAATATATATTATAATATAATAATAATTAAAACATTCATTTAAACAAAATGGGCAATAATATAATAATAATTAAAAACATTCATTTGAAACAAAGCATTTAATATTCAATGAGAATACACTAGAAGCTTTTCTGATAAATATGGGATTGAAGCAAGGATGCTAACTTTTCCTATTCTTTAAAATATTTCTGAAAATGATACTGATAGCAATAAAACTCTTGAAAAGAATTCAAGGAAGAAAGACAGGTAAAGAGCACATAAAAGTTTTCTTTTTTATTGATTATATGATGACTTACTTGGTAAGACCTAGGCTATCAACAAAGATATTAATTGAGACAATCAAAATCTTCATCAAAGTTACAGGTTACAAAATAAATGCTCAAAATTCAAGGAAATTTCTGCATTTTAATAATAACAAAAAATAATAGGTAAATATTGAAAGTACAATTGCATTCCAAATAACTAGAAAAATGCAAATATGGGAATCAACCTCCTGAAGCAAAAACTTGAAATTTGTAGTTTCAGTTTTAAAGTGAGCCTTAAAAAATAAAGAACAACTCAACTTGAGAAAGATGTAGAGATCATGATTAGGCCATGCCAATATAATAAGAAGTCAGTACTACAAAAATTGATTTGAATTTGTAATGCTATGGTGGATTTACCAAGGACCTCCTTCACAAAGACTGAAGAAATAATTTTTTAAAAAATCATCTGAAGAAACAAAAATCTAGAAATTCAAAACAAGTGAGGAAAATAAGTAAGAATTAAAAAATTGTCTTTCAGAGCTCATTACATTGGGGCAACTCAGTGGATAGAGCACCAGCCCTGAAATCAGGAGAACCTGAGTTCAAATCTGGTCTCAGACATTTAACACTTCCTGGCTGTGTGACCCTGGGCAAGTCACTTATCCCCAATTGCCTCAGCCAAAAAAACAAAACAAACAAACAAACAAACAAACAAAAAAACAAAACAAAACAGATGCCCACTTCTAAGGAACTCCCAATCTGGTAGAGAAATAGTAGGAATAGTAGAAGCCATGAGAACAATATGAGTATTCAGGAGACACAATGTTTTTCTACTAGATCTTAAAGATGTTTTATTTTGCACACCAAATGGCAAAGGAAATTTCTTTTTGCCTTTAAATAAGTAAATTCAGGGGAAGGTAACTCCCACAGTCCTATCTCAGGACTTCTGTGAGACCCCCACATATTTGGACAGGCACTGGCTATCCAGTAGTAGATGATGTCTTGATCTGCAGCCCCACAGAGAAGCTTCCTTGGCTGCAGCCATAAAAACCCTTAACTTTCTGTTTTCCTGAACTAGAAAGTTTCTTTGTCTGTCACATTGCCTATCAGTCTGTTAAATATTTAGGCCATGACATATACATATATTGTATTTATCTTATACTTTAACATATTTAATATGTATTGGTCTACCTGACATCTGGGGGAGAGAGTAGGGGGAAGGAGGGGAAAAGTTGGAATAAAAGGTTTTGCAATTGTCAATGCTGAAAAATTGCCCATGCATATATCTTGTAAATAATTAATTATAATAAAAAAAAAAGAAAAAATATCTAGGCCATGAATTAACTCTTACCTCCTTTTCACTTACAGTGGAGAAGAAGCAGATAATTTTATCACTCTTTAAACTTGCCTCAAAAAAACAGTTGTTTACTTTCTGGGTATGGTTGGAGTTTGTAGACTTCTCAAAAAAACTAGATGTCTTTGGGGCGACCCTCCTGTCTTAGAACAATGGCTGCTATAACCTTTCTAATTGAGGAAGGCTCTAAGATCACTTTAGGACAGCCATTGGAAACATTAACTTCTCACCAAGTTCAGAGAATATTTGCCCTCAGCTTTAGAATTGGGAAAAGAAATGATAGTGAATATTTATATAGATTCCAAATATGTCTTTCATGGTTTGCATGTTCATGAGGCTATATGGAAAGAAAGGGGACTTTTGACAAAAAAAACAAAACAAACAAACAAACAAAAAAAAACCATTAAGTATACAGGGGGAAATTTTACAATTAATGCAATATGTCCATGGACATCTTGTTTTCCTTCTTCACAATGACTATTTCCTCTTGCATATTCTGTTTCCCTGTCAGATGTTCCCATATTTGCTTAAGTTTTATCTGAAATTATCTTCTTTTTTTTGGTTTTCTTATTCCTGGGAAAAAAAAGATATTTGATGATGCAGTAGAAGTGATCTTATGGCTTCTCCAAAGTATCCCTTCCATGCCTGCTCTCTATGGGGAAATACAAAGATTACTGTGCTAAGTAGGAGTCAAGAGCCCAGGAAGTCCTTTCTCAGTTGTATGAACTGGAAGAAGTAACTTATCCTTTGACTTCAGTTTTATCCTTGAAAATCAGAGCTTCTGAGCATTTGGATGACATCTAAGGGCTTTTCTAGTTTCTAGTTTGAATTTTTTAGAGGTTTTAAGACAATCAAGCTACATTCTGTCATCTGAGTTTTTCTTTCTTCTACCTTCCTTCTTCCAAAAGAAGAATTCTTTTTCATCCCTTTTATTCAACTATCTTTTAAAGGAGATACTTGCCTCTTGTACTATTCCAATGTGAAGTTTCAATTCCTAAAAGCATCTCTAATATTTCCAAGTCAGTATTTTTTTTTTCATTTTTCCCTTTCCCTCTTGATTATGCATCTGCTTCCCAAGTTCCTCAGCATTCATAAGCTCCATGAAAGCGTGTGCATTTACACTTGACTGAATTCCTTGACCATTCATCTCAAGGAATAATTTGTTTTTAGATCTTCTGCAAAAACTTTACTTCACAATTTTGTCATAGTTTCCTATTTCCTATTAAAGATAATTGACCCTTTCCTAGACATTTCAAATGGAGCCAAGGAGTCTTTATAGAAGCCAATGTTCAGACTGTGCCTCTAGTCAGCCAGATTTCTTGCTTCTGTACTTTTTGTCATGCTCCTTCTTTTGGAAGAAGGAAGGTAGAAAGAAAAACTCAGATGACAGAATGTAGCTTGATTGTCTTAAAACCTCTAAAAAATTCAAACTAGAAACTAGAAAAGCCCTTAGATGTTATCCAAATGCTCAGAAGCTCTGATTTTCAAGGATATATTTACTTAACCAGAAATGATGACATTTATCCATGTTCAATGTTATCAATATTTAGATTATTAAATGCTGTCAGCTCAGTAATCTGAAGTTTGAAAGTCTGACTGATGATTCCAATCAGAGTCAGGGAAACAAAGCATTCCATTCTACTCTGCCTTTGACACCAATGTTTAACATTCAATTAGGGGAGAGGGCACCTATTTCTCAGTGTTCCCCAACTTATGATATAATCTTTTGTGACAGAAACTTTTCATTCCAATCTCTCCAAATAGCAACAACCAATTAGATGCTTCCCCCTCCCCTTCTCAATGCTCTCTTACTTGTGATGTAATTTCTTGTATAAAAGATATGTATCTTTACTACTTCTTTAGCCCTCCTACCAGGAGCTTTCTCTTTCTTATCTCATGATGGGATGGCTCATCCCCCAGAGGTTCTCTTTTCTTTTTTTTTTTTCTGAGGCTGGGGTTAAGTGACTTGCCAAGGGTCATACAGCTAGGAAGTGTTAAGTGTCTTCGACCAGATTTGAACTGAGTCCTCCTGAACTCAGGGCTGGTGCTCTATCCACTAGGCCACCTAGCTGCCCCCCAGAGGTTTTCAATAAACAACTTTTCTACCTTCTACTGGGTGATCTCTGAGTAGTCATTTGGGGCAAAGGTCTTCTACATCCCTCACACTAAGAATGGCATTTCTTGATCTATGAACATAGATTCTGGACATTTTAGATCTATTTTGGGGCATAATTACAACTGTCATTTTACTTGGTTAGCTTAACTCAGAGATCCACCAGTGTCTCAGTTCACTGTCTTCTCCCAGACCTTTCAGCATTGTCTATTTTTTTCTGTCTCTTGTGATCTTTAACAATTGACTAAGTGTGAGGGTCAACATTTGAGTTTATTTGATTATTACTGACTTGGGGAATGCTTTTATAAAGGAGTTGGAATCTCTAGGTATATTTGCAAAATTGATAATGGAAGGAATTTAGATATAAGATAAGACACTAATCCTTCCCATTTCCTATTGTTATTTTTGGTTCAGCAAGATGAGTTTCTCCACTTGATCTAAGATGTTATTTAATGATGTGAATAAGAAACCTGGCATTTTTCATTATTTCATTATTGTGACTATATAATATGTATATATGTGTGTGTGTGTGTATGTATGTGTATATATATAGTGACAACATATGATGCAACTTTAAGGCATGCTATATGAGGAAACATACCTTATTTTTTTCTTCTGGTGCCTTCCCTTCAGCTTTACTGCTCTGCCTTCAGGTATGCTTTTAGCCTAAGAAGACTCTGAATGTGCTTCTTTTTAAGCCTTTATATGCCCTAAGTGCACTTAAGCCCCTAGGTAAGGGAGGGAATTTTTGTAAATTCTCCTGCCCTTAATACACTTAGCCCATTGATTAAGGAGGAAGAATTGACATACTTGGCCTTTTCCCTTTATTTAAAATCACAAAGGTAAGAATAATACCTTTACTTCTGCTTAAAACAATTTCTTAGCCCATAAAGATGTTCTTTAAAGAGAATTAGAAATCATGACTAAAACAATACAATTTGCTAAAAAGAAGATAGGGAGTATATGGAATTAAGAGGGGTAAAGCTTTTCTCTCAATCTCTCAGACACTTTTTGAATCAGGATTCTTTTAAAAGAATGACATTTAATACTAGCCACTGACACAGAAGCCTGAGAGAATACCCTGTCACCCAGGAAGCAGAGCTCAAATTTAAAGGGAAGCAAAAATTGAGAAACGGGGGGGGTATGAGAGGGGAAAAGGGGGAAAGGGAAGGGTGAAAGAGAGACATAGACAGAGATGAGACAGAGACACAGACATAGACACATAGAAAAAGGTGGGGGAAGGAGGGACAAAGAGAGAGAAAGGATAGAGATTGTGCAATCATGTATGAGGAAATATTTTTTGTTTGCCCTTACTTCCTAATCTTCTAATCTGTTTATATCTCTTATCCTGATTGTACCATTATTAGAATTTATGCCAACAACAAAAACAAACAAAAAAAAAAATCAAAGAAAAAGGAAAAGGGCGGAGCCAAGATGGTAGAGAAGGCACATGTGACTTTTTAAGCTCTCCCATACTCTAACTACCAACTATTTAATTCAGCCTCAAAAATAGAGCTTGACTGGTAAAACCCAGGAAGATTAGAAGTACAACAATTTACCAGCCTATGATAATCTGGAATTTCATCAGAAAAGGTGTGTCCTGAGGGGTGGGAAAAGACCGGATCAGGCAATGATAATACTAATTGGTCCTATTTAATTTCAACTGAGTCCTCTGGTAGTGATAGGAACCACCCCCAACTCCTTCTCTATTTCACTCATAAGGTAACAAATCCAAATTTACCTTATCTCTTCTTGCCTCTATGAGTTGAAAACAAAATCCAGTATAAAAATATTTTATTTTCCTTTCATTTTCTCTTTGTAATGTAGTGTTTTATTTTTCCCCAGTTGCATATAAAAACAATTTCTTACATTTCATTTTAAATCTTTTGGTTCCACATTTTCTTCTTCCCTCTTCCACACCCTTCCCCTCTTTGAAAAGGCAAGAAATTTAATATAGGTTAGTCATACAAAAGATTTCCTTAATAGTCATACTGTAAAAGAAAACAGACCTCTCCCTTCAGTTAAAAAAGCATCAAGAAAGACAAAGTAAAGTGTGGTTCAATCTATACCTAGAAATCAACAATTGTCTTTCTGGGAATAAATAGCCTTTTTCATTGTAAAACTTTTTGTGTTGCCTTAGATCCTAATATTGCTGAGCATAGCTGTCATTCACAATTGATCATCTTGAAATATGGCTGTTACTTCATATACAATACATTTCACTTTGCTGTTCATGTAAGTCTTTCCAGGTTTTTCTGTTTTTCTGCTCATCATTTCTGGTAACACAATATTATTCCATTATAATCACATACCACAATTTGCTCAGCCATTCTCTAGTTGATGGACAATTCCTCAATTTCCAATTCTTCAAGAAAAGAGCTGCTATAATTAGTTTTGGACATATAGATCCTTTTCCTTTTTTAAAAATCTTTTTTTTTTGGGGGGGGGCGTGGATAGAGACCTAGTTGTGTTATTGCTAGGTCAAAGGGTATGCATGCCTTTAGGGAACCATTCTAAATTGTTGAATAAAGCATTAATGTCTCATTTTTTCCAAACTCCCTCCAACATCTGTCATTTTCCTTTTCTAATAATAATTAGCTAATTTAATAGCAATCAATATGAATTATGGCATTTTTTTCATATGGCTATAAGAATATGCTATAAGTATAGGCTATTTCATCTGAAAACTGTTTATATCTTTGGATCTCTTATTAATTGAGGAAGGGTTCTTATGCTTATAAATTTGACTCAGTTCTTAATATGTTCGAGAAATGAGACTTTTATCAGAGAAACTTGCTTCAACCAGTTTTTTGTTATCATTGCTAATTGTATTTCTCTCCATCTCTTTTTTCTCTCTGTTTATTCCATTTTCTCTCTTCTTTCACCCTGTCCCTCCTCAAAAATGCTTTGCCTCTGACTACTACCTCCCTCAATCTATCCTCACTTCTCTTATTTCCCTCCTTTTTTTCCCCCTCCCCTTCCTACTTTTCTATAGGATAAAATACTCAATTAAGTGAGGATGTTATTATCTCTTAGATTCAATTCTGATAAGAGTTAAGTTCATTCCTTTTCCCCCTAATTCCTCCTTCTTCCCTTCTACTGTAAAACCTTTTACTTTTCACTTTTATGTGACTCATTTTACCTCTCCATTTCCCTTTCTTCCAGTATATTCTTCTCTTTTCCCTTAATTTTATTTTTGTAGATATCATCAATTCATATTAAATTTATACTTGTGTCTTCAGTCTATGTTAGCTTCTTGTATCTAATATTGAGAAACATCTTATGAATTACAAGTATCATCTTTCCTATGTAAGAATGTAAACATTTTAACCATCTTAAGTCTCTTATTAATTTCCTTTCCTGTTTACCTTTTTATGCTTCTCTTGAATCTTGTATTTGAAAGTGTCTCTCAAATTGGTAGTCAGTAACATTGCAAGACGGTAGGCCTATCTGAGTAGCCAGTAATAGGAATAGATCTCACATTGGAAGTGGATAATATATTTCTATATATGGGCAGTCCTTGTGACCTTGCTAGATCCTTTGTGAGCATCCCAAAACTTCTTAAATGTTTTTTTTTTTTTCTGAATTCCTTTTGATTCTATTCTTTTGATCCTATTCTAACCATTTACATTACTTTTAAATATTATAACACTTTCCCCCATATTATAGACTATATGTATTCTTGGTGAGTATTCTATATGAGACTTGGAAGTTCTATAGCAATGACAGGGGTTTGAAGATCTTGCTTTCTGCCTTTCCAATGGCCATGGGAATCAAAGATGTCACATCATAACTCACGGAAAAGGGAAAGATTCTAAAATCTAATTTATCTGCTGGGGGCACTATATTTCAGCTGGATAGTAGAAAATCAAAGAGGCAAAAATAAAAATTATGTAAACTAATATGAAATGATGTAGGCCAGGCTAGGCAAATTATATAGAGTATATATTGATATACTATTAGAAAAACCCACAGGATAAAGTGAAGACAGGAGAAATATAATGGTTAACCTGTTGTGCCACAGTCTCCTTGAGCTGTTCTACCTCAGTTTCCCTGCACTAGTTTCCCTCATTGTCCCGACTGAGTTTCCCTGAATTGTTCTATCTCAGTTTCCTTAACTGTTCTGCCCCAGTCCCTAAGTCATAACCCCCCCCCTGGTTCATTAAGACTGAGGACCATTTGCTCTAAGGTTATAAATTGTCAGTGGGAGATGAGGAGCAGATCAGACTTCCTGACTCCTAGCTCCTTCTGCCCCCAAGAATTTATGACACTGCCCCTCTAAAATATTCCAAAAGATAAGACTATCTCGGATACTTCACTGACATCTTTACTTCTATTATTCAAACATCCTGACTCTGGATTTTAGTAAACATTTATAACTTCCCCCCAACCTGATTTTCCCCGCTCTTTTTCCTTCCCTTTGTCTGAAGAGCTATAAAAGTGTTTGACATTTCCCCATTCATTACTGGATACTTTGAGACGAGAGTCCTGTCCAGTCAATTAAACTCTCCAATTAATAAAATATTTAAAAAAACTCTCTAATCTCTATCTTGCCTCAGTTTCTCCAGCATTACAAACCTTGGCCCCAAAGAAGAGATAGGGAAATGATTTTTTTCCTCTCCTTCTTTGGAGAGGAAGGGGATGAGTAGTATAAATACAAAAAGTGTATGGTGTATATGTTAATTAGTTCTACAGAAGTACTACTACTACTTTTCTCTCTCTCATCCTTTGCTGATTAAAATGTCTTTCTGAATAAAGGAAAAAGGAAAGTACCTCATACTTTATTTCAGAATTGAATTAGATGAAAATATTTAGGCTAGTAATAAACGTTATTGTTTTAAAAGAATCCTGATGCTAAAAAAGCATTTGAAAGAGTCAAGGAAAAAATTTACTCCTTTTAATCTCACATACTTCTCATTTTCTTCTTAGAAACTTGATTATTTTAATCATTATTCCTAATTTTATTTGGAGAGTATTCATTTATGGACTAAACTATCTTTCCAGTCAGAAGATGGTATTTTTATCTTTGTAAGGGAAGATGGCCAAATAAGCAATGTAAAGAATCCTTTCCTTTTGTTCTGTTAACTAAGTGTTTGGATTGGAATCTCTTATTGAACAGTCCCAAGCTATGAACAAGCCTCAGGGTAAAGGGAAGGCCAGAAGAATTCACACCTTTAAGGAAGGAGGGGCTTCAGTGTGCTTTAGGAGTATAGAAAGGAAAAGGACTCAAGAGTTTCCTCCCATTGAAAGCAATTGAATCAAATGATTGACCAAATATGAAAGCAATACACATGAACATTTGACAAGAATTTATTCAATGATTCAACATTATTTAGAATTACCTCAACTTCTGTGCAAAAGGTTTTTACTCATACTGCCTTTTTGCTGGAGGAAAAAGTTTGCTAGATGATTCATCCCTCTTCATAGTGATGGGAATCTGACAAGGGAAACTGAGGCTGGAGACCCCCCAAAAATAACTTCCCACATAACAGTGACCTAGAAGCCAGCCCAACCCCACCTCTGTTAAGTACCACTAATTTACCTTTCTATAGAGTTCAGCTGACACCACCCAAGTTTTCTATAGAGCTGAACTAATGCTAAGTACCCCTACTTAACTTTCAATAGAACTGAATTCACGTTAAGTAAGTTCTATACAATTTGAACTATCACTAATCAAACTTTCTATAGCCTTACTGAAGCCTATTCAAACCCAATAGCTCTGTATTGTCTCAAATCTTATACTCGAGGGTGGGAAGAATGGGCAGATGGGCAGAACGGGCAGAACTCTAATTCCATCAAAGAGTTCTGCTCCATTTGAGATCTCTTGATGATTTATAATAAACTTAAACTTCTAATTTTACTTATAATTTAATAAATTATTTTACTTCACCCTCGCCTTGTCTCATCAAAAGCCTGCACATCCCCAACAATAGCAACTCTAAAAGTGATGATAATTCTGACATAGATTTCTTCAAACACTTTATCCTGGGACTAAGAATCCTTTTAATATGATGTTTTCAGCTTGAACACTTCCAAATATATAGATGAGGTATTTCTTCTCTGAGATGCCAGGGAAAATTATGACAGCCCTTTTTTTTTTTTTTTTTTTTTTTCTCTTCAGACAAATTGTAGACATAGCATCTCTCTGACAGTTTATATCCTATAAAAAGGAAAAAATATCACTCCAAAAGAAAAGATTTCAACATCCTTAGTGAGAGGAAGACCTTACTTGAATTCCATAGCATTCCTTCTGTGGATAACCAGAAAATTTAGTATTTTCTCAGAAGAAGGGAAGAAGAGAGGGACAAAGAAAGGGAAGGAAGGAGGAAAAGAGGGAGGTAAAAGAAGAGAAAAAGGGAGGGAGTTCTCCAGCTAATTCCAGTCTGTGGGGGAGTTTTACTCACAAAGGAAAGTGTTTATCCTTCATTCTCCAAGAGGACTATGACATCAGGGATCATATGCAAATGAATTGGATTTAAGTGAGGGAGGACTGTGCAAGGGCACCTGCCTCACTTTCTCTACATCCATTTGGATTCAGTAGCCAGAGAAAGATTAGGACAACTGGAGATCAATGGAAGAGAGGGGACATTCAATGTACCGGCAGCAATTATGAAAATCTTGTATTTGATAAGCCTAAACACTTAAATTTTGGGGGATGAGAAATCATTCTTTGCCACATTGTAAATTTTTCTAAGCTTCAAAATGACTGACTGGAGAAGGTGAGTTTGAAACTACATTGAAAGGGTTTGGTCTTCCATACCCAGAATCCACTTGCTTAGGCCTTGTAGGGGGGGTGAGAAAGATCAGGTGACAACACTAAAGAGAGTAGTTGGGTCTTCTCAAATATAGGGTAGGGGACATTGCAAGAATCTAGCATTATCAACTGCTCCTATTGGAAGAAGAAATTCAGATGAAAGGAGCTCTGGAGAAGGAAAATACTTTGTATTCTGCTTATGAGCATTCATGAGAGAGTTCTCTTTTTAGAAATTTCCATTAGACTTAAGGACAGGCAAAGTGTGATGGCACATATGGAAAGGTACCTTCTACCTCAGGGAGACCTAGATTCATGTTGTCCTTCAGATATTTCCTGATTATGCTGGAATCCCTTAACTTTCCCTTCATCTTATAAGTAACTTATTGTGCCAAAGATAACAAATGGTTAAAGGAAGAAACAAGTCCACTCTTGTCCTTGAAGTGCTTAAGATTCATCTTACTTGAAGCCAGGGATTTTATCTAGAATGTAAAATTTAGGAAGAACACCCACTCCAGAGGTCAGGTCTGTGCAAAGATACAAAATTCCTATTTCTTTTTGGAAAAAGCAATCCAGACAGTATTATTGGAATGTAAGTTCTTGGAGGGGAATAATATACCTCTCCAAAAAATCCCACAAATACAAAAGCTTGAAGGACAAAGATACCAGATTGTGAGGAGTTTTAAATATCAAGGATACCTTCTATTTAAATTACTTTGATTTACAATACCAAAATTAGATACACAGAATAGATAGAAAG
This sequence comes from Sminthopsis crassicaudata, assembly GCF_048593235.1. NCBI lineage: Eukaryota > Metazoa > Chordata > Mammalia > Dasyuromorphia > Dasyuridae > Sminthopsis > Sminthopsis crassicaudata. The sequence goes on from NC_133619.1 coordinate 563,668,611, forward strand.
AAATTTCTTCCTCTACCTTCTTTTCCAAAGTGGAGAAATACAAATGTGAAATACTACTTGTAATATGTTGAAGCAAATTAAGAATGTGCTATAATTTGATAATTAATCCATCTAATTTGCCAAAAAGCAATCTTGAACAAACTCGAAAGTCCTAGCCCCTAGATGGTCTCCTTATAAGTGTCAAATCAGTACCCCTACTTTTGTTTACTTCTGAAGAACTAGCTGGAACTGGTCTCTCCCCATGGAACAATTCTACTGTCATTGATGCTTCATTTAAAATTTATTTGTGACTTGGATCTCCAAAGGAAAGAACAATCAGGGGTCTGGAGGGGTTTTAATTTCTAGCTAGATGAAAACAGTCAAACACTGACCATTGCTTAATTGCCAGAGAGTGGCTTGATAATCAGTACCTTATCTACTTGTCAATCTACCACTTAGAACTGTCTTACCTTTTCCAAAGGAAGTCCTAATAATCTACTGTCAGGTCAATGAGAAGGAAGACACATCTAAGTTTAGAAAGTCCTGTTGGTCCTTATTCAGTGTCTCTGTTCATTGAGAGAAAGAAGTGAAAGTCCCAATAACATTTGGCCACGTTCTGCTTCCTGGATTTTGCCTGCCAGTGTCAACCATCTTAACAGTTTACAAATGTCTGTTAGTAAAATGATATCTTGCCCTGGAGAAAAATGTGCCTTGCTTGTAATTCTATTCACCACAATCTGAAGCACTATACTGCTTAACTTTGTTAAATTGGTGACACTCTTACACCCAACCTCTACCTACATCTCATCCTTTTCATCTTGCCTTACAAAGGACTGATCTCTAACACTCTGAGAAGCAAAGAAAATAAAGAAGATTGAAAAACAAAGTGATGAGCAAAGTTTATCATAAAAATCAGTATAGGACATAGCAATAATTCTTTTTAAATAGATGTCAAAATAATATGAGTAAATGTAATAAATATTTGAAAACAATGAAAATTATATAGTTATACACAGCATGAGCTTCAGAGAAGTATTTAATAAAGCAATATATCTGATATTGTCAAATTCATATAGCTGTTAGCCATATTTTACTATTTTATTATAAACTCTTATGGGGGGAGGGGAGACTAAATTCTATGTATATTATCTTATACAGATGGCCAAATGGGAAGACTTCCCATTAGTTGCTGAAACTCTTCTTTTCATCATTTTATTTCTATATTTCAAGTGCATTCTATTGCATCTTGAGACTATAATATGCATAGTCATTCTCTAAATGATACATACCCCCTTTGATTTCCAGCTTTTTGCCCCAAATAAAAAATTACTCCCAACATGTTTGTGTAAGTGATTTCTTTTCCTTATTCTTTGATGTTTTTCGTTTTAGTCTTTATTTTGGTCGATAACCAACTGTCTGTCATTTGAACCTGAATAAAATTTTAAATTCTTTTTTTTTTTTTTTTTTTTTAAAGTTCCTTTATTTACAATATCTTCTTATATATTTTAATAATCCTGTGACTGTACATATGAAAATTACTCATCTTGCAATGAAAGAAAATGTGAATTGCAAACTCAGAAAATCTTTTTTTTTTTTTTTTTTTTTTTTTTTTATTTTATTTTATAATTATAACATTTTTTGACAGTACATATGCATGGGTAATTTTTTACAACATTATCCCTTGCACTTACTTCTATTCAGATTTTTTCCCTTCCTCCCCCAAACCCCTCCCCCAAATGGCAAGCAGTCATATATATGTTAAATATATTACAGTATAATTTAGATACAATATATGTGTGTAGAACCGAATTTTTTTGTTGCACAGGAAGAATTGGATTCAGAAGGTAAAAATAACAGTTTACATTCATTTCCCATTGTTCCTTTTCTGGATGTAGCTGGTTCTTTCCATCATTAATCAATTGGAATTGGATTAGCTCTTCTCTATGTTGAAGAAATCCACTTCCATCAGCATACATCCTCATACAGTATCATTGTTGAAGTGTATAATGATCTTCTGGTTCTGCTCGTTTCACTCAGCATCAGTTGATGTAAGTCTCTCCAAGCCTCTCTATATTTCTCCTGTTGGTCATTTCTTATAGAACAATAATATTCCATAACATTCATATACCATAGTTTACCCAACCATTCTCCAATTGATGGACATCCATTCATCTTCCAGCTTCTAGCCACTATGAAAAGGGCTGCCACAAACATTTTGGCACATACAGGACCCTTTCCCTTCTCTAGTAGTTCCTTGGGGTATAAGCCCAGTAGTAGTATGGCTGGGTCAAAGGGTATGCACATTTTGATAACTTTTTGGGCATAATTCCAGATTGCTCTCCAGAATGGTTGGATTCTTTCACAACTCCACCAACAATGCATCAGTGTCCCAGTTTTCCCACAGCCCCTCCAACATTCATCGTTATTTGTTCCTGTCATCTTAGCCAATCTGACAGGTGTGTAATGATACCTCAGAGTTGTCTTAATTTGCATTTCTCTGATCAATAGTGATTTGGAACACTCTTTCATATGAGTGGAAATAGTTTTAATTTCATCATCTGAAAATTGTCTGTTCATATCCTTTGACCATTTATCAATTGGAGAATGGCTTGATTTCTTATAAATTAAAGTCAATTCTCTGTATATTTTGGAGATGAGGCCTTTATCAGAACCTTTAACTGTAAAAATTTTTTCCCAATTTGTTACTTCCCTTCTAATCTTGTTTGCATTAGTTTTGTTTGTGCAGAAACTTTTTAATTTGGTGTAATCAAAATGTTCTATTTTGTGATCAATAATGGTCTCTAGTTCTCCCTTGGACACAAACTCCTTCCTCCTCCACAAGTCTGAGAGGTAAACCATCCCATGTTCCTCCAATTTATTTATGATTTCGTTCTTTATGCCTAAATCTTGGACCCATTTTGATCTAATCTTAGTATGTGGTGTTAAATGTGGGTCCATGCCTAGTTTCTGCCATACTAATTTCCAGTTTTCCCAGCAGTTTTTGTCAAATAATGAATTCTTATCCCAAAATTTGGGATCTTTGGGTTTGTCAAAGATTAGATTGCTATTTTTATTCACTATCTTGTCCTGTGAACCTAACCTATGCCACTGATCAACTAGTCTATTTCTTAGCCAATACCAAATGGTTTTGGTGACTGTTGCTTTATAATATAGCTTTAAATCAGGTACACTTAGACCACCTTCCTCTGACTTTTTTTTCATTAGTTCCCTTGCAATTCTCGACCTTTTATTCTTCCATATGAATTTTGTTGTTATTTTTTCTAGGTCATTAAAATAGTTTCTTGGGAGTCTGATTGGTATAGCACTAAATAAATAGATTAGTTTGGGGAGTATTGTCATCTTTATTATATTCGCTCGGCCTATCCAAGAACATTGAATGTCTTTCCAATTATTTAAATCTGACTTTATTTTTGTGGCAAGTGTTTTGTAATTTTGCTCATATAATTCCTGACTCTCCTTTGGTAGATATATTCCCAAATATTTGATACTATCGACTGTTATTTTGAATGGAATTTCTCTTTGTATCTCTTGCTGTTGGATTGTGTTGGTAATGTATAAAAATCCTGAGGATTTATGTGGATTTATTTTGTATCCTGCGACTTTGCTAAAATTCTGAATTATTTCTAATAGCTTTTTAGCAGAGTCTTTGGGGTTCTCTAAGTATACCATCATGTCATCTGCGAAAAGTGACAATTTGATTTCTTCATTTCCTACTCTAATTCCTTGGATCTCTTTCTCGGCTCTTATTGCCAAGGCTAGAGTTTCTAGTACTATATTGAATAGTAATGGTGATAGTGGGCAACCTTGTTTCACTCCTGATCTAACAGGGAAAGGTTCTAGTTTATCACCATTACATATGATGTTTACTGAAGGTTTTAAATATATGCTCCTTATTATTTTAAGGAATAGTCCATTTATTCCTATACTCTCAAGCGTTTTTAGTAGGAATGGATGTTGGATTTTATCAAATGCCTTTTCTGCATCTATTGAGATGATCATATGGTTTTTATTAATTTGATTATTAATATGGTCAATTATACTAATAGTTTTCCTAATATTAAACCAGCCCTGCATTCCTGGTATAAATCCCACTTGGTCATAGTGTATTATTCTGGGGATGATTTTCTGAAGTCTATTTGCTAATATCTTATTTAAGATTTTAGCATCAATATTCATTAAGGAAATTGGTCTATAGTTTTCTTTCTCAGTTTTCGATCTACCTGGTTTAAGTATCAGTACCATGTCTGTGTCATAGAAGGAATTTGGTAGGACTCCTTAATCCCCTATTTTTTCAAATAGTTTACATAGCATTGGAGTTAGTTGTTCTTTAAATGTTTGGTAGAATTCACCTGTAAATCCATCTGGTCCTGGGGACTTTTTCTTAGGAAGTTGGTTAATAGCTTGGTCTATTTCTTTTTCTGAGATGGGACTATTTAGACTACTTACTTCTTCCTCTGTTAATCTGGGCAAGCTATATTTTTGAAGGTATTCTTCCATTTCATTTAAGTTATCGAATTTATCGGCATAAAGTTGAGCAAAGTAGCTCCTAACTATTGTTCTAATTTCCTCTTCATTAGTGGTGAGTTCACCCTTTTCATTTTCAAGACTATCAATTTGCTTTTTCTCTTTCCTTTTTTTAATCAGGTTTACTAAGGGTTTGTCTATTTTGTTGGTTTTTTCATAAAACCAACTCTTATTTTTATTAATTAATTCAATAGTTTTTTTACTTTCAATTTTATTAATCTCACCTTTTATTTTTTGAATTTCAAGTTTTGTGTTTGTCTGGGGGTTTTTAATTTGTTCCTTTTCTAGCAATTTTAGTTGTAAACCCAATTCGTTGGCCCTCTCTTTCTCTATTTTATGCAAGTAGGCCTGTAGAGATATAAAACTTCCCCTAATTACTGCTTTGGCTGTATCCCACACATTTTGGTATGATGTCTCATGATTGTCATTTTCTTGGGTGAAGTTATTAATTATGTCTATGATTTGCTGTTTTACCCAATCATTCTTTAGTATAAGATTATTTAGTTTCCAATTATTTTTTGTTCTATTTTCCCCTGTCTTTTTATTAAATGTTATTTTGATTGCATTATGGTCTGAAAAGGATGCATTTACTATTTCTGCCTTACTGCATTTGATTTTGAGGTTTTTATGCCCTAGTATGTGATCAATTTTTGTATAGGTTCCATGAACTGCTGAGAAGAAAGTATATTCCTTTCTGTCTCCATTTAGCTTTCGCCAAAGATCTATCATATCAAACTTTTCTAGTATTCTATTTACCTCTTTGACTTCTTTCTTATTTATTTTGTGGTTTGATTTATCTAATTCTGATAGTGCAAGGTTGAGATCTCCCGCTATTATAGTTTTGCTATCTATTTCCTCTTGCAGCTCTCTTAATTTCTCTTTTAAGAATTTAGATGCTGCACCACTTGGTGCATACATGTTTAATATTGATACGGCTTCACTATTGATGCTTCCCTTTAGCAGGATATAATGCCCTTCCTTATCTCTTTTAATTAGATCAATTTTTGTTTTTGCTTGATCTGAGATGAGGATGGCTACTCCTGCTTTTTTGGTTTTGCCTGAAGCATAATAGATTCTGCTCCACCCTTTTACTTTTAGTTTGAATGTCTCACCCTGTTTCAGGTGTGTTTCCTGTAAACAACATATAGTAGGATTCTGACTTTTAATCCAGTCTGCTAACTGCTTCCTCTTTATGAGGCAGTTTGCCCCATTCACATTTATGGTTAGAAGGACTAATTCTATATTGCTTGCCATCCTATTAACCCCTGCTTATGCTTTTCCCCTTTCCTTCCCTTTTACCCTCCTATCCAGTATTAAACTGGTAAACACCACTTGCTTTTCACAGCCCTCCCTTTTTAGGATCCCTCCCCCACCTTAAAGATCCTCCCCTTATTTTATCCCTTTTCCTCGAAATTACTGTATTCCCTTCCCCTTAGCTTACTCCTTCCCTTTCACTTTTCAATGAAGTGGAAGAAGTTTCACCATAAATCGAATATGTCTATTGATACACGCTATGTTCATCTCCCTCCTTTCTTTCTCTCAGATATAATAGGTTACCTTTGCCTCTTCATGAGATGTAGTACCACCACTTTATACTTTTTTATGATATAATCTCCTTTCCACCTCTAGTTTCTAAGACAAATTGTACATATGTTCTTTACATATTTTTTTGACAGAAGTATAGTTCTCAAGATTCTTTTTACCTTTTTTAGAAGTCTCTTGAGTTCTGTATTTGAAGATCAAACCTTTTATGTAGGTCTGGTTTTTTCATCAAAAATAGATGGAATTCATTTATTTCGTTAAATGTCCATCTTCTTCCCTGGAAAATGATGCTCATTCTTGCTGGGTAAGTCACTCTTGGCTGCATACCAAGTTCCTTAGCCTTTCGGAATATCATGTTCCAGGCCCTGCGTTCTTTTAATGTGGACGCTGCTAGATCCTGTGTTATCCTTATTGTGGATCCTCCATATCTGAATTGTTTTTTTCTAGCAGCTTCCAATATCTTTTCCTTTGTCTGATGGTTCTTGAACTTGGCCACTATATTTCTTGGCGTTTTGATTTTAGGGTCCCTTTCAGTAGGTGATCGATGAATTTTCTCAATGTCTATTTTACCCTCTGTTTCCAAAACATCTGGGCAGTTCTCTTTGATAATTTCCTCGAAAATGGTGTCCAAGCTCTTTTTTTCCTCCCATTTTTCAGGGAGTCCGATTATTCTCAAATTGTCTCTCCTGGATCTGTTTTCCAGGTCTGTTGTCTTTCTGGTAAGGTACTTGACAGTCTTTTCAATTGTCTCATTTCTCTGGTTTTGCTTGACTCCCTCTTGGTTTCTCCTTGAGTCATTCATTTCTACTTGTTCCAGTCTAATTTTCAATGATGTATTTTCTTCACTCACTTTTTTTATATCTTTTTGTAATTGTCCAATTGAGTTTTTATCTTCTATGGAATTTTTTTCCATTGTATTTTTTAGAGAGCTGATTTCTTTTTCCAGCTCTCTAATCCTGTTTTCCTTGGAGTTGTTTACCTTTTCCAGCTCACTAATCTTGTTTCTCAATGATTTGATTTCTTTATCCACTCTGTCTTTGAATGCATGGGATGACTTCTCCAGGCTCTCTTGCCAAGCTTCCCTTTCCTTTTCCCATTTCTCTTCCAGCTCTCTTGTGAGAGCCTTTTTGATTTCCTCTATGAGGTTCTTTTGTATTGAGGAGCAGCTTATATCCCTCCCAGGGGATACATCTGGGGACATTCTGTTCCTAGTCTCTTCAGCATTTGAAGTCTGCTCCCTCTCCACACAGAAGCTGTCAATGGTTAGAGCCCTTTTGAATTTTTTGTTCATTTTGTCAGAGTAGGAATCAAAGAAAACAAACTGACAAGAGAAACAATTGGTCTGTTTTGTGGGGGATAGGGCTGGATGGTATTAATGGGCTTCCTCTACAGACTGGGGGTAGGGCAGCAGAGAGCCACTAACAGAACAGCAATGACTGTACTGAGTCTGCGCTCTGAGGCTCCGAGAACGGACCGAGTCAGTCCAGGTGGGGGTTGGGGGTGGCTGGGCTCTGAGAGACGCTGGCTTTCTGGGGTTTTAATCTTCACCTCCAGTGTTTACACCCTCTCCACCGCTCCTGGCTTGCTGCCAAGACGGAGCATCCACACTGGGGCAAAAGCCCTTTCACAGAAACTGCAGAGATCACACCCCTCCCCCTCCGGTCTGAGCTGTGTGAGCTGCCTGTCTTGCTCTGGCTGTCTGCCCTCAGTCTGCGCCCAGTCTGATTGACCCTCCCCCGAACAAACACAGACCTTTTCTGGCGACTTTCAAGGATGTCTTCTCTTGGTGATAATTTGTGGATTTCTTTCTGGGTCAAGCATTAAGTCAGAGGCTTGTCATGAAGGAAGTTCTGAGAGAAAACAAGGAGCTCAAGCAGCTGTCTGCCTCCACGCCGCCATCTTGGCCGGAAGTCTCCAAATTTTAAATTCTAATTTTTATTCAGATCCATAAGGTATCCAGTTAAGTGGACCAAGATAGAAGCCATTTCTTTCCAGCATGACACTAGGACTTCTGGACTAAGAAATTCTTCAACAATTTGTTATTTGTGAGCAAGATTTACTGGGATTTCTAACAGTAAAAAAGGAATTTCCTTTTCTGGAATTAGTAAAGTAATCCATATTGGCACTCATTTCCTTCTCACATCAGTTTTCTGGAGTCCATCAGACCCCAAAGTTCTTTAGGGTGGCAACAATAATATGACTTGAATTTTTATAATGTATGAGGCCGATTAAAAAACAATTAGTGGAAGGGACAGAGCCAAGGGGCAGAGAGAAACCAGGATGCTGTTTCTTAGATTCCTTGAAGAGATGAAGATACTTTTAGTAAAGTTAAATTCATTGTAACAAATAACTGTGCCAAGAAAACCCCAAATGAGGAAACAAAAACCTTGACACAAAGGAAAGAAATGAACAACAAGAAACATACAAATAAGCACAGCAAAAGCTAGAATTCATTTCACATTTTTATTGAATGGGGCAAAAGCAAAGTTAACAGTAATTCGAGTGGCACAGGAGTAAAAAAGCTTGAAAACTATGGCTTTCAAAGGACTTTGACAAATTCTGGGAAGACTATAAAAGTCATAGTCTTCATATGTGTTGTTAATTTTTTTAACTGCTGAAAAAGAATGGATATATTGTGAAATTTCATAGACAGAATCCATAGAGAATAAGGAGGCACAACATAGAATGTAGTTTGAGTTTACTGATCTGCTAATTTTGCACACTGTATTAAAAAAAAAAAATTTATTCTGAACATAAGCGGGGAAAGGGAAGGATTTACATAAAAATTCTTTAAAACGTATAATAAAGTTATCTGGTAATTGTTTTGTTTTGTTTTGTTTTGTTTTGTTTTCCTTCACTTTTTTCTTCTTTCCACTCTCCCACTCTAGAGATGGCTAACATTTGGAACAAATATGTTTTTGGGGTGTGCGTGTGTGTGTGTGTGTGTGTGTGTGTGTGTGTGTGTGTTTCCATGAATGTGTATACATACACCATTCTCATGATTCTATTTATCAGTTCTTTATCTATGTGCAGATGACATATTCCTCTATATATCCTTTGCAGTTAAATTGGGAATTTATCATAGTCAAAAAGTCAGTAAATGTTTTCTTAAAACCATATTTTGTTACTGTATACAGTGTCCTTTTGGTTCTCCTCATTTCATGCATCTTTATTTCTTTGTATGTTTTGCTGAGATCATTGAGCTTATCATTTGTTATATAGTAGCAGTATTGAATCACAATCACACATTACAACCTGTTCAGCTATTCCCCAAATGATGAACTTTTCCGCAATTTCCAGTCCTGTGCTGCCAAAAAGAACTGATAAAAGCATTTCAGATCATATAGATACTTTTCCTTTTTTCTCTTACCATCTTTTCATTTAATCAACAGAGGCATTAGTGTTATTCCTGGTTTAGAATTCTGAGCAAAATTTCAAATTGTTTTTCAAAATTGTTGGTTACTTCACAGTTCTACCAATAGTGAATTCTTGTCCCACATGTTCTCCAACATTAATTGCTTTCTCCTTCATTCATTGCATAAAATCTTATTAATGAAAAAAAAAAAAAAAGGAGGTTTAGCAGTAATAGGCTTCAAATTTTATCATTTGGATCTAATTATCAGATTTGTTTAAAGAAAAGTAGATCAGTGGAAGAGAGCAGACATACACTTTATAGCAGCAATGAAAGAAAGTCATCTTGTTTTTGTTAAATCTGAAAACTCAAGATTTGGGAATTAGAACTCACTCTTTGCCACATTGCAAATCATTCTAAATTCTAAAGTGATTGACTGGAGAAAGTGAGATTTAAGCTACATTAAAAAGAGTTTGGTTTTTCAAACTCAGAAACTACTTGCTTAGGCCTTGTAAGAAAGTGAGAAGGATCAGCTGACAGGACTAAAGATGATAGTGGAGTCTTCTCAAATATAAGGGAGAGGACATTCTAAAAATCTAGCATTTTCAACTGCTCCAATTGAAAGATGAACTTCAGAGAGGAGGGGACGCTAGAAAAGGAAAACACTTAGTATTCTGCTGATGAGCATTCATGGAGAGTTTTTTTTTTTTTTTTTTTTTTTTTTTTTTTTAAGAATTATACATAAGGAGAGATAAAGTGTGATGGCACATATGGAGAGATGGCTTTTGCTTCAAGAACACCTAGATTCATGTCACATCTCAAACACTGCCTGACTGTGCCAGAGTCCCTTAACTTTCCTTTCATCTTAGAATCATTTATTCCACTAAACATAACAAATGGTAAAAGAGGAAAGAACTTTCCCCTCTTGTACTTCGTGTCTAAGCTTCTTCTTGCATGAAACCAGAAATGTCTATTCCAAAGGTTAAGTCTGTCCAAAGAGGAAAAATGTGTTTTTGTTTATGGAAAAGAGCAAGCAGGACAGATTCACTGGAATGGAGCTTCATGGAAGGGAGTAATGTAAAATAAGTAAAAACACAAAAACTAAAAAGACAGGTTGTGAAGAACTTAAATACTAATCAGAATATTTTGTATTTAAATATGAGCTTAATTTACAATAACCTAAAATTGGATACAAGAAAGAGTTGTAAAAAAGATACTTCTTCCACCCTCTTTTCCAGTGTAGAGTAACAGAAATGTGGAGTAATGTTTATAATATCTTCAAGACAATTAATACTGAGTTCTATCATTTGATAATTAATATTACTTTTTAATCCATCTTTCTTCCCTATTTTGCCAAAACCCCATCTCTTAGCCAAGCTCAAAAGGATACTTCTCCTGTCTAGTTCCTCAAAGTATCTATTTATTAATCAGTTCAAAGTGGGTACCCTTGCTTTTGTTTACTAGTTAGTAAAAAAACAAATCTAGCTTGTTCTGGGCTCTCCCCAGGGGACAACTCTACTACCCTTGCTTCTCCTTTTGAAATTTGGTTGTGGCTTGATCTCCAAGGAAAAGACCAAACAAGAGTTTGGAGTGGTTATGTTTTCCAGGGAAGATTTATTAGAGGCAGTTGAAGCCCAGCTAGCAATGAACATTCCATTACTCGCAGAGGATGACTTGATCATCTGAACTTTAATGTCACACTATGTGCCAATCTATCAATCAGCATTGTCTTATCTTTGATAAAATAGGTCCTAATACTGTAAGGCAGATGAAAGGAAAGTTTAGAAGTTTAGAAAGCCCTGTTGGCCCTGAATGTCTCTATGCATTGAGGGATAGAAGTCAAAGACCCAGTGTTTTGTTACTGCTAGACTAAGTAATAAACTGTTCATGCTAATGTGGAGACCACTTTATCACCCTGGATACCTTAGAATCAGCTGGAATCAGGATAAGAAAAGTCTTTATTCTTGGTCTTTAGAAGTAGAAGTGAAGGGAATGGCCCAGTAGGATCTCAGAGACCTCACCTCCTAGTCTGCTGCCCAGGATGAGTCTGGCTAGTGTCACTGTACCTCCTAATCCCTCCCACAATTCTCTGTATACACTGAACAATTGGGCCAGCACAGGATAGTGGGAAGGGCCATTTTGCAAGCATATTCTTATAGAGTATTGTCCACTTAGTAATTAGCCTCAGGTGGTTGATAGTCCAACCTCAGTGCATTGACTCAAGAGTTTCAGCCCTTTACTTACTGGAAAATTTTGCCTACTTATGTCACCCATCTTACTAATAGTTTACACATGACTGTTATAAAATTATAAAAATGTCTTGTCCTGCAGAAAAATTTGCATTTGTTGTAATTTTACTCACCAAAACATGACATCACCATATTGCTTAACTTCTATGAAGAGACCACTTCCCTATATGCCTCTTCTACCTATACTTCCCCTTTTACTTTTGCCTTATAAAGGACTGATCTCTAGGAGTCAGAGAAGCAATGAAAGTACAGAAGATTCAAAAAGTGATGCATATTTCTTAACTTATACAGGTGCCCAAATGGGAAGACTTCTCATGATTTGCTGCAACTCTTCTTTTCATCATTTTGTTTCTATATTTCAAGTGCATTCTATTGCATCTTGAGACCATAATGTGCATAGTCATTCTCTAAATGATACATACCCCTTTTGATTTCAGGTTCTTGCCCCAAATAAAAAATTACTCCCAACATGTTTGTGTAACTGATTTTTTTTTTTTACCTTATTCTTTGATGTTTTTTGTTTTAGTCTTTATTTTAGTCCAAAACACCTATTCATCAACTGCCTGTCATTTGAACGGGAATAAAATTTTAAATTCTAATTTTTATTCTGATCCATAAGATATCCAGTCAAATGGACGAAGGTAGAAAACAACACTTTCCAGTTTGACAGTAGGACTTATGAATTAACAAATTCTTCAACAAATCGTAATTTGTGAGCAAGATTTACTGGCATTGCTGACATTAAAGAAGGAACTTTTTTTTTTTTTTTTTCGGTAATTACTGAAGTAATCCATATTGGCACTGATTTCCTTCTCACATTAGTTTTCTGGAGTCCATCAGACCCCAAAGTTCTTTAGGGCGGCAATAATAATATGCCTTGAATTTTCATAATGTATGAGGTCAATTAAAAAACAATTAATAGAAGGGACAGAGCCAAGGGGCAGAGAGAAACCAGGATGCTGTTTCTTAGATTCCTTAAAATTCTTTAGATTCCTTGAAGAGATAAAGATAATTTTGGCAAAGTTAAATTCATTGTAACAAATATTTTTGCCAAGAAAACCCCAAATGAGGAAACAAAGAGCTTAACACAAAGGAAAGAAATGCACAACAAGAAAGATACAAAGAAGCACACCAAAAGCTAGAATTCATTTCACATTTTTATTGAATGGATTAAAAGATAAGTTAACAGTAATTCAAGTGATCCAAGAAATGGCTGCCCATGGCTAAAACACACTGTCAGATCAACATAATGGAAGCCACAATACAAACAAGGATCAAGAGGAAAAGAGTAGAACAGTTCTTTAATGTTCTTAATCAGTATATCCAAGTGCAAATTTTTGGAAAGAGTTGTCTACTTCATGAAGTTGCTTCTGGAAAGCATTTCTTCATAGGAATTCTTTCCTGGGGGACTGTCTTTGAGCATCATCCCAAAACTGTTCAGTTTGATCTAATTAACTGCTCCCAGAGACCCCAAGAAAACTGAACCAAGAGAACCTTACAAAGGAACCCTATAAAGCAATAAACATCCTTAAAATGACAGTATGGCTTCATTATCTGTATCTGAAATTCACACTAGCTACCAATCAGGGTTGCCTTACCTTTGCCAAAGGCGGTCTTAAACATGTAATATGTATTGTTGTAATATAATTCCTAAGTTTCTAAACTTTTTCTTTGTCATTTGCTGGCCATGGTGTGTTACCTGAATTTTGACAAGCTCCCTGGGAAAAATCTCACTTGATTTCTCATGCCAAGCTTTGGGTATTGAAATGGGGATAGTCCCTTTGACCATGAATCTAAGCTTTTTTTCATACCAGTTCTAGGACACCAACAAAACCTTCCTGTTTAAAGTGTAGTCTTCAGTATTTCTGTTTATTGGGCTCTGAGAATGATAGAGAATGACTATTTGTCTAATATTTCATAAAGTAGAACCTTGTGCCAGGTCCAGATGCAATGTTGAGATCGAACTCCAAGGGGTAAGTGAATAAAGAATGAAAGGGGAACAATAAAACTCAGGGAGATTCATCAACTTCTCTGTCTTGTAGTCTGTTTCTATGCATTATTTAATCAGGCTTCTGATGGAGCACCCATGGAGCTTCATTGGGCTGAAGTTTTATTCTGAGCAATAAGCAGAGCCTGCATGAACACAAATGTTGTGCTACTTGTGAGTTGGAATCAATAGAGCATCTGACCCCGATGTTTGACACACCAAAGGGCTTTTAAAAACCAATTTTTATTCAGTTATGAAGGATGAAAACCAAATGAAAGCAATACACAAGAGAGATTTCTTAGGTGCCAGATAGAATATAAAAGTGAGGATTCAGTCATCATGTTCCTCCTTCCAAAAATAGGAACAACATAAGCCACACCTCAGGATTTAGTAATCCCAGGGAAAAGAAAGTTGCAGTCAGAATATAAGTCATTAAGGTACACCCAATGCCTACTATATACCATCCATATAACCTTAGAAAACTCTCTTCTTTTTGAAAAAAGTCCCTTCATCCCTGCTCAGGGTAATTCTTTCTTCTCTGTGGGATTAATTGAAGGGGAGAGAGAGAAATTGGAGAGGTCAAGGTCTATAGGTATTTATTACTATATCACTAGCTAATTATATCACTCCCCTAACTGACTACCAGAATTTATCTATATGCTGGGAAGAGGAAGGTCAGAAGAAATGAGGCAGTCTAAGAATTCCAAAGAGTAGAAAAGTAACTGTTGGTTAAGAAGTCAGGAAGTCATTTACTCATATACAGATATTTTATGTGGGGGCTGATTAGAGTAAAAAAGGAAATGCCTGAGAAAGAAATCAGGGGCATGGCTAAAAGCTCTTTCCAAGTGTAATCAAATAAATAAAGAATATTCTTCATGAACCCTTACTGCCCACAGAAGAATGGTTGAAAATGAACGATATCATCTTTTTTTTTACTGTCAAAAAGTCTTGTGAAATGTTTAAATTTCCATAATATTGTTTATCCTATTGTCAAACCAGGAAACAGGACTATGCCTACTTGCAGTTTAGAGACCTTTAAGTAAGAACCTAGACTATGCTGCCCAGAACCCTAGTTAGATCCAAAGATTGATGAAGGGAGATTTCTCACAATTGCATACCTCAAACAACCCATATATCTTATCTGAAACCTGAAACTTACTGATGAATCAGTTATTCTTTCCATGCTCTTTGATTAAATATAGATATTTGGGAGTAGGACACCTCTTCATATGAATTAAGAGAATTGCATTGCTTTCTCTCATCCTTACAACTTGGACAGGCCCTAATCTGTCCTTACATTAGAAATCTGATCACCTAATATTGAATTCTTTTCTTAATTAATTGATTTTCTTTGATTAATTGCTTTTAATTTACAAAAGTCTATCTTCTCTTGTTTTGGAGATTGAGGCTTAAGCTTGTTGCTTAAGAAATCAATATACTTAGAAGATCCAACCTTTGTTTACATTAGTAATTTTATCTTTCAGGTGGCAGAACAGTCAACGTGATTAGATTTTCTTAATGTGATTAGATTTTCTTAACGTGATTAGATTTTCTTAAGATCCTTTTAAATTTCTACAAGGATATATTTCTAGAAGATTTATTCAGCAATAAAGTCTCTTGGCATCTGGAAAACCAGATGTACTGATATAAATGTGTCTGCAAATCTGTCCTAAAAATAAGGCCCTAAGGATACTGTATGGCTGATTTGCCTAGATATATTTCAGAGTTAATTAGATCAAACTGGACAGTTTTGGGATGATGCTCAAAAACAGTCACCAAGGGAAGAATTACTATGAAGAAATGCTTTCCAGAAGCAACTTCATGAAGTAGACAACTCTTTCCAAAAATTTGCACTTGGATATACTGATTAAGAACATTAAAGAACTGTTCTACTCTTATCCTCTTGATCCTTGTTTGTATTGTGGCTTCCATTATGTTGATCTGCAGTGTGTTTTAGCCATGGGCAGCCATTTCTTGGATCACAGAGATAGCCCTAATCATGAGCATGGGTTCCTTGCACTAAATGACCATGGAGGAGGGTTTCTCATCTCACATTCTGTGATTCTCCATAACTGGACTGAAGGGAGAGATGCAGAGGATTCTTGGAGAGACTTGGAAGTGATTGGGTATGGCAGGGTAAAGGAGAGAAGGTACTTATGGATCCTTGTGTTTACATGGGGCTCCTGCACAAATCAGATTGTAAAATTCATTGATCTGAAGCTCCCTGTTTTCAGAGGCTTCTTCCTAAAAGATAGGGGAACCATCAGGATGGTGAAATCCATCCATACAAAGGAGTCAACTAAAAGTGTGAACTCTGAGGTCCTCAGGGCTCTGTCAACTGGGAAGAGTTATCAGGTAGAACTTCAGAATTCTGGGACAGGGGAATTCACACCTTGCCAGGCAGGCTCTAGAGGGGTGGGGCTACCTGCTATAAAAGGAGAGCCTTCTTCTGCTCAGAAGCACTGCTTTGAATAGAAGTGAAGGCTCTTCATCTCAGCTGCTGCAGAACAGAAGCAAGTGGAGAGAGGAGAATGGCTGCTGCTGCTGTGGAAATGCTGCAGCAATTGCAGAACCAGATCACGTGTCCCATCTGTTGGAAGTACTTCTGTGAGCCAGTCACCATCGGGTGTGGGCACAGCTTTTGCCGAGCATGTCTCCCAAGCTCAGCAGCTACAGCTTTCTCTTGCCCTGAATGCAGGCAAGTGTCTCAGGTCAGAGAATCACCTTTATGTATCAATGGGCACCTGCTAGAGCTGACTGAACTGGGGAAACAGCTCAGCTCCCAGCTGTTGCAGAGTGCTGAAGGACAGAGGCGCTGTGCCACTCACCAGCAAGTCTTGGAGTTCTTCTGTGAAGACGACCAGACATTGCTCTGTGTCAGATGTTGCCAAACCCCAGAGCACGGGGCTCACAGGCACTGTCCTGTAGAAGAAGCTGCTCCCAATGTCAGGAAGAAGCTGCAGCACCTTCAAAGTTGCTTGGAGAAGCACTTTGAGGAAGCAAAGAAACTTCTTGCTAGTCCCAGACCTCTTGTGAACTGGCACAAGATGATTACAGAAGAATACTACAAAATGTACAACCTGCACTTATTCAAGGAATGCCCTTTTGCTAGGATTGAGGAAGAAGAAAGAAGTGAGGACAGACTTTCCCAGCAAATGAGAACCCTTCAGGACCTCATGCTAGATCTCCAGGAAGCAGAGGGCCAAGCCAATGTGGATCTGCTCCGGGATGTCAAGCAGTTGCTGGAAAGGAGTGAGTCAGTGTTGTCCCAAAGGGCCAAGGCGCTCATCCCGGAGCTCAGAGTGTGTCCCGTCCCTGGCATGATAGAGATGCTCAACCGCTTCAGAGTGCACATCAGGTTGGATCCTGCATCAGCCAGTCCTTGCCTGATTGTGGCTGAGGATCTGAGGAGTGTAAGAGCTGGAGAAGGCTGGCCGGTGGACACCCACCCTGGTGATGACGGTCATCTTCACATGGTCCTTGCTGAGCAGGCCTTCAGCTCAGGGAGACGATACTGGGAGGTGGATGTGACAGGATTACCTCAGTGGATGCTGGGGATCCACACCCCCTGCTTGAAGAGACAAAGTGGTGGCAGCAAGACCCATTGTCCCTCTGTGTTCTTTCTGAGATGTGTCAGGAAGGAAGAGGATTACTTTTTGCAATCCTACCCTGGATCGCTGGACCACAGACTGAAAAGCCCTATTCCCAGGGTAGGACTCTACCTAGAATACCGTACTGGCACTCTGGCCTTTTACAATGTTCTGCAGAGTTCTCTTATTTATCAGTTACCTGATATTTCATTTGTAGCCCCTGTTACACCCATGTTTTCTCCTGGCCCCCCACTTCCAGGAACAAAGCCTGCTCCCATGACTCTCTGTGCACTGGATTCTCATCTTTGTTCTTGCTGCTATTCGTCTCTCTGAGCATTCCAACAAGGAGGAATTCTCAGCCCACCACTAGGCTCCCCGGCTGGTGTTTTTCCATTTCCAAACTTCCCCTGCAAGACAAGGAGCATCACCAACTTCTAGATGGCTTGCCTTTCACCCTGCAAGCTGAAGAGGACTCTTCCCAAGTATGTTGTGCCTTCTGATTGGCAGTGGATTCTGCTTATGAAATTTAACAATATATCAATTCTTTTATAGAAGTTAAAAAAAAATTAACAACTCATATGAGGACTGTGGCTTTCATAGTCTTCCTAGAATTTGTCAAAGTTCTTCGAAAGCCATGGATTTCAAGGTATTTCACTCCTATGTCACTTAAATTACTGTTAACTTATCTTTTAATCCATTCAATAAAAATGTGAAATGAATTCTAGCTTTTGGTGTGCTTCTTTGTATCTTTCTTGTTGTGCATTTCTTTCCTTTGTGTTAAGCTGTTTCCTCATTTGGGGTTTTCTTGGCAAAAATATTTGTTACAATGAATTTAACTTTGCCAAAATTATCTTTATCTCTTCAAGGAATCTAAAGAATTTTAAGGAATCTAAGAAACAGCATCCTGGTTTCTCTCTGCCCCTTGGCTCTGTCCCTTCCATTAATTGTTTTTTAATTGACCTCATACATTATGAAAATTCAAGGCATATTATTATTGCCACCCTAAAGAACTTTGGGGTCTGATGGACTCCAGAAAACTAATGTGAGAAGGAAATCAGTGCCAATATGGATTACTTCAGTAATTACCGAAAAAAAAAAAAAAAAGTTCCTTCTTTAATGTCAGCAATGCCAGTAAATCTTGCTCACAAATTACGATTTGTTGAAGAATTTGTTAATTCATAAGTCCTACTGTCAAACTGGAAAGTGTTGTTTTCTACCTTCGTCCATTTGACTGGATATCTTATGGATCAGAATAAAAATTAGAATTTAAAATTTTATTCCTGTTCAAATGACAGGCAGTTGATGAATAGGTGTTTTGGACTAAAATAAAGACTAAAACAAAAAACATCAAAGAATAAGGTAAAAAAAAAAAAAAATCAGTTACACAAACATGTTGGGAGTAATTTTTTATTTGGGGCAAGAACCTGAAATCAAAAGGGGTATGTATCATTTAGAGAATGACTATGCACATTATGGTCTCAAGATGCAATAGAATGCACTTGAAATATAGAAACAAAATGATGAAAAGAAGCGTTTCAGCAAATCATGAGAAGTCTTCCCATTTGGGCACCTGTATAAGTTAAGAAATATGCATCACTTTTTGAATCTTCTGTACTTTCATTGCTTCTCTGACTCCTAGAGATCAGTCCTTTATAAGGCAAAAGTAAAAGGGGAAGTATAGGTAGAAGAGACATATAGGGAAGTGGTCTCTTCATAGAAGTTAAGCAATATGGTGATGTCATGTTTTGGTGAGTAAAATTACAACAAATGCAAATTTTTCTGCAGGACAAGACATTTTTATAATTTTGTAACAGTCATGTGTAAACTATTAGTAAGATGGGTGGCATAGTTAGGCAAAAATTTCCAGTATGTAAAGGGCTGAAACTCTCGAGTCAATGCACTGAGGTTGGACTATCAACCACCTGAGGCTAATTACTAAGTGGACAATACTCTATAAGAATATGCTTGCAAAATGGCCCTTCCCACTATCCTGTGCTGGCCCAATTGTTCAGTGTATACAGAGAATTGTGGGAGGGATTAGGAGGTACAGTGACACTAGCCAGACTCATCCTGGGCAGCAGACTAGGAGGTGAGGTCTCTGAGATCCTACTGGGCCATTCCCTTCACTTTTACTTCTAAAGACCAAGAATAAAGACTTTTCTTATCCTGATTCCAGCTGATTCTAAGGTATCCAGGGTGATAAAGTGGTCTCCACATTAGCATGAACAGTTTATTACTTAGTCTAGCAGTAACAAAACACTGGGTCTTTGACTTCTATCCCTCAATGCATAGAGACATTCAGGGCCAACAGGGCTTTCTAAACTTCTAAACTTTCCTTTCATCTGCCTTACAGTATTAGGACCTATTTTATCAAAGATAAGACAATGCTGATTGATAGATTGGCAGATAGTGTGACATTAAAGTTCAGATGATCAAGTCACCCTCTGTGAGTAATGGAATGTTCATTGCTAGCTGGGCTTCAACTGCCTCTAATAAATCTTCCCTGGAAAACATAACCACTCCAAACTCTTGTTTGGTCTTTTCCTTGGAGATCAAGCCACAACCAAATTTCAAAAGGAGAAGCAAGGGTAGTAGAGTTGTCCCCTGGGGAGAGCCCAGAACAAGCTAGATTTGTTTTTTTACTAACTAGTAAACAAAAGCAAGGGTACCCACTTTGAACTGATTAATAAATAGATACTTTGAGGAACTAGACAGGAGAAGTATCCTTTTGAGCTTGGCTAAGAGATGGGGTTTTGGCAAAATAGGGAAGAAAGATGGATTAAAAAGTAATATTAATTATCAAATGATAGAACTCAGTATTAATTGTCTTGAAGATATTATAAACATTACTCCACATTTCTATTACTCTACACTGGAAAAGAAGGTGGAAGTATCTTTTTACAACTCTTTCTTGTATCCAATTTTAGGTTATTGTAAATTAAGCTCATATTTAAATACAAAATATTCTGATTAGTATTTAAGTTCTTCACAACCTGGTCTCTTTCTGTCTTTTTAGTTTTTGTGTTTTTACTTATTTTACATTACTCCCTTCCATGAAGCTCCATTCCAGTGAATCTGTCCTGCTTGCTCTTTTCCATAAACAAAAACACATTTTTCCTCTTTGGACAGACTTAACCTTTGGAATAGACATTTCTGGTTTCATGCAAGAAGAAGCTTAGACACTTGAAGTACAAGAGGGGAAAGTTCTTTCCTCTTTTACCATTTGTCATGTTTAGTGGAATAAATGAGTGTAAGATGAAAGGAAAGTTAAGGGACTCTGGCACAGTCAGGCAGTGTTTGAGATGTGACATGAATCTAGGTGTTCTTGAAGCAAAAGCCATCTCTCCATATGTGCCATCACACTTTATCTCTCCTTATGTATAATTCTTAAAAAAAAAAAAAAAAACTCTCCATGAATGCTCATCAGCAGAATACTAAGTGTTTTCCTTTTCTAGAGTCCCCTCCTCTCTGAAGTTCATCTTCTAATTGGAGCAGTTGAAAATGCTAGATTTTTAGAATGTCCTCTCCCTTATATTTGAGAAGACTCCACTATCATCTTTAGTCCTGTCAGCTGATCCTTCTCACTTTCTTACAAGGCCTAAGCAAGTAGTTTCTGAGTTTGAAAAACCAAACTCTTTTTAATGTAGCTTAAATCTCACTTTCTCCAGTCAATCACTTTAGAATTTAGAATGATTTGCAATGTGGCAAAGAGTGAGTTCTAATTCCCAAATCTTGAGTTTTCAGATTTAACAAAAACAAGATGACTTTCTTTCATTGCTGCTATAAAGTGTATGTCTGCTCTCTTCCACTGATCTACTTTTCTTTAAACAAATCTGATAATTAGATCCAAATGATAAAATTTGAAGCCTATTACTGCTAAACCTCCTTTCTTTTTTTTTTTCATTAATAAGATTTTATGCAATGAATGAAGGAGAAAGCAATAAATGTTGGAGAACATGTGGGACAAGAATTCACTATTGGTAGAACTGTGAACTAACCAACAATTTTGAAAAACAATTTGAAATTTTGCTCAGAATTCTAAACCGTGTATACCCTTTCACCCAGGAATAACACTAATGCCTCTGTTGATTAAATGAAAAGATGGTAAGAGAAAAAGGAAAAGTATCTATATGTTCTGAAATACTTTTATCAGTTCTTTTTGGCAGCACAGGACTGGAAATTGCGGGAAAGTTCATCATTTGGGGAATAGCTGAACAGGTTGTAGTGTGTGATTGTGATGAAATACTGCTACTATATAACAAATGATAAGCTCAATGATCTCAGCAAAACATACAAAGAAATAAAGATGCATGAAATGAGGAGAACCAAAAGGACACTGTATACAGTAACAAAATATGGTTTTAAGAAAACATTTACTGACTTTTTGACTATGATAAATTCCAAACTTAACTGCAAAGGATATATAGAGGAATATGTCATCTGCACATAGATAAAGACCTGATAAATAGAATCATGAGAATGGTGTATGTATACACATTCATGAAACACACACACACACAAACACTCACACACACCCCAAAAACATATTTGTGCCAAATGTTAGCCATCTCCAGAGTGGGAGAGTGGAAAGAAGAAAAAAGTTAAGGGGAAAAAAAACAAAACAAAACAATTACCAGATAACTTTATTATACGTTTTAAAGAATTTTTATGTAAATCCTTCCCTTTCCCCCCTTATGTTTAGAATAATTTTTTTTTTTAAATACAGTGTGCAAAATTAGCAGATCAGTAAACTCAAACTACACTCTAACTCTCAAATTCACACTGAATATCTAAATTTCTGAATATACCTAAGGCTGAAATTGGAATTCCTCCTTAACTAACTAATTGCCTTCAAAGAACCAAAGGGGGGGCAAGTTGTCTATATACTTCATCATTACTGTTGGATTAAACCATGCTGCAGCATTTCTTTCTCAGTGTAACATTCCCCCTATGGTTTCTTACAAATAGAACCAATTCTAAAATTCAGAAAAGGAAATCAATATTTATAAATAAAAAACTTTTTTAATTTTTTTTTTTTTTTTTTTTTTTTTTAATGATTCACTCAGGATACTTCCTTTGAATTTCAGCTCCTCCCAACTCAAGGTAGAAATTCACCTACCTGGTTCAGCACAAGATGTGAATTCAATTCATTATTGGATTATCCAGGATTACCTCTCTGCCAAAATCATGGTTCTGATACTTCCTGAAATTCACATTTTTGTGATTGCATTAACATTGGGCACAATGGAATTCCTACCTCTGAGAAAATGGCTATCACATATGAGTTTATTCTTGGCTTTGGAGGTCCGGAGAATTCACCCCTTGAAGGAAGGAGGAACTTCATGAATGTTCTTAGCAGAATATGAAAGGCCTAAGAGGAGATAGACTTAGAGTTTCCTTTACCTGAACATAGAGAGGAAAGGCAGAACAGTGGAAGCTGAAGAAAAGATCCCAAAAGAAAAAAGAAAGCTAAGTTTTTTCCATTAAAAACTTCCTTTCTGGGTCAGGAATGCAAAAATGGCCATCACAATATGGCAGGCATTGAGGTTGAGAACTGTAGTTCACCACAATATAATATAAAATTTTGGGAATGAGTCCTCTGAACCCAGCAAATGGAGAAGAGAGAAAGATTTCATGTTCATGGGTTAGGAAACAACATGTCAGAACAAGTGGAGAAAGTCAGCTTGCTAAAATAAAAAGCTTGGTAGGAATCTGGAAGGATTAGTATCTTGTCTTGTCCACCTAGTTATCTGAATTTCTCCCATTATTTATTACTATATAACTAGCTAATTATATCACTCCCTTAACTGACTACAAGAATTTATTCATATGCTGGGAAGAAGAAGGAAATTATTCTTCCTTTGCCTTGGTCAGAAGAAATGAGGCAGTCCAAGAATTCCAAAGATTAGAAAAGTAACTATTGGTTAAAAAGTCAGGAAGTCATTTACTCATATGCAGATATTTTATGTGGGGGCTGATTAGAGTAAAAAAGGAAATGCCTGAGAAAGAGTTCAGGGGCATGGGTAAAAGCTCTTTTCCAAGTGTAATCAAATAATTAAAGAATATTCTTCATGAACCCTTACTGCCCATAGAAGAATGGTTGAAAATGAACGATATCTTTTTTTTTTTTTTTTAACTGACAAAAGGTCTTGTGAAATGTTTAAATTTCCATAATATTGTTTATCCTATTGTCAAACCCAGGAAACAGGACTATGCCTACTTGCAGTTTAGAGACCTTTAAGTAAGAACCTAGGCTATGCTGCCCAGAACCCTAGTTAGATCCAAAGATTGATGAAGGGAGATTTCTCACAATTGTATACCTCAAACAACCCATATAACTTATCTGAAACCTGAAACTTATTGATGAATCAGTTATTCTTTCCATGTTCTTTGATTAAATATAGATATTTGGGAGTGAGACACCTCTTCTTTTGAATTAAGGGAATTGCATTGCTTTCTCTCATCCTTACAACTTGGACAGGCCCTAATCTGTCCTTACATTAGAAATCTGATCATCTAATATTGAATTTGTTTCTTAATTAATTAATTTTATTTGATTAATTGCTTTTAATTGATAAAATTCTATCTTCTCTTGTTTTGGAGATTGAGGCTTAAGCTTGAAGATGTGCAGTCCCAGTTTCTTGGGCAACTGGCATGCTTTGCTTAAGAAATCAATATACTTCGAAGATCCAACCTTTGTTTACCTTAGTAATTTCATCTTTCAGGTGACAGAACAGTCAATGTGGTTAAATTTTCTTAAGATCCTTTTAAATTTCTACAAGGATATATTTCTAGAAGATTTAATCAAGTGTCTTGGCGTCTGGAAAAACAGATCTACTTGTATAAATGTGTCTGCAAATCTGTCCTAAAAATAAGGCCCTAATAAGGATACTGTATTGCTGATTCACCTAGATATATTTCAGAGTTAAATAGGTCAAATTGGACAGTTTTGGGACAAGGCTCAAAGACAGTCCCCTAGGGAAGAATTCCTATGAAGAAATGCTTTCCAGAAGCAGACAACTCTTTCAAAGAAGTTGAACTTGCATATACTGATTAAGAACATTAAAGCACTGTTATACTCTTTGACTCTTGATCCTTGTTTGTATTTTGGCTTCCATTATGTTGATCTGACAGTGTGTTTTAGCAATGGGCAGCCATTTTTTGGATGTCCCTTATCATGGGAATGGGTTCTTTGCACTAAATGACCATGGCGGAGGATTTCTCATCTCACATTCTGTGATTCTCCATAACTGGACTGAAGGGAGAGATGCAGAGGATTCTTGGAGAGACTTGGAAGTGATTGGGTATGGCAGGGTAAAGGAGAGAAGGTACTTTTGGATCCTGGTGTTTACATGGGGCTCCTGCACAAATCAGATTGTAAAATTCATTGATCTGAAGCTCCCTGTTTTCAGAGGCTTCTTCCTAAAAGATAGGGGAACCATCAGGATGGTGAAATCCAAACATTCAAAGGAGCCAACTAAAAGTGTGAACTCTGAGGTCCTCAGGGCTCTGTCAACTGGGAAGAGTTCTCAGGTAGAACTTCAGAATTCTGGGACAGGGGAATTCACACCTTGCCAGGGAGGCTCTAGAGGGGTGGGGCTACCTGCTATAAAAGGAGAGCCTTCTTCTGCTCAGAAGCACTGCTTTGAATAGAAGTGAAGGCTCTTCATCTCAGCTGCTGCAGAACAGAAAGCAAGTGGAGAGAGGAGAATGGCTGCTGCTGCTATGGAAATGTTTCAACAATTGCAGAGCCAGATCACGTGTCCCATCTGTGGGAACTACTTCTGTGAGCCAGTCACCATCGGGTGTGGGCACAGCTTTTGCCGAGCGTGTCTCCCAAGGTCAGCAGCTACAGCTTTCTCTTGCCCTGAATACAGACAAATGACTCAAGTCAGAGGCTTCCTGTTCATCAACGGGCGCCTGCTAGAGCTGACTGAACTGGGCAAACAGCTCAGGTCCGAGCTGTTACAGAGTACTGGAGGACAGAGGCGCTGTGCCATTCACAAAGAAGTCTTGGAGTTCTTTTGTGAAGACGACCAGACCGTGCTCTGTCTAAGATGTTGTCAAGCCCCAGAGCATGGGGCTCACAGGCACTGTCCTGTAGAAGAAGCTGCATCCAATTGCAGGAAGAAGATCTAGCATCTGCAAAGATGCTTGCAGAAGTACTTTAAGGAAACTAAGAAATTTCTTGTTAAGGAAAAGAAACCTGTTATTGACTGGGAGGAGATGATCAGCAGAGAATACCGGAAACGGGATTCCCTCATGCGGGATGAGTTATATCATTATCTGGAAAGGATGGATCAAGAAAAAAAGAACAAGAAGGAGAGACTATCCCAGGAAAGCAGTACCCTTCAGGACCTCATGCTAGATCTACAGGAAGCAGACTCCCAACCCAATCTGGATCTGCTCCGGGATGTCAAGGAGTTGCTGGAAAGGAGCAAGTCAGCATTGTCTCAAAGGGCCAAGGCACTCATCCCAGAGGTAAGAGTGTGTCCTATCTCTGACACGATAGAGACCCTCAACCAATTCAGAGTGGACATCAGGTTGGATCCTGCATCAGCCAGTCCTTGCCTGATTGTGGCTGAGGATCTGAAGAGTGTAAGAGCTGGAGAAGGCTGGCAGGTAGACAGCCCACATGGTGATGACTCTGATCTTCCCATGGTCCTTGCTGAGCAGGCCTTCTCCTCAGCATACAGTACTGGGAGGTGGATGTGACACAGCTGCCTCAGTGGACACTGGGGATTCACACAACCTACTTGAGGATAAAAAGTCCCGGGAGAATAAGTAAATGTGCCCTTGTCTTTTTCCTGAGATGTGTCAAGAAGGAAGATGGACAATATTTGCAATCTTATCCTGGATCACTGAATCACAAACTGAAAGGTTCTATTCCCCGGATTGGAGTATACTTGGAATATAAAACTGTCAATCTGGCCTTTTACAATGTTCTGCAGAGTTCTCTTATTTATAAGTTACCTGATATTTCATTTGTAGCCCCTGTTACACCCATGTTTTCTCCTGGTTCCCCACTCCAAGGAACAAAGCCTGCTCCCATGAATCTCTGTGCAGTGGATTCTCATCTTTCTTCTTGCTGCTATTCATCTCTCTGAGCATTTCTTCACGGAGGAATTCTCAGCCCACCAGTAGGCTCCCTGGCTGGTGTTTTTCCATTTCCAAACTTTGCCTGCAAGAGAAGGAGCATCACCAACTTCTAGATGGCTTGCCTTTCACCCTGCAAGCTGAAGAAGACTATTTCCAAGTATGTTGTGCCTTCTTATTTTCAATGGATTCTATGGAACTACAATATATCAATTCTTTTTCAGCAGTTAAAAGAAAAAAAAAATTAACAACACACATGAGGACTGTGGTTTTTATACTCTCCCTAGAATTTGTCAAAGTTCTTTGAAAGCAATAGATTTCAACCTTTTCCACTCCTATGCCACTTGAATTACTGTTAACTTTGCTTTTGCCCCATTTAATAAAAATATGAAATGAATTCTAGCTTTTGGTGTGCTTATTTGTATCTTTTTTTGTGTGTATTTCTTTCCTTTGTGTCAAGTTCTGTTTTCTTGGCAAAGTTATTTGTTACAATGAATTTAACTTTTCTAAAATTATCTTCATCTCTTCAAGGAATCTAAAGAATTTTAAGGAATCTACAAACAGCTTCCCTGGTTTCTCTCTGCCCCTTCTTGGCTCTGCCCCTTCCACTAATTGTTTTTAATTGGCTTCATACATTACAAAAATTCAAGTCATATTATTGTTGCCACCCTAAAGAACTTTGGGGTGTAATGGACTCCAGAAAACTGATGTGAGAAGGAAATCAGTGCTAATATGGATTACTTCAGTAATTCCTGGAAAAAAACAAACAAATAAATAAATAAAAATCTTTTTTTACTATCAGCAATCCCAGTAAATCTTGCTCACAAATTACAATTTGTTGAAGAATTTCTCAATTCATAAGTCCTAGTGTCATGCTGGAAAGTAATGTTTTCTACCTTAGTCCATTTGACTGGATATCTTATGGATCAGAATAAAAATTAGAATTTAAAATTTTATTCCAACTGAAATGACAGGCAGTTGGTGAATAGGTGTTATCGACCAAAATAAAGACTGAAACAAAAACATCAAAGAATAAGGAAAAGAAATCACTTACACAAATATGCTGGGAATAATTTTTTTATTTTGGGGAAGAAGCTGGAAATCAAAGGGATATGTATCATTTAGAGAAGGACTATACACATTATGGTCTCAAGATGCAATAGAATCCACTTGAAACATTTTTTAAAAAAGGATAAAGAAGAGTTTCAGGAAATAATGGGAAGTCTTCCCATTTGGGCTTCTGTATAAGATAAGAAATATATATCACTTTATTTTAGAATCTTCTGTACTTTCTTTGCTTCTCTGACTCCTAGAAATAACATCTTTATGAGGCAAAATCAAAAGGGGAAGTATAGGTAGAGGTGGGATATAGGGGAGTGGTCTCTTCAACAAAGTTAAGCAATATACTGATGTCATCTTTTGGTGAATAAAATTACAACAAAGGCAAATTTTTCTGCAGGACAAGACATTTTTACAATTTTATAACAGCCATGTGTAAACTATTTGTAAGATGGGTGACACTGGTAGGTAAAACCCTGAGCATGACCAGTTTATTACTTAGACTGGCAGTAACCAAAACACTGGGACTTTGACTTCTCTCTCTCAATAAATAGAGACATTCAGGGCCAACAGGACTTTCTAAACTTAGGTATGTTTTCCTTCTCATTGATCTGCCAGTACAGTATTAGGACCTATTTTATCAAAGATAAGACAATGCTGATTGGTAGATTGGCAGGTAGTGTGACATTAAAGTACAGATGATCAAGTCACCCTCTGCCAGTAATGGAATGTTCATTGCTAGCTGGGTTTCAACTGCCTCTAATAAATCTTCCCTGGAAAATATAACCATTCCAAACCCCTGTTTGGTCTTTTCCTTGGAGATCAAGCCACAACCAAATTTCAAAGGGAGAAGCAAGGATAGTACAGTTGTCTCCTGGTGAGAAACCAGAAAAAGATAGTTTTTGTCTTTTTAATTAACAAGGAAACCAAAGCAAGGGTACCCACTTTAAACTGATTAATAAATAGATACTTTGAGGAACTAGAGAGGAGAAGTGTCCTTTTGAGCTTGGCTAAGAGATGGGGTTTTGGCAAAATAGGGGGGAAAGGTGGATTAAAAAGTAATATTAATAATCAAATGATAGAACTCAGTATTAATTGTCTTCAAGATATTATAAACATTGCTCCACATTCTATTACTCTACTCTGGAAAAGAGGGTGGAAGAAGTATCTTTTTACAACTCTTTCTTGTATCCAATTTTAGGTTAATGTAAATTAAGCTCATATTTAAATACAAAGTATTCTGCTTAGTATTTAAGTTCTTCACAATCTGGTCTCTTTCTGTCTTTTTAGTTTTTGTGTTTTTACTTATTTTACATTACTCCCTTCCATGAACTTACACTCCAGTGATTCTGTCCTGCTTCTTCTTTCCCATAAACAAAAACACATTTTTCAACTTTGCACAGAGTTAACCTTTGGAATAGGCATTTCTGGCTTCATGCAAGAAGAAGCTTAGACACTTGAAGTACAAGAGGGGAAAGTTCTTTCCTCTTTTACCATTTGTCATGTTTGGTGGAATAAATGATTGTAAGAAAGTTGTTTCTCTGGCACAATCAGGAAATGTTTGAGATGTGACATGAATCTAAGTGTTCTTGATGCAAAAGCCATCTCTCCATATGTGCCATCACACTTTATCTCTCCTTATGTACAATTCTTAAAAAAAGAACTCTCCATGAATGCTCATCAGCAGAATACTAAGTGTTTTCCTTTTCCAGGAATTCCCTCCTCTTTGAATTTCATCTTCTAATAGGAGCAGTTGAAAATGCTAGATTTTTAGAATGTCCTCTCCCTTATATTTGAGAAGACTCCACTTTAGTCCTGTCAGCTGATCCTTCTCACTTGCTACAAGGCCCAAGAAAGTAGTTTCTGAGTTTAAAAAACCAACTCTTTTTAATGTAGCTTAAAACTCACTTTCTCCAGATAGTCATTTTAGAACTTAGAATAAATTGCAATGTGGCAAAGAGTGAGTTCTGATTCCCAAATCTTAAGTTATCAGATATAACAAAAACAAGATGACTTTCTTTCATTGTTGCTATAAAGTGTATGTCTGCTCTCTTCCACTGTTCTACTTTTCTTTATACAAATCTGATAATTACATCCAAATCATAACATTTGAAATCTATTACTGCCAAACCTCCTTCTTTAACTTTTTTTTTCATTAATAAAATTTTATGAACTGAATGAAGAAGAAAGCAATAAATGTTGGAGGGCATGTGGAACAAGAATTCACTACTGGAAGAATTGTGCAGTAATCCAACAATTGTGAAGAACAATCTGAAATTTTGCTCTAAAACCGTGTATACCCTTTCACCCAGCAATAACACTAATACCTCTGTTGATTAAATGAAAAGATGGTAAGAGAAAAAGGAAAATAATATAGATGTTCTGAAATAATTTTAGCAGTTCTTTTTGGCATCACAGGACTGGAAACTGCAGGAAAGTCCATCATTTGGGGAATAGCTGAACAGGTTATAGTGTGTGATTGTGATACAATACTGCTACGATAAAACAAATGATGAGCTCAATGATATTAGTAAAACATAGAAAGAAATAAAGATGCATGAAATGAGGAGAGCCAAAAGGACGCTGTACAACAGTAACAAAATATTGTTTTAAGAAAAACTGTTAGAGACTTTTTGACTATGATAAATTCCCAAGTTAACTGCAAATGAGATATAAAGGAACATGTCATCTGCACACAGATAAAGAACTGATAAATAAAATTATGAGAATGGTGTAGGTATATACATTCATGCAAACACAAACACACATACCATAAACATATTTGTGCCTAATGGTAGCCATCTCCAGGATGGGAGAGTGGAAAGAAGAAAAAAGTGAAAAAAAGAGAATTGCCAGATAACTTTATTATACATTTTAAAGGATTTTTATGGAAATCCTTTCTTCCTTTTCCCCCCTTATGTTCAGAATAAAATTAAAAACTGAAACTACATTCTAACTGAGTAGATCTCAAATTCACACTGAATATCTAAATTTCTGAATATACCTAAGGCTGAAGTTGGAACACCTCCTTAATAGCCCTCAAAGAACCAAAGGGGGCCAGTTGTCTATGTACTTCATCATTACTGTTGGATTAAACCATGCTGCAGCATTTCATTCTCACTGAAACATTTCCCCCATGGTTCCTTACAAATAGAACTAACTCTGAAATTCAGAAAAGGAAATTAAGATTTCAAATAAAAAACCTTTTTTTATGATTCACTCAGGATACTTCCTTTGAATTTCAGCCCCTCCCAACACAAGGTCGAAATTCACCTGGTCCAGCATAAGATGAGAATTCAATTCATTATTAGATTATCCAGGATTACCTCTCTGCCAAAAGCATGGTTCTGCTACTTCCTGAAATTCACATTCTTGTGATTGCATTAACAGTGATCACCATGGAGTTCATACCTCTGGGAAAATGGCTGTCACATATGAGTTTATTCTTGGCTTTGGAGGTCAGGAGAATTCACACCTTGAAAGAAGGAGGGGCTTCAGGAATGTGCTTAGCAGTATATGAAAGGCCTAAGAGGAGACAGACTCAAGAGTTTCCTTTTCCTGAACACAGAGAGGAAAGGCAGAGCAGTGGAAGCTGAAGAAAAGATCCCAGGAGAAAAAAGAAAGGTAAGTTTTCCTATTAAAAACTTCATTTCTGAGACAGGAATGCAAAAATGTCCATCACAATATGGCAGTCATTGAGGTTGAGAGGTATAGTTCACCACATTATACTATAAAAATTTGGGAATGAGTCTTCTGAACCCAGCAAAGGGAGAAGAGAGAAAGATTTCATGTTCATGGGTTCTTTCCTAATCTATGTCAGAAGAAGTGGAGAAAGTCAGCTTGCTAAAAGGATAGGATTAGTATCTTCCCTTGTCCACCTAGTGATCTGAATTTCTCCCAGGATCAGTTTTCAAATATACCTTAGAAACTACCATTCCTTAAAGAAAGTATTCTCCAAGCCAATGATAATCAAATGAACTCAAAGAT
This sequence comes from Sminthopsis crassicaudata, assembly GCF_048593235.1. Classification (NCBI taxonomy): domain Eukaryota; kingdom Metazoa; phylum Chordata; class Mammalia; order Dasyuromorphia; family Dasyuridae; genus Sminthopsis; species Sminthopsis crassicaudata. The sequence goes on from NC_133619.1 coordinate 563,699,997, forward strand.
AGAAACTCATACACAATTAATTGGCAAAGATCAGAAGAGATAGAAAAAATGGACAATGCTGAAACGTCTGGGAGAAGATAGATGAACTGACACTACTGGTGGAGGTGTGAGTTAGTTACTCAAGTAGACATTTATAATTATGCCCCCAAATGGATCTAAAGTATCAAGAATTCATAGACATAGATGAAGAAATGTTATTCTCAATCAGTCATAGATGAAAGGGTACAAAGACAGAGTATCATCAAATTCAGTCAAATAGTGATCCTATTATTTTTCCTTGTAGTGCAGAATTAGAAAGAGCCTTGGTACTCTAATTCTATGATTGCTATAGGAATTCTTGAGAGGAACAGACTTCAAGAGGCCTCAAAGATCTCCAAACACTATATATTTTTGGATGGAGATGTGGAACCAATTAGCCTAAAGAAATAGAGTACTGGAGTGGGTCAGAGGAGACTTATTGCTGAGGAAGTGATAAAGGGGAATGGGATCGAGGTGGTACAGTGCATAGACTGCCTGGTTTGGAGTCCAGAAGAGTTCTCATCTGAGTTCAAATGTGGCCCTAGAATCTTATTAGCTTTACAATCCCGGGCAAGTCACTAAAACCTGTTATTTCATCTCCTATAAAATGAGCTGGAGAAGCAAATACCGAAACCACTCCAGTATTTTTGCCAAGGAAACTTCAAATGGGGTCAAAAAGAGTTAGATATCACTAAAAATGATTGAACAACAAAGAATCCCATTCATCTGGGGGAGAGAGTAACTTGGCAAGTCCAAAACTTTAGATTCTTTTGTTGGGGCAGTCTGGAGCCACCATGGATGCCATTTCCTGATCTCTCATCCACAAAATATATTGATTTTCCAAAATGTGTATTTCAATTAATTTATACAGATAGTAGGATCTCTGTCATGACTGGGGCACATGCAATAACTCTTGACTAAAAGAAAAGAAAGCTCTTTAATTTAAAAAGACCTGAATTGGTAATTACTTCCTAATTACTCTTAGGTGCTAAGGAAATAATTTTCCAGGTGAAATTTCCTCTTTTTTTTCCCTGAAAATAAAACTCTCAGTTCAAATGAACCTCTGCCTGATATCATTGGCAGTTGTTCCCCCAACCCATTTTCACAATTATGGCTATTCCTCAAGTATTTGGTAGAGTGGATTGGTTTTCAAGTTCTCTTTCCTAGTAGTGAACTCTTTGAAGAGTGGGATCATGATTCTGTATTTGTTCTGAATCACTCAAGACTTTGACAAAACCTAAAGCTTAGTAATCATTAAATAAGTAGTCAGTTGATTGATTGATTGATTGATGAGTAAACACTGAGATTCAAAGTCTGCCTAAGAGAAATGGGGAATAACAGGATAATAAACAACAAAAGTTTTTTTTTTTTTTTTTTTGGGGGGGGATGACAAAGTCCCTTATATTTTACAATGGCTGTATCCCAGTACATACAGATTATGAGGGTAGGGAAATGTATGGGGAAAACTTAAGCTCCAGCCCCTACTCACTTTGGTGTTGTGTGCTGCTCTAGTTTAAGACATTCCCAAACTGGATTTCACATGCTTAGAGGCTCCAGAGGATATCCCAGGTAGGTGTCCCTCTGAGGAAAATTTTTGTTGTTACTGAAGACCAATTTAGAAAGTGCTGGGAACCTTAGAGTTCATCTAATTTCATCATTTCATTTTACATAGAGAGAAACAGACCAGAAGAGTTTTTTTTTAAAGTGATGACCAAATTCAGTACTAGAATTTGAGCATAGTTTCTGAATCCAAATTTCTTATTATCCCTTTGTAACAGAATATTTTTCATTATTATTTATTGCTATTATTACTTATTATGCCTATCATTTTATTATATAAGTGGCATAATTGGTACAGCACTGGAATGGAATCAGGAAGACCTACTTTCAATATCCAGCCTCAGATATTTATTTAGTTGTTTCATTCTGAGCAAGTTAGTAAACCTCTATTTGCCTCAGTTTCCTTGACTGTATTATTACAGAAATAGTATCCCCTAAGTGTCAGTCATTGTGCTGATCAAGTGAGGTGATATTTGTAAAGTTTCTAGGACAGTAATTGGCACATAGCAGACACTTAATAAATGTTGATTGATTATTAGTTGTTGTAAGCCAGAAAATTACAAAAGTAATGGAAAACTCCAAGCATGATTAATTCATTAGTGAATCCAGAGGCCTAAATTTAATTGTATCTAAGATCTTCCTCACTATCAGAGGCCCCTCCTCTTTCGTGCTAACTACTTTTATATACTTACTAAAATAAGGAGACATTACAATTTACTGCTCTCTCAATTCCAGAAGGGGGTGAAATCTTAGGGATGTCTACCAATCATAATTATGTCATGACTTCTTCACAGGTCATAAACCCCTAGTGATTCAAAGGTCCTAAGACCCTTTCAACAACATCTCAGGAGATTCTACAAGACATGAGCCCCTAGGGTTTGACCAATGCTAGTCTACAGTCTAAGGAAGTTGTGAGCTTGAAATAAAGATCGGTAGGGAGTGGTCAGAAGTGGTTCATAGGAGGGAGAGCTATTGCACTAGCAAGTGAATCTTATTACAGCCTTTCCTAAGTCAAGGAGGGGATCAATGCAACAATTACATGCTATTACATTACTAACAAAAGGAAGGTAATTGAGAAACATAATGAATATAATCTTCAAGGAGGATTAATTCTTATCCTAACAGCAACTTGAATTAATCATTCTGTTTGATTCACTAATACAATCACTGATAATCATAAAAATCACAACAAATTGATTAAATACTGATTGATTTGAATAAGAGTATCAAAATTATCTCATACAGCTTTGGAAATAGGAGAGCTTTGAAGGTTCTGAGCAAGTCACTTGGCCTCTCATCCTGAGGTTCCCTATCCACCATGCAGACAATTTCAAGTACTTGATGGGGGTTTTGTGTGAACCAAAAAAAAAAAAAAATAATAATAATGTATGAAATGCATCTTAAATGTCTAGGCTGGAACTAGATGATGTTACATATCATTGTGTCTATCTTTCCAAGTGATGCAGTCTATATTTATTAGAGACTTTCTCCAACTTTATGGGGGATATCATCAATTATGATTTTGCTTACTATGGTGTTCTTGAAATATGTTTTTTTTTACAGCTTCAGTATTGGAGCAGAAGTATTCTTACACTGCCTCATTTTCTCTCTTCAGGATCATGGTTGATGAAGTACAAGAGGGCCTTTGTGTTAACTGCTTGAATGAAGTCATTAAGCTAATCACAGTTGAATGTGGACATATCATTTGTGTGTCTTGCTTAAGGAAAAATACCTCTCCATCTTCTTGTTGTACTACATGCTGGGAATTTTCTCAGTTAAGAGCTCATCAAGTTTTTTTTTTTTTTTTTTTTTTTTTTTTAACCACTTAACCAGTCATTTTTATTGATTTGTTGTAAACTTAAATACAATGATGTTCATCAAAAAGGAATATAATTTAATCCTAGAATGTCTGTCCTTTAAAAAGAATACTTTTCCTCAAAAACTATAAAATGGTTTATAATGGTAACTGAAGCTAAGTAACTGGCAAAGAAGATTCCTTCTCTCCTTCCCCAACCTTTGTAGCAACAACCATGTCCTTGTGAGCCAAGAGTCACATGGTCAATCATCCTCTGTGGCTACAACCTACACTTCTGGGTACAACTAGGGTGCCACTTCTTAGGTGTGGATCACCAGACTCACAGACAATGAGCCAGAAGACCCCACTGTCTTTCTTATTTAGCATAACTAGCCCATTGCTAAAACAACCATAGGAAGACCAAGGGCATTACTTATACAAAGAAAGCATGATGGGTCTAATAGAGAAATAGATTAGGAATCAAAAAAACAGAGATCAGGTCCAACTCAGACACTTACTAGCTATGTGATCTGGGGCAAATCATGTAGGCCCCAATTTCATTATCTGTAAAAATGAAGCATGGGCCAATTATATGAAAGTCCTTGCCAACTCTAAATAGATATTCCCATGAGAGTAAATCTCTTTCTCTTATGGGGCCTGAGTCAGTTCCCTCACTGTTTAGTGAGAATTATAATTAACCATTGTACTTCCTGGGATATCATAAGGATCAAATGAAAATAACTATGAAAGTATATTTTAAAACATAAAACCAATTTTTCTGCCATACTGGAATGTATTGGGGAAATACCCAATACCAATATTCAAGGAAGCTGATGTCAGTAAATCATCTGCACAACTCTTAAAATTAGCTTTTCTTTTAAGCTGAAAATAAAAAATATTCATTTTTTTAAAAGAACCATCTAACAAAAAAAATATGATTTCTTGGAAAATGTCAGGACAACATCCAAATGATACATTTGAGATGGAATCCAAATTGTATAAAAATGTTATAAATCTAATCTGTGATATACTTGGAAAAATATTCTTCCATAGACTGGAATGTCTTAGTGCTTAATCTGCATTTTATATTTTAAGCGGCATCAAAGAAAGAAATCAGCGTATTTTGGTCATAACTGTCCAGAATCTCCAGCAAAAGAGGAACTTTGGTCTTCACATTAGTGCCTTTAAACTTGAACTTATCAATGAAGAGGTCGGTGATCATGCCATAGAGCCTTTCTAGGTGTGCAGGCTGTTTCTTGTACTCTTCCTGTAGGCGGTCAGCCTCTTCTAGAATACAGCGATATTCTGGTATCAGAAAGTCAGTGTTTCCTTCATGTACCTGTAATTCTTTTAAAGCATCAATTAACTGCACTTTTTTGGCCAACAGTAGCTGGTATTCCAGTTTGGGGTGGATCAGCTTTAATGTGTGATTCACAGATATTTCATTGATCTCATAAGCTATGTTGAGATTTATTTTTCTTTTTGTGGCTTCTTTAGAAAGTACGTCTTTTAGGATGGATATAGTAGAAATGTTGTCCGATTTAAAGACTCCTTCTCCTTTTCTGTAAGTACTTTCTAGCTGTGTATCTAGGAAGGTATTTTGAAAATAAAATGTCACACACTCTCCTGCTGGAGTTTTTTCTGGAACCTCAGGTAGGCAAAAGACAACCCAGGAGTGAACTTCAGCAAAACTGAACTGGCCAGTCAAAGTCAATGTGTTCATGGGCATTTCAGTTCAGTTTGACAAGCATGCTCTTATCTTGCTCCATGCCTTAGAACTCTGAACATAATCTCCAGCTGCCAGTAGGATCACCTCTACCTGGGGATCCCACCAAGCAATGTCAAAAACCAGATTTGTTGCCATCCTCCCTAGACTTGCTCCAATGTCTGATTTAAGCACTTCTGCCAATGGCCCCACCCAATTCTTCATATTCAGAACCCCAGCATGGGCTCTGAGAGGTTTTCTAATTATTATCTATGTACTTGCTACAAGTCACATTCCTCTGCCACTGAAGTAGGGACCAGAAGATCTCTAAGGCCTAAGATTTTTCCTGTGTTTTTCATCCTAATCAGCTATTCAATCTTGCTTGTGTTTTTCCAAACTTTCACACTGTCTCTGTGTCTGTCTCTTTCTCTGTCTCTGTCTGTCTGTGTCTCGTTCTTGCTCTCACTCTCTTCACCACATTCCACTCCCCCACCCCCACCCCAGATGGATCACAGCCAAGAGCTCATCAAGTTGACATTGCTATGTACCCTGAAGGGGAAGGCATATGTGAGATACACAGGGAAGACCAGAAGCTGTTCTGTGATAGGAACAAGACCCTACTCTGTGTGACCTGTTCTAAGTCAGGAAGTCATGAGAACCACTTACACTGGCCCATTGCAGTGGCTGCTCTGTGCTACAGGGTGAGTTCAACACAGCTCATTGTCATTCCTCCAGGAATGCACAATTTCGTTGTTTCTATATTAGTTTATCACTTGGATCTGAGTACTGTTATGTCAGAATTGGTTCAAACAGCTTTTCTTTCCTTCTGTGACTCTTCCTCCTAACAAATCAATGAAATAGTACCAGCTTATTAGGGTTATTGAGTTTCTTAGTATGTCACACAACTTAGGCTGAGAAAAGAAATTTCCTAACTGTTTATTCCTCTCTTTACAGAAGAAGATGCAGAAAAAGATGGAAATCTTGTACAGAAAGGTCAAAATAGTTCAGAAAATTTTATTAAAAGAGAAGGAGCAATCTCTGGTCTGGGCTGTGGTATGGAATGTAAGTATCAAGCTACCTCCCTCAATAATATATTGAATATCCCCAATCATAGATGATTTTCATTAAAAGCCTCCCAGAATTAATTGATTTCTTTGGAAAGTTTGGAAATGCAGGTTCATAAGTAGTATTTCACTTATCACAGACCACTAAAAAAATTCAAATTTTTTCAACACCTACGTATATATACACTTTATTATTATTATTATTATTATTTAATGGTATTTTATTTTTCCATATACATATAGTCCTAACGTTAATTTTTGTAAGATTTTGTGTTCCAGATTCTTCTCCCTCTCCTTTCCCTTCTCTTCCCAAAACAGTAATTCAATATAGGTTAAATTGCAATATGGGGGGGGGGGGAATCATCTACCATAGCACTTTATAGGAGAAATGTTCCTCCTTTACTATTCCAAACTTGGGTTCTGACTTCTTAAATATATTTCTAATATTCCCAAACGCAGTCATTTTTAAAAAAATTTCTCTCATTTCTGTGCTTTTAAACTTGACCTAGATTTCTTTATAATTCACCTTAAGAAGTAATTTGTTTTTATGCCTTCTACAGAAACTCTTTTCCTTGCCACCTTTTTGTGGTTCCTTATTTCCTGTTAAATATAATGGATACTTCTTTCCCAGAAATTTAAGCTTCTTTATAAATTAGAACCAGTGTATCTTTATAGAATCCTCTCCAATGTTCAGGCATTCAACCAGAATATCTCCTTCTGTACTTTTGTTCATGTTACACCCTAATGGCTACAATCCCATTACACTGACAGAATAAAGTTTTCAACAGTGTGAAACTTCCAGACCCTCACACACCTCTCCAATTCACAATGAAGGAAACATGACTTCATATTCCTTTGTTTTCCTAGACCCAAACCAGTTAAATTCTGGAGAAATCCTTATCCTTTGATGTCATTTCTCATTAAATGTTGGGTAACCATTGTGATATCTCTACCCATCTCCTCTATGACTATAAAGCAGTGATTGTTTCCCTGGCATTCCATACAGCAAGATGGAATGGTTTCCTTGCCGAGGCAAGATAGGCAAATAATATGTCCGAATGTAGGGGCAATTGGCTTAGTTTCTTCACCCAAATAAATAACATAGAGCTGCATCTCTGACTTTTCAAATTCATCAGCCATGACCCTGAAGAGAGAAAATTAGGTACAGTAAGTCTGTTTACACCTCCAATTCTGAAGTTTCAAACACAGTTCATGAAACACCACAGTAAGTTTAGTAATAATTATTTTGCCCCCTAAACTTGCTCACAGTCTTCAACAAACAAACGACACCAGTTGGAAAAGTGAGCAAAGATGGGATACCTTGTAATAATATCTAGCTTTGAGAAAGAGTTAAGATGCTTTTCATACATTATCCTCTTTGGTTCGCCAAAAAACTCTGAAGTACCATATGCTATTATCTGAATGTTTCATAGAAAATGTCAAGATGCAAATTTAACAGGCTTATCCAATATCAGACAGCTAGTTAAAAGTTGAAATAGGATTCAAGTCAGCTCTCCTGTTTACAAGGTTGGCTTTATATCAATATGATAATTTTGATAGCCTATTCAAATTAATTATATTCAATCACTTTATTGTGATTTGATGTTTAACAATAATTATATTAGTATATTTTGATCAGTTGTTGCCTTTCCCAGCCCAGTTGTGTTTATCTTTTCAGCTATTCAGTTATATCTTTTGAAGAACTTTTTTCTTTCATTGTCTCACTTTCTCTTAAATTTCATTGTCCTTTTTCTCTTCCAAATCTCATACGAAAAGCTCATCCTCTCCTCATCAATTATTCCCTCAGAACAATTTAACATCCCCAAAACAACAGTTCTCCAAAACCAAAGACACACCCAATACATCTGCTATTATTTATAATTATTCATACCCATAATACTCTACACATTTGCAAAGATATGAAAAAGAAAATAAAAAATAAAGGCTACCCATAAATATGAAGATGAAATTTTCATGGGAAAACTTGCATTCGTTTTTCTTCTTGGATCTCTCATTGAGCTCTACTGCTCTGCCTTTCCCCCGTGCTTTCAGCACAAGGGAATTTTGAGTCTGTCTCCTCTTAGGCCTTTCATATACCCTTAAACATAATGAATTCCCTCCCTTCTTCAAGATGTGAATTCTCCTGGCCTTACCTTGACTCCAAGGCTTGTTCACACTTAGGGACTGCTCACAGTCAATGCACTTAGCCCACTGACGCAGGGGAAAGAGTTAAACTGCTTTCTTGATCTTCTGAATTTACTTAAAGTCACAAAGATAGAAATGATATCTTAGGCTCTGCTTGGGAAAATTTCTTAGCTCCAAAATGAATGGTCTCCAATAGAACTAACAATGATGATTAAAACAATCATATACAGTTAAAAAAAAAAAAAGAATATGAAGAGTAAGTAAAATAAAAATAATAAAACTTTTCCTTGAGTCTTTCAAAAACTTTTGCACTAGGATTGTTTTTGAAAGATTCATATTTATGAGTAGCCTTTATCTTTTTTCTTCAGCTCAGAATATTTCATATTTTCCTTTATTTGGCAAGCCATTCTTAGCAGAAAAAAAAGAGAAAAAAGAGGAAAATAGTAGCTGTATAAACTTCATTGCCATAAACACCACATTCATTATTTCATGCTATTCATCCAATTTCTGTCCAAAAAAGAACGGAAGGATGGATCATTTTCTCTTGGCCCCATCCCATTCATTCTAGTCATACTGAAATTAGTATAATATTTTCCCTTCTTTTCTAGGACTTTAAATTGGTCCCAGTTAGGTTTCATATTCCACATTGGCCATCTTCTGCTCATGTGCTCTACTTGACACTGTATGGTAGGGAACCCTACCCTTCCTTGTAATAACAACTACCAACTTGAGCAAATGGTGAAATAATGTTGTACACTGAGAAAGTGATGGGTAATTTCAGAAGGTGTGACGTGAGGAAAAGCAGAAAAGCAGCACCTTTCAGCCACTGTTCTCGAACTTTTGAAAACATATAAGATAAAGTTCTTTGGGAGTAAATCAAATAAGGGGTTCTGGGGGAAGTTTGAGAAAACTTCAGAGCTCAGGTTGAACCTGCTACTACGTAGCCTAGAAAACTCGTTGCTTGCTCTAAGATGAGATTTACTTAATGTTTAAATCAGAACCTGGATTGCCTTTCCACATGGCCAACCAGATATGAAGATTGATGCAAGAAACATTAGGATTTTTCCTGATTATATATCTCAAACCATTCATATTTCTTTTCTAGAAATGCTTCCAAGCTGGCCAAGCAACTTCTGTTTGTTTCTTCCTTTGTTTGAATCCTATATCATGGGTAAATTACAGGTATTCAGCAGCAATGGATTACCAATATTTTGACTCTCCCTTCTGCTGGATGACTTAATAAACTTCTTTGTAAATTATTTTAGTTCTGCATTTTGTTCTTAGTAAAGCAGGAGTAGAAAATATAGATTTGACATTGCTCCTTTATAAATGATAGATAATTAACTAGAAATGGCAGAATGATTATCATCCCCAGCTGAGGACATAGTTGAAATTAAATACCTCCAATCAGTAGTGGACTCATTCAGCATATTCTCCTAACTTCAATTATTTTGGTTCTTTTTAAAAGAATGTGATGGATACAATCTGAAATAATCCAAGAAACAAAGATTGCAGTATAGATTTACCCCTTAAAACATGTTAATTGCGGAACAAAGCAGAAACAGTCCTCCTCAGCTGGGCACTTGGCCCCATTACAAGGGAGCCACTGCTTTCTGAATTAAAAGAAAACAAGTAAGAAGATATAAAACAGGATATAGATGAGGGACTTCAGAAGTTGGGAGGGAGAGAGGAAAACGTGATAATGCCTTGATTTGGTAGAGGTGGTCCAACTTCCTAACCACTGGGGACTAGGTTCAAACAATGCAATGAAGCTTTCTCCCAATCCCCAAAACTGAACCAACCTTTCTTAGTAGAATGGAATTAGGTCCCCTATTAAATAGAAAAGGAACTGAGCCACATCCAGAACTGAGTTTACAGAATAAACTCAATGTGGTTCACTGAATTCTAATAATTCTTTCAAAAGGTCAAGAAATGTTAAGATGTATTGATTCTGCAACAGGGGTCATTCCCAGTTAGGTACAGTTTGCACTAATTAATATCTATAGGGAGGACCTTCCCACTCTGTCATTCTGTGTTTGTAATATGCTGAAAAGTTCAAAACCAAGAACAAACTCAGCTGTGGCAGTCATTTTCCCAGCAGTATGAACTCCATGGTATTCACTGCTAATGTAGTCACCAGAATGTGAGTGTCAGAAGTATCAGAACAAAGCTTATGGCAGAGAAGTGGTCCTGGGGATTCTAATAATGACTTGAATTCACATCTTATGCTAGACCAGCTGAATTTTCATCTTGTGTTGGAAGGGGCCAAATTCAGAGGAAGTATCCCAAGTGAATATTTTGATTTTTTTAAAAAAGGTTTCTTATTAAGGAATCTTATTTCCTTTTCTGAATCTCAGATATGGGTCACTTCGCAAGAAATTAAAAGGGATATATTTCAATTACAATGTCTTAATGCAACAGTGATGATAAACTATATAGGACACCAGCCCCCTTTGATTCTGTATTTGGGGCTTTTGATGATTGATTAAGTTAACTAAGGAGACATCCCAACTTTTGCCTTAGGAATCTTCAGGGATTTGGATATTCAATGTAAATTTCAAACCCACTCACTTAGAATGTGGTTCTAGTTTAGTAATCTTCTAACTTGGCACACTGCTGCTAAAATTTTTAAATTTTATTTTATGCTGAATTTCAGGGGGAAGAGGAAAGGATTTCTGTAACATAATACAATAGAAAAAACATAATTTTATGTGAAACTGAAAAGCTTATATACATCAAATTCCTTTTAAATATATTATGTTGAAACTTTTAATTTTTTCTTCCTTCTCTCCTTGCCCCATTCTAGAAATGGCTAACATTAGACACACACATGTTCATGAAATGTGTGTGTATATATACACATGTATATACACATACCATTCTTACAATACTATTTGTCAGTTCTTCATCTGGTTGAAGATACATTTTCCTTAATATGTCCTTCGTAGTTAATTTTGGAATTTGTAATAGTCAAAATGGCTTAGTCACTAAGAGTTCTTCTTAAACAACTTTTTTTTTGTTACTGTCTAAAGTGTCCTTTTCGTTCTCCTCATTTCATGCCTCCTTATTTTTGTGGAAATCTTTCTACATTTTGCTAAAATCATTGAGCTTATTTCTTATAACATAGCAGCATTCCATCACAATCACACACTACAACATGTTCAGCTATTTGCCAAATGATGGACATTTCTCCCATTAATACAAAACAAGGAATTACCAGAAGAAAAAAATAACACACAAAAAGGATAATGTTATAAGCTATCATCTAAGACAAAACAAAGGAAAACCTCATTTCTCCATCCCTACTTCATTCTATATACAGGATTAGAGAAAGAGGCAAAAAAGTCTTTTTATTGGCAATCCAAGAAATATTAGTTCTTTACCCTTATGAACTCCACCTCCTGGGTCAAAGTCAATTGCCAATCTCTAGTCTTTAGAAGGAAGAGAAGTGAGTTGGATACTTCCATGTAACCTTGTGTCTTGTCTTTCATGTGTCTTCCACTTGGTCTCCTGCCTCCCATAGGAAGATAATGTCTGCCTTCCATACAACAATTAACATACTTCTAGTCATACCCTTCACATACAAGTTGTTTTGATCACATTGTAATGGTCCAACATTACTTCCCCATCCATCCCTAATTCCTTATTTCCATATCACTCAATCCCTCTACCACAAATATGATCAACCTCTTCCATTTTACCTTGTGGCATCAATCTTCTAATTATTATTAAAAGTTAGTGCTCTCACCAATTACAGGACCTCTTTGATCATTCCCTTCTAGTACTGGCTTTACTTTTGCTGCTTCTTCTCTCCCAAGCTGGGACCAGAGCCGTTTGTCCAGTTGTCAGCTGTACAAGGCATCCGTTGATTAATTGGAATCCTCTAACCTAGGGCATTTGCCTGCATTCAGGATAAGAGAAAAGTGTAGCTCTCTAGCTTGAGTAGACAATCTGCAAAAGCTGTGCTCACATCTGATGGTGACTGGCTCAGAGAAGTAGCGCCAACAGATGGTACAGGTGATCTCATTCTGCAATATTTCCACAGCTGTAGCCATTATCCTCTCTCCAACTACTTGTTTTTCCCCAGCAGCTTAGATGGAGAGACTTCACTTCCTTTCAAGGCATATTTCTGAAGAAGATGCTCTCCTTTCATAGGAGGTAGCCCCATCTCCATTATCCAAGAAGAGTTTGAACATTTTTCTTTTGCATATACAATGAGATCCTTATGACCTCTTTTCTATTGCAGTGATCTTCACATCTGTCTCTCAGTTAACTGTCACCTTCTTCCCCAATCCATCCTTTCCACAACTGCCACATAAATGTGGACAAGCGAGTTGAGGCAATCTCTAAAAAGAGAGTAACAGAAAAGCTGGTTAATTTGTTTTAAGTAATAGAATATCTTTTTTATAAACAGTTCAACATATAAAGCATATTGATTAAATTTCATTTTTTATAATTACAAATTACCAAGTAAGCCTTATTGGATGTGTGTCCCAGCGTACAGCCTGATCTGTATGCCCTCCCCAAGGCCAGCTCACCTGCCTTCAGACTCCAACCCACAAAGGTAGCAAGAGTGCAGGAGCACCAGAGAGCAAGTTCTCCTCAAGGCTGTCTATTTATGCTGCCTCTCTTCTGGCATTGCCTCTGCCCAGCCCACTCAGAACTGTGTAGGTGGAGACCTAGAAGAGGCTTCTGGTGCATCCTAGGAGAAGAATTAGCAAGAGGACACGCCCCTTGACATCTCAAGAAACCCATTAGTTCCTTTAACTCCTGCAAGACACAACCTCCTGCCTCAGAGGCTAAGCCCCTTTTTACCTCCCTGGCCAGCCCTACCAGCTGATGTGGCCTACAGGCTCCTTGGCACATCTCAAAAGGAAAGCAGTGCCTCATTGCCCCAACAGGTGTGCAAAACTTACTTGGGAATTTCTAGATTCGGTTCCTTTCCCTCACGCTACCTTTCTTTCACAAATGGAGCTTCTTCTGAGCTAGGCCTAGTTTGCCTGTCTTTATCTTCTAATATCTTGCACAGTGCCTGCAAAAGTTATAGGTGGCCAAAAGACAGTTAGCTAAATTGGATTGAACTGAGTGAGGAGGATTCTAATGAAGGCTACAGGACTAGAAAAGCAAATGTTTCCCCCCACCCACCCACCCATTTTGCTTGTTTTTCCATTTGTTGCTAACCAGTATCTCTATAGCTTCTCTGAGCTAGCCTGATGTTAGGGAGTTCTGTAAGGGCTGCTATCAGCATCTGGGAATACCATGGGACTGAGAGGGGAAGCACTTTCCACATCCATGATTTCTTTGAAAGCCTCAAAAATTGCTGGCAGAAGGAGCCCTCTGTCTAGAACTGGGAAATAATGAGGCCTGAAACGTGTTCATTGACTGATTGAGGGTGGCATCTGAGACAGAAAGATTCAAGGTTTTGTTAAGGGATATGAGTGGGGGAGCGCTGGAAGGATTGTGCAAAAAGGCAGGAGTTGTTTAAGGGGCTCTTCAGTCTATTTATACCAGTCACACAAATGAGTGAGTCCAAGAGTGCCAGGATGAATACGGGGTTCAGTAGTCCTGGCCTGCTCTGGCAGTAATGTTCCACTGGCATGTGCAGTGCTTTTGCAGTGTGCCCCACTTCAAATGGTAGGGGGTGGAGCCAGGGTGAGGAACTCAGTAGTAGGAAAACTTACACTGGGGAAGGAAGGAGACACGACTTTTGATTCCTTGTCCTACAGCAAAGCCTTCAGAACTCGAATTGCGCCCCCACCCTTGCTTGTCTCTAGGAGCATCAGCCCCCTCTTCTGTCCCGCTTAGCCTTTGGTGCTAAGCATTGTCCTTTGAGGTTGACTTTGAACTGAGCCCCTCTTTTGGAACGCGGAGCCCTGGCATACAGCAAGCCTGGTTAGGTGTAAGGCCAGACCAAGATTTGGGATAGTGTCTGCTGGCGCTGCCCCTCTCGAACCATACAGGGCTGAAGACTTCCGGCTCTTATCTAACCCAAGAAAGCTTGCTGGATCGCCAGTCCTGACTTGGAGAGGAGGCTGGGGGTTGCTGGGCTATAGGTTTTTGCTTTTCTTCTAATCTTGAAATTCTGTGGGAATTGTGCTTGTTTTCCCAGAAGAAGATAGGTGCTTCCAGGGCTGCTGGTAAGATAGCCCCCAGTTCAGAAGGCGGGGTGAAGATGAGCGCCTGAAGCGGCCGCAGATCACTCTGGCTTCCTCCCTGGAAAGCCACTGAGGGAGCTTGGCTCGGGGTAGCCACTAAGTCCTCCAATCACCTTTCCTTCTTCTCATCTTTGCTAAAGCATACCCTATTCATCCTCCCCAAAGTACCCTGGCACATCCCCTAGAAAGTCTCCTGGGAACCACAGCCGCTGCCAGGGTTGACAGTAGTGCATTTGAAGCTGAAGATGGACTTTCAGATCGGTTCTTTGTACTATCCCTGTGGAACTTACCCGCTGGGGAATGACGCCGTGAGTGGTACCGTCTGATTAGGAGTGGGACCTTTCAGGACGGGGAAGAGAAATAATTGAGAATTTCATTTGCTTTCAGCTTGAGGGGGAGACAACCGAAACCCCCCCCCCCCCCAGTCCAACTTCAAGAGACTATGCTGCCCGATGCAGTCCCACCTCGGTACTCTACAGCCCCGTTGTGTGCTGATCCGAACTTGAATGTCCGGGATTCGGTCTGTGTGATGCTCCCTGGAGCGTGGTAAGGGGATGCTGAACTGGGACTCCCAGGTCCCGGTGGCCTACAAATCTAGGGCGTGGGAGTGGGGATCCTTCTTTTTTTTTTTTTGTATCATAACAGAGCTGGAGACATGAGTTGGCTATGAACCACAGCAGATAATTTGTCAGGAAGTTGATGGGCGTTTGACAGTGGACCAAGTTTGAAGGAGGGAAGGGATAGAAAAGAGCAGTAGGACATGGTGGAACGCTAAACAGGAGTCTGTGTGTCTTCGTGAGGGAGGGTTGGAGTGGCTTTGGGTTCTTTTTTTTTAGGGAAAATGTGGAGAAATCAAGGACCTCTATCTCCCTGCCGCCATCGACAAGTTATCTCCCTCTTACAAAAGCCTTTTTCTGTTCTCCTCCATTACACACCCGGAGAGGCAGAGAAAGGGGGGGATGGGGAGGGAGAGGAAAAAAGAGAGGGGGAGGACCTGCGGGAAGGAAGAGTCAGGGCGAGGAGAACGAGGCGGGGGACGGAAAGGGGGAGGGGTTAACTGCTAACAGAAGGGAACTGATCAAATAATTTTTTCCAGTATCAACTGGCACAGGTATTACTGTGTGACTAATGCTTGCTCCAACGAACTTAAACTATGCCCTTACTTGAGTTTTCAATTACTGAAAGATAGTAAAGTTGCAACAAGTGCTAAGGCATTTTATTTTCCTCTCATTTCTGAATGCACTTTTGTAGTCATCCTCCTTTCCTATATTAACCAAGGAGCATTTATTAAGTCTTTCTGCTAGATATTTTATTATGCACTAGGAATCATGATAAATAGACTGCAACAGACTTCAAGTAACAATGGTAATTCTCAATTATGTGGGGATTTAAAGGTTTATAAAGTATTTTATTTGACTACAAGGACATCTTGTAATATAGGTAGTATTGTTGATTTTGCAGTCAAGGAACTGAACTCAGGAACATTAAGTGATTTTCCCCATGTTTACAACATATATCCTTAGTAGGTTCAAATCAAAATCAAACTTGCTTCAAGTCCAGTAGTATGTCTCTTATTCCAGAATGCTCCCTCACATATCCAGGGTTCCAACATTTTTTATTCCAAAATCTTTTTCAACCATTGATTTATCATAATTCCCTAAGACATCCATTGGCATCACTGGGCTTTTCTTCAGGGAACCACTCCAAATGATGCTCCCCAACTAAATTTTTTTGAGTGTGGGAAGAGGAGTTACATCTAATGCATTATTTAATTAATTTCATGGCTATATAAACTGTTTCCTCAACATTGACCTGAGTCAAGGTGTTTCCCTGGTTGTTATTACTAAATTGGCAGTAAATAAGTTATATTGGATTCAGGAGTCACAGGGACCCTGTAGCACTATTTTACTTATCTTAGAAGAACATTTTAAATGGGCCAACACAGCAAAGGACCGAGCCAGGAGACTGATGAGAGACTTAAATGCCTGTTCTGACTATAGTCCTCTTCTCTGTTTGAAAGTTTGCCTCCATGATATTTCACAAGATCAACACCTACTACAACCATCCAGAAATGATAGTGCTGCTTGCATTCCTGAGTGCCTGGATTATGCTGGGGGGGGGGGGGATAAGAACAAAAAACCAGGGAATTGTTAAGGGGCAAGTTATTTCTCCAAGAGCCTCCACAGCTGTCCATCATAACATCTGAAGGAGTTGCAGGGCAGCCTTTGTTGACACAGGTGTTGCCCACTAAGAATGAGATGAATTGGAGGCAGATGGAAGAGGAGAGAGATCAGACAAAGCAACAGCCTGTCAGTTAGAGAAGTCAGAGAACAGCAACTGCCTCTCAGTATCCTTGTATAATCCTCTCACAAGAAAGATCCATTCTGCAAGTTTGGATCTCATCTCCAGCAGCCCCTGTCGGGTGGCTCCTGTGTACTCCAACAAATGCTGAATGGGCAATAATATAATAATAATTAAAAACATTCATTTAAAACAAAAGGAAATATAATATTCAATGAGAATACACTAGAAGCTTTTCTGATAAATATGGGATTGAAGCAAGGATGCTAACGTTTCCTATTTAAAATCTTTCTGAAAATGCAACTAATAGCAATAAAATTCATGAAAAGAATTCAAGGAATAAAGAAAGTAAAGAGCATATAAAAGTTTTCCTTTTTATTGATTATATGATGACTTACTTGGTAAGACCTAGGCTATCAACAAAGATATTAATTCAGACAATCAATCAAAATCTTCATCAAAGTTACAGGCTACAAAATAAATGCTCAAAACAACACAATTTCTGCATTTTAGTAACAAAAGATGAGAGGTAAAAATTGAAAGTACAATTGCATTCCAAATAACTAGAAAAATGCAAATATGGGAATCAACCTCCTGAAGTAAAGAAAAACTTGAAACTTGTAGTTTCAGTTTTAAGGTGAGCCTTAAAAAAATTAAAGAACGGGGGCAGCTAGGTGGCGCAGTGGATAGAGCACCTGCCCTGAATTCAGGAGGACCTGAGTTCAAATCTGGTCTCAGACACTTAACACTGCCTAGCTGTGGGACCCTGGGCAAGTCACTTAACCCCAGCCTCAGAAAGAAAGAAAAAAAGAAAAAGAAAGAAAATAAATAAAGAACAACTCAACTTGAGAAAGATGTAGAGATCATGATTAGGCCATACCAGTATAACAAGATGTCTACTACAAAAATTGATTCGAATTTGTAATGCTATATTGGATTTACCAAGGACCTCCTTTACAAAGATTGAAGAAATAATTTTAAAAAATCATCTGAAGCCAGAAATTCTAAAAATCTAGAAATTCAAAGCAAGTGAGGAAAATAAGTAAGAATTAAAGATTTGTCTGTCAGAACTCATTACATTGAGGCAACACCAGCCCTGAAAACAGGAGAATCTGAGTTCAAATCTGGTCTCAGATATTTAATACTTCAAAAATAGTAGGAATAGTAGAAGCCATGAGAACAGTATGAGTATTCAAGAGACACAATGTTTTTCTACTTTAGATCTTAAAGATGTTTTATTTTGCATACCAAATTGCAAAGGAAATTTCTTTTTGCCTTTTAATGGCTAAATTCAGGAGAAATTAACTCCCACCAATTAACATGGACAGTCCTATCTCAGGACTTCTGTGAGAACCCCCACATATTTGGACAGGCACTGGCTATCCAGTAGTAGATGATGTCTTGATCTGCAGCCCTACAGAGAAGCTTTGTTGACTGCAGCCATAAAAACCCTTAACTTTCTGTTTTCCTGAACTAGAAAGTTTCTTTCTCTGTCACATTGCCTATCAGTCTGTTAAATATTTAGGCCATGACATATACATATACTGTATTTAACTTACACTTTAACATATTTAACATGTATTGATCAACCTGCCATCTTGGGGAATGGGTGGGGGGGAAGGAGGGGAAAAGTTGGAACAAAAGGTTTTGCAGTTGTCAATGCTGAAAAATTGCCCATGCATATATCTTGTAAATAAAAAGTTATAATAAAAAAGAAAAAAAAATCTAGGCCATGAATTAACTCTTACCTCCTTTTTACTTACAGTGGAAAAGAAGCAGATAATTTTATCACTCCTTAAACTTGCCTCAAAAAAACCAGTTGTTTACTTTCCTGGGTATGGTTGGAGTTTGTAGACTTCTCAAAAAAAAAACTAGATGTCTTTGGGGCGACCCTCCTGTCTTAGAACAGTGGCTGTTATAGTCTTTCTAATTGAGGAAGCCTCTAAGATCACTTTAGGACAGCCATTGACAACATTAGCTTCCCACCAACTTCAGAGAATTTTTGTCCTCAGCTTTAGAATTGGGGAAAGAAATGATAGTGACCATTTATATGGATTCCAAATATTCCTTTCATGGTTTGCATGTTCATGAGGCTATATGGAAAGAAAGGGGACTTTTGACAGAAAACAAAACAAAACAAAACCCATTAAGTATGCAGGGGAAATTGCAAAATTAATGCAAGATGTCCATGGACCTGGAGAGGTTCTGTTATCTTTTGTAAAGTACAACAGAAGAGGGATTTACTTCAGGCAAAGGGAAACAGGCTTGCAGATTCAGCTGCCTATGCTGCTGCCTGTTTGCTGCAGACTACCCCACCTTTAATACCCCAACTCCCTGACTCCTGCACTCCCTCATGAACCTCCCAGGAACAAGTTCTTGCTAAAGAAAGGGGTTATACCCTTTCTCCTTCTGGGTAGTTTCAAACACTTCCGGCCAACTTCAGAGACCAGGCAATAGAAACTTCTCTTTGACCTATTCCAAAGCTACTCACTTGTGGAAACAAATGCCAACCCCTTGTGAAACCTATTTTTACTGGTCACAAGCTAGGACAAACAGTAAACGAGTCTATCAGGCCTGCCCAGTTTGTGTCCAGGTAAATCCAAAGGGGGATTTACTCTGACTCCTGGAGGAGGAGTACATACCCAGGGGAGGACTGGCAGATAGAATTTACCCATATGCCCCCTCTCAGGAGCTCCAAACTTCTTTTGGTTGGTGTTGACAGCTTTATCCATCAGGTCAATTCCTTCCTCTGCAAGACTGAGAAGTGTTTTTGCTAACTTCTTTTGGCCTGCCCAGTTCTTTACAGAGAGACAGTGGCCCAGCCTTGACTTCTCAAATAACTCAAGCTGAGGCATTTAAGACTAATTATCCACTTTGATTGCCATCCTCTCTACCCAATGCTTAATGCCTTTTACACATTATGGTGCTTGCACCCTAGGCCTCGTGAGTACTCCTTTCACTGTGTATAACCTCAAGTTCCCCCCATTGCCCTACTCCTTTGAGGAGACAAAAGCAAGGATTTGGGGTAAATGTCCTTTGATATTTAGGAAAAACTGTCTGAGTGTGAGACATTCATGACAGCCTCATCTCTTCTCCCCCAAGACTTCCTCTGGATGGGGTTCCTAGTCTTTCCCATATAAAATCCACTTTTATTTATTTGGGTTTTTTGCTCATTGCTGACGGTGGCATTTTAAATCTGTGTGTGAGGGAGTTGTTCCTTGTAGACTCCAAACTATGAACTTCTAATTATTGTTTTAATCGGAATATCACCTGATACTTGATGCTGACACTCAGCAAACCCTGGATGCTGCAAGTCAGGTGTATCCCTTTCTCAGTCTGGACCCCACTTGACAGTTCTGTGCTCCTTCTCAGTCTGAAGTAGCTCCAGAATATTAGACTTGTATCCCTTTGTCCCAAGTGAGTTTAGGTTTCAAACTGCTTGAGAAGGGTATAATGGAGGCAGCTCTTAGGAGAATTACAACAGTAATCCTGAAGCCAGAGGAAAGGAGGACCCCATTTCTTGGTGCATAGATAATCCCATGAGGCGCAATGTCCCCTGGAAAATGAATTTACAGGCCCCAAAACCTAGATTGATAAATAAGAGGTTTATTGTAGAAATTTGGAAGTAAAGCTCAGTTAGAAAGACGCCAGGGCCAAAGGTTTGTCAAGGAACCTAAAGTCTCCTGGCTTTAGAAATACTAAGAAATAATCCTAGAAATATTGCTGACTGCCAGATAACAATCTTTAGGTCAGTGATAACAGGGTTTCTGAGACAAATGGTAAAGTGCATAACCTGACTACTCCTCAACCCCCCATCTGAACCTTAACATTCAATAGTGAGGTATATACCAGACCACTCCTCAGTTCTACCTCTAAGTCATAAAATTTGTATATCAGTGACCCAAAGGACTGGATCTCTTTTCCTATAAATTTATCTTGTTGCTCCTGGTTTTTTGCTAAATCCTTTTGGAATTCAGCCTCCTTCAATTGTAGTTACAATTATAATAAACTTTGCCCCTTGACTTGGAGATGGGTTCTAGCCTGCAAATTCCTCTGAGACACCGGTCTTCAACTCCAACCTTTTGGGGGTCTCCTTTTGAACCTCAACAGGGACACACTAGAGAAAGAAATTGCAAGCACCTTCAGTATCTTGACCAAAAAAACTCCATGGAAAATAGGTATGTCATACATGACTGAATTATCAGTAACTCTCTCAAACCTATCCCCAGAAAATGATAGACTCCATTAAGTGACAAGCCCATTGTGACTCCTGTAGATGCTATCAGTACATTTAGGCAAATTTTGAAAACCAAAGGTCTCCAAAATTCTGTTCAGATATCTCTTCTATCAACCTGAAGTTTTTTCATAACTCTTAAAAACACAGGTATAATCCCAAAATCCATCCTACAACTCAAGCAGGATTATCCCTGATTAATACCATTCCTGAGACTACTTTTTCAATTCCCTCATTTAGTTGACCAAGTGCCCATAAGGCAGATACAATCAGTCTCACCATTTGGAGATAGATTTGTTGGACTAAATTTCTAACTCTTTCACTCAGGAGCCCAAGTTAACAATTGGTTTACTTACTTAGTTTATTTTTAGAATTATATTTTTCCTAAATCAAGAAATTTTATGTTCCTTTTTTTCTTCTATTTTATTTTTCTTATCTCTAATCTGTCCCTGTAGAGATGTAGAATGGGAGGGGGATTTGATTCACTCTCTTTCCTCAGTGGGGGATTGTTAGCAAGATAAAATCTGTGACAAAACTTTACCATCTCTACATGTTATGACATTTTAAGATAAAATTATTGTGATATTACTGTGACATTAACTGGTATAATTTTTGGGTTCCTGAACTAGACATGAGTAGCAAGTTCTGGGGCATGAGGAAAACAGAGATTGTGATGACACAAAACAGGACACAAAGGCCATGTACTGGAAAAATGTATTAGTCATTCTATATAATTGTCAATAAATTAGTCATTTGAACAAAGATAAAAGACATTTTTTCACATTTCTATAGTACTTTATTTTAAATCTCTGTGTTCAAAAAGGTGTTTTCTCATAACAACCTGTGAAGTTGCCAGGACAGTGATAGTCATTTTTAAAATTTAGATTCAATAACAATTTTTGTTAAATGAAAAAATAATTAATATGTTGAAAATAAAAATAGTAATGTTGGTCTTAAATTCTCAACATATGATCACTGTGCTTTTGAATTTTCAAATCCTATCGATCTGATTAAAAAAAAAAAAATTCTGAACCTAGCCAAGAGGAAATAAAAAGATCATTTCCATATGTAAAGAAGAACAAAAAAGAAACTTTTTACTCAAAACTATAAATCTGTATTCACAGGTCAGCTTATCTTTCTTTTTAAAGTCTGCATTAATGAAATATTGTTTTCTAAACTGTCTATTCCTCCTGACTTTCATTCTGTTCTTTTATTCATTTTTTTAAAAAATCTACTCATGACCCTAGTTTCCTATTTCTATTACTTTCTATGCCACTGCTATGATCACCCCATGTTTTTTAAAATTAAATTATTTATTTATTATTTTCCCCCAGTTGTATTTAAAGCACTTTTTTTTTTTACATTTATTCTTAAGACTTTTCAGTTCCAGATTCTTTACTTTATCCCTACTCCCAGAGCTTATTAAGAAATCACATGTGAAATTATGCAAAACATTTTTATAAAAGTCAAGGTGTGCAAGAAATCATAGACTTTCTATCCAAAAAATCAAATATCTCAAGAAAATATTAAAAAAAAAAACACACACACACAAAGAGAAGGTTTATTGTATATTCAGACACAATCAATTCCATCTCTGGTATGGATAGTATTTTTCATCATAAATCCTTCAGAGTAATTGTGGGTCATTGTATTTCAGAGAATTTACAACTGATCATCCCAGAATATTGGTATTACTTTGTATATATAATACATTTCACTTTGCTTAAGTTTATACAGAGCTTTCCAGGATTTTTCCTCAGAGCATCATGTTCATTATATCTCATAGAACAATAATATTCCATCATAATCATGTACCACAATTTGTTCACCCATTCCCCAGTTGATATGCATCTACTCAATTTACAATTTTTGATTCTGGGAAGAAAGCTGCTATGAATATTTTTGAACATGTGGGTCCTTTTCCTTTAAAAAAAAAAATCTCTTTGGGGATTCTTACCTAGTAGTAGTATTGTTAAGTCAAAGGATATGCATGGATTTTTAGCCCTTTGGGCATAAATGATATCTTTTAGTTATTTATTGATTGGGGCATAAATCATTTTTTTTAATATAAATTTGCCTCAGTTCCTTATATGTTTTAAAAATGGGGCCTTATCAGAAAAACTTGCTTCAAAATTATTTTGACAGGGGGCAGCTAGGTGGTCCAGTGGATAGTACATCAGCCCTAAAGTCAGGAAAACCTAAGTTCAAATTTGACCTCAGACAATTAACACTTCCTAACTATGTGACCCTGGGCAAGTCATTTAACCTCAATTGCTTCAGGGGAAAAATAGTTTGACTAGTAATTAATTACTATTGCTAACTGTAGTTCCTCCTATTTATTCTATTTTCTTTCTCCTTTTATCCTCTCCAGATAACCCCTTTTTTATATCAAAAGTTTACTTCAACTCAAATCTATCATTTACTATGCACAAGGTAGTGCAGAGAGCAGAGATTAAAATTTGTGTCTTCATGGAAGGATAAAAACAGAAAACCAGGGCCGGGGATTTAGCCCAGATTCCACAGATCTACTCAGTTTGGGCAGTGGAAATTGAATTCAAAATGTCATATTCAGGTTTCCATTTGCAATACAAAGCTGACTAAAGTTATTGTTTTATTCTCAGTTGGCTAAGTGAAAATGCTGGTCTGAAGTGATTACTAATAATAGCTAAAATAGCTAACATTTATGAAGTACTTTAAGGTTTAGAAATTTTTACCTATTTATGAAGCATACCCCATTTGATATTCAAAACAACCCTGTTAGGTAGGTGTTTCTTCTCCCATTTTACAGGTGATGAGACCATGGCAGACAGAAGCTAAATGACCTACCTACAATCAAACAGCTAGTAAATGTGAGGACAGACTTGAACTTTAAAAACACTGTGCATAGGGCCACCTAGTGGCCACTACTACTTCTATCTGGCTATCCTTCAATCAAGTAAAAGCATATCCCAGATGGTGCAAATTGGAGTGAATATTCAGTAACTGCATTTATTAAGCAGGCTTCTACATTGAGGTGAGTTCTCAAATAATGATTGCAAATCAGGATGTGTAATTTCAGAAGAACTTTCCAGTGATAAAGGGAATGTTTTTCAGAAACTGGTCTTAGTAAAGCATCAGCCATTCTCAGATCCTGTAATATTTATCCAGTGAGGTTTTTGGTGAAAAGGCAGAGAGAGAAGAATCAAGACTCTGAAGAATGAAGAGAACCCTGTACATGTGAGGATCAACTATGATGGACTTGGCTTCTCACAGCAATGCTGTGATTCAAGGCAATTACAATAGATTTGGGATGGAAAATGCCATCTGCTTCAAGAAACAGAGCTAAAGAGACTGAATGTAGATTGAAACAAAGTATTTTCACCTTTTTATTTATTAGCTTATTTTTTTCTCATGTTTTTTCCCTTTTGATTTGATATTTCTTGTACAATATAATAAAAAGGAAATATATTTAAAAGGATTATATGTATTTAACTTGTATTAGATTTCTTGTTGCTTAGAAAGAGGGGGGAGGTAAGGGAGGGAGGGAAAAAGATTTGGAACACAAAATCTTGCAAAAATGAATGCTGGAAACTATTTGTATTTGGAAAAATAAAATATTGAGAAAAAAAGTTGTTCTACATTTATAAATTATGACTGACCAAATACAAAAGCAATATGACATGAACTTTTGACAAGATGTTAAGTTTATTAACTACATAGATTCAATAACATCCAGAACCACTTCAATCTGTGTGCACAGATATTTGCTCACAATACCATTTTAGTAGGGGTTAAAAGGCCAGCTAGATGACTGATCACTCCGAATGCAATTCCTAAAATTAATGATTGCTCTTGTGTAGCTGTATTCTTCAACAATTTCATCCCAGGACAAAGTGTGCATAAAAAATGTTCTTCCTCTGATATCCTCAGTGTGAATACTCCCAAACATATAGACAAAGTAGGTATTGCCTGAGAAGCCAGGAATAATTCTGATTGCCCTCTTTTTCTCTTCAGACAAACTGTACAAATTCCGTTTCTCTGACAGTTTTTGTCCTATAAAAAGGACATGATATCAGTTGAAAAGAAAGGCTTTCAATATCCCTACTGAGAGGGAAGCCTTACTTGCATGTTATATAATTCTCTTGCTTTATCCAGAGCAAGAATTTTCAGTAAATACTTATGCTGTGCTTGAAAAGGGAAAAGGTTCTGAGAACCAGAGCTCTCTACTTAAGGCATTTCATTTTCCTCTAATCCACTGCCATACCTATTTCTAGAACAGTCATGTAAGGAATAAAGAAAGTTTTCAAAGAAGAAGTGCAGCCTTTCTATTTGTAAGTAAGGCAAAATGGACAAGGGAGCAGTGTGAACTCTCCCTGCTTATATTAAAGACCAAGATAACTCCAGCTGCAAGAATTACTATTCACAGATAAATGACTTCTTGTCTTTAAAGGCAACAATTACTTCCTGGGCTTGGAATGTCCAGATATCCCTATCTCTCAAGAAAGGCAGAGAATTAAATTTTGCTTTCCCATTAAATAAGTGCTCCTCTAAGTAAAACTCATTAATTAAAGGTACAGTATAAGACTATATTGTAACACATGTAAAATGTATGGGATTGCCTGTCATTGGGGGGAGGGAATAGAGGGAGGGGGGGATAATTTGGAAAAATGAATACAAGGGATAATATTATAAAAATATCTATATAATAATAAATTATTAATTTATTTAAAAAAAAAGGTACAGTATAATTAGCCAATGATGCACTTTTCTAGCATTCTAAATATCTTAAAGTAAATTGGATCATGAAGAGTATCAGCTTTTGCCTCCCCAAATTTCTTCATTCCTTCAGTTCATCATAGAGCAAAGAGAGCAACTGGGAGGAACTGTCTCCATGTTTCTATTAATAGGAACAATAAGTTCTTAGGGTACAAATGAGTGTTCCCCAAATATTTGAAGGCTTTTGCATAATGTAGATCTCTCTGAGGAATTCCCTCATTTAATAGAGCTCTCAGGGTCTGAGTATCAAAGTCTTATGTCTTCATACCATGTCCCAAGTAACCTCCAAAGGAGAGGAGTCATTACATAGTCATTCATCTTTAGAGTTCATGGATTTTTATTTCATTTACAAAACACATTCTAATAGATCTGGAAAGGATCTTATAAAAGTCATTTAATACATCGCATCTTACAGTTGCCAGATCCAGGCAGAAATAAAGGGCTAGAAAAGGAGCTTTCTGAGGCTTCAATGAATGTTCCAGGAATAATAAAATAGTTTGTAATATTGATCCAGGGATTTCTTTCCCCTTGGATTGCTATAACCTTGAATGCCTTGTCCATCTTGTTCATCTTACATATTTCAGCAAAGGAGCACAGTGACACTTTACTGAAATTGTTCTCTGGATTCTTAGCAAAACATTTTCCTAAGTGCCCTAGTAATTCTCACCTAGTAATCCTAACAATTACTTGTTATTTTCTATCCTTCACGAATGAGCAAAAGTGAGCACAAGAATTTATTTAATGCCTAGCACCAGGCTCAAATGTCCTAATACCTCTAACATCCCCCAAAAGTCTGCTCTCCTTTCTCAAAGCAAGATTTCAGTTCAATGAAGCTTCAAGACCATCCCAGTAGAGTTCCATCTAATCAAATAGTGCCAGGAAGCACCCAAAAGAAAGAGCTCTCAACTAATCTTATGGAGTTTGTTTCTCCCTTCACTTGTTTTTCTTCTTATTATTTATTCCCACAACCCTCCTGCCCGCCCCCCTATACTACTCTATCAGTTTTTCCCTTCTACCTTTTGGCATATTCTAGACAAATGAACTTATCTATGCTGGGAATAATTCCCAAGTTAAAGACACAAAGGTATCAGAAATTTGATAACAGGGATATTTCAGACTGCATTTCTAATAGGAAGGTTGTATTCCTTCCAGGATTCTTAGGAGGAAAGCTGAAAGGTTCTTTTCCAAAGGGCTAACACTTACTTTGAATTATTTTTAATAATTTGGTCACCACAGTGATATATGAAGCATCCATAGTCGGTACAAAAGGTTGCAAATTGAGTTTAATATAAGTCTTACAAAAAAGAGAAATCACTGAAATTGAATAACCTGTGCAATAAACTCTCCTAAAGGCCCTATTACTTGTTTCTCTTTTGAGGGACAATCCCTTATCCCCAAGCCCTTTCCACCCTGCCCCAAACTAAGCTCTGCATACTATCTGTAATCGCTCTAAAAAGAAACATACCTTTCCAATGTCTCTGCAACATCCCAGAAAGAAAAAAGGTCAGTATTATTTATGAATCATTTCTCCTAAAACCTTTCCATGATACCAATCTCTAAAGCTTCATAGCCTCCTAGTCCTGAACAGGGACTTTCACTGCTCTTTTATTATTTTCTTGATTTCACTGAAGGCCATTTTGGAAAAGCTACATTCTGGATACAAATTTTCTTCTCATGCCAGGAGATTCTTGAGCAGTTCCTGTGTTGTACCAGAAGAAATGTAGTCAAGAAAAGGTCATTTTGTGATAAGACTCATTCTCTATCACACAGAAAAAATGGAAAGTACTGATAATTGTTTTTAAAAGCCTCCTGGGAATGAATGGAGATCTTCTGGAGCCATCTCTACAGCTGCATGGAAACCATGAATGTCACCCTGTCTCTTATTCCAGCCACTGCTATTACACGTATGATAGATCCAAATTAGAGGAGCATTCCTAGGCTTTAGATCCTTGGATCACTTGGACTTAGCATCAGTACACAGAGCCCTCCAGGCTGCTCTCAAACCAAAATATCTCTAGTTAGATACCATAACTCTCAGGAATGAACCCACTTTTTTCCCCCACAGGAAATATAAGAATACAGCAGGAGATAAGGGGAGATCCCCAAAGAAATCTTTTGTGACACAGGAAAGTCAGGGAAAGAAGGTGTCCTAGATTCCTTGTCCCCCAAACAACTTTCCCTGATGAGTTTGCCATAGTCTCACCTGTAGCATTTCTACATCTAGTTTCTCCATCTTTTCCTTCAGCTCAGTAATTATGGCTGTTAGAAATCTACTTTGGCTAGATATCATGGCCTCCCACTTCTTCTTTTCCTCCATGATTTGTTGTTCCTGTGTAGCCTCTATTTCCTTTAGTGTTTGAATGAGTTCACGGAACTTCTTGTTTTCCTTTTCCAGAATGACATTTCCCCCCTTCGCTGTCTTCTTCCTTGTTAGATATTACCATAGTTGCTTAAGTTGCTTCTGCAACAATACTCTGTTTGTATAGGCCTGAAAGAAAGACATTAGGTGATATACCAAGGGCAGCCCTCAAATATCCCCTTTTGTGCCTGCTCAATGTGGTGTGATACAAAGAGCATTGGGATAAGTAGGAATCATAACCCCAGGATTCCTCTCTTACCAGTTGTATGAACTGGGGGAAGTTACTTAGTCTCTGATTTCAGTTTTATCCTTTAAGATCAGAGTTTTACTATATATGGTTGACATCTAAGGGCTTTTCCAGTTTGAATTAGAGTTCTTAAGACCATCAAACAACTTATTCCAAACTTTCTCTTTACTCCTTCTTGTCCCCAAAATTGTCATTTAACTAATCCATTCATCTAATGTAATGTTTTCCAGCTACTACATCATAATACTTACCATTTTGCAACCTCTTTTAGTTTATTGGAGAGACTTGATTCCTTCATTATTTTATACTGGGTTTCTTAACTCATGTCACCTCTAATATTCCCAAATCCAGGATTTTTTTCATTTCTCCCATTTTATTACTTTTCTGCTTCACAAGCATTCATAAACTTCATGAAAGCATGTGAATTCAAACCTGATTGTGAATCTTTTACTATTGGCCTTGGGGGGGGTAATTTAATTTTTGTAGAAACCCTTTTCCTAGCAAGAACTTTATAAAATAATCTGTATAACAAATATCTCCATTAAGGGCCTAGTTTCTTAAATAACTGGAAAACTGACTCAGGTTTATAAAACTATAAGCTATTTCCAACTGATGAATGATCAAAGGATATGAACAAGCAGTTCTCAGATGAAGAAATCAAAGCTATCTATAGAGAAATGAAAAACTGCAAGCAATCATTCTTGATTAGAGAAATGCAATAACTTTGATTGCTTCCTCACTCCTGTCAGATTGGTTAATATAACAGAAAAGAAAAATGGCAAATGAAGGAGAAGATGTGAGAAAATTGGGATCCTATTGTCAGGAGAGTTGTAAACTGATCCAATCTTTAAAGAAATCAACTTGGACCTGTACCTAAAGTACTACAAAACAATGCAAATCTTTTGATGCAGCAATACCACTAATAGGCTTGTATCCAAAAGAAATCCTATATGAAGGTGTTTTGCCACAGTTCCCTTTTATTGTCCTGACTCAGTTTCCCTAATTGTCCTGACTCAGTTTCCCTAATTGTTATGCCTCAATCCCCTTAGTTGCAAACTCCCCTCTTGTTTATGAAGACTGATATAACTCAGGACTATTTGCTCTAAGGGTTTAAAATGTCAGTGTGCAAACTCAAAAAAAGGGAATCCAGACACTTTCTTAACTCCCACTTTGTTAGAATTTATGGTCCTACCTCCCAACCTGTCAGAACCAAATTGATGGTTTCTGCCTGGAGATTCCGGCTTACCAGAGTTTGGACTCCACCCCTTGCCTTTGTTTAGCTACTGTGTATAAGTATGCCATTGAGAACTGGAATTGGATGCTCAATGCTAGCGGGATGCTGGATTCTTGGAGACCATAGTCTCATTCAGCCCTGGGACCAAACTGTGGATCCATTTTGTCCCAGTAAATCTCTCCCTTTCAAATAAATTATTAAACACTCTCTAATCTCTATTTTGCCTCAGTTTGTCTGCATTACATTTGGAGGTCCCAGTAAGATTTTAGAAACTGAGAATGGGAATAGAGATTAGAGACATTTGGGTCTCCACCTTGGGTCTTGGGTAGATGGAGATCTGAGTTCTTAGCCTGGAGAGGCTGGCCCTCTGCATTTATTACCAGAGTCTCCAGGGAAGAGAGAAGTTTTCAGTTGTAGCCATGCCCAACTGTGGACCCCTTCCTTTTGTTCACCAGAGAGTAACTCTGAATGTCTGTTTTAGGACATCTGATCTGTTTATCTGTTCTGTCTGTCTGTACTAGCATCTGGATTCTCAGAAAAATAAAATGCTGACGGGCATTAAATTCTGAGAAGGGTATCATTCCAGGATGCTGGTGGATATCCTCTGTCCTTAGTGTCTTCTAAGACACATCTGGTTCTGTGTGCCAGTGGCACAGAAAAGTAGATGGGAGTTTGTGGCAGCTATTTTTTGTTGTAGCTAGAAACTGGAAGTTGAATGGATGCCCATCAATTGGAGAATGGTTGGGTAAATTATGGTATATGAAGGTTATGGAATATTATTGCTCTGTAAGAAATGACCAGCAGGAGGAATACAGAGAGGCTTGGAGAGACTTACATCAACTGATGCTGAGTGAAATGAACAGAACCAGAAGATATATTCTGATGGAAGTGGATATCTTCAACATAAAGAAGATCCAACTCACTTCCAGTTGATCAATGATGGACAGAAATAACTACACCCAGAGAAGGAACACTGGGAAGTGAATGTAAATTGTTAGCACTACTGTCTATCTACCCAGGTTACTTATACCTTCAGAATCTAATACTTAACGTGCAACAAGAAAATGGTATTTACCCACATATATTGTATCTAGGTTATATTGTAACACATGTAAAATGTATGGGATTACCTGTCATCGGGGGGAAGGAGGAGGGGGATGATTTGGAAAAATGAATACAAGGGATAATATAAAAAAAAAAAAAGAAAAGAAAAGCAGATGGGACAGAGAAAACCTATATGCACAAGAAATATTCATATTACCTGTTTTTGTAGTGGTAAAGAATTGGAGGGGGGCGTAGCCAAGATGGCGGAGAAGATACACACCACTATGTAAGCTCCTTTCTTCCCTCACAACCAACTAGATTTAATCAGCCTCAGAAATAGCATTGGACTGATACAATCCACAAGGACTGGAAGCACGACTTACCAGCTGAAGAGAATCTGGAGTTTCAGCAGGAAAGGTCAGCTCCCAGGGGAGGAAGAAGAGAGGCCAGCGCAGACGGTGGGGTAGTGGCACACTGCGCTGGTTGCGCTGGGGAGGGCTCTGGGATCAGAGAAGCCACTGAGATAAAAGAATCTGGCAGAGGCTGTTAGCTCTTCTCTGCTTATAAAACAGCAGTTCAGAAGAGAAATCTAAGCAACTTTAAAATTTAAAACCAGATTGGATCTTCCCGGATCCCAGGGGTGACTCAGCAGATCTGGGCACTGGTGGGTGTGGCCGACATAGGCAATCCAGGCTTTTGCCTTGGGGTAGTTAAGAGATTGAAGAGTGGGTGGGGCGGTAACTCATAGTGCCTGGCTCGGCTGGCTGGAGGCTGTGGAATGGAAGTCCCAGAGAAGCGGAACCTTTGACCTAGGGACCGGGGTTTCTGGCAGACACTTCCAGTTTGAGCGCAGGGGCTTTTCACGTCACCTGCTGCAGACATCCACGTCCCACCGGGACGCATAGGCTAGACTTTGAGTCGCCTTTACTGTTCAGTCTCGAACCTCAGGGAAGCGGCTAAAACACAGCGCCCTCAGGGCACAGCAGTGCTGATCACCTCTGAGGCATTTCCAGGGAGGGGGTGGGGAACTCTCTCCCAGAGCTCTCTCTTAGCTCAGGCGCGGGGCCCGCTGCATCCATCCGGTCTGGGAGGAAGCTGGTAAAGAAATAAATAAATAACTTCCTACCCCAGGGACAGACCCCAAAAGATTTTTTAAGTATGAGCAAGAAGCCCAAAAAAACCATAGATTGCTTCTACAAAGAGAAAGAGCGGGTATCCAACCCTGAGGAAGTTAACAGCAGAGAGTCAGCAGATAACAACCTAAAGGGGAACGATTCCTGCCCCCCATCACATAACTCTCTCATTGAAGAGACTATTAAAAAGTTAAGAGAGTTTGAAGAAAAATGGGGAAAGGAAAGAGAAGCTATGATAGAGAATAACAACGTTCTGAAATTGGAGTTGGAAAAAATAAAGAAGTCACAGGAGATGCAGGGAAACAAAATTAGTGAATTAGAAAAGGTAAAAAAATTACATGAAAGTAGGATTTCTGAATTGGAGAAGATAAAAAAGTCTCAAGAAAATAGGATTTCTGAATTGGAGAAGATAAAAAAGTCCCAAGAAAATAGGATTTCTGAATTGGAAAAAGAAAATAATTCTCAAAAAAAAAATTAGGGAAATGGAAAAAAATTCAATAGAGCAAAATAACTCATTTAAAAATGAAATTGGGCATTTACAAAAAGAACTAAAAACTGTGAATGAAGAAAATAACTCCTTAAAAGTCAGGATGGAACAAATAGAAATGAATGATTCATTGAGAACCCAAGAATCAGTCAAACAAAACAAAAAAAATGAGAAGCTGGAGAACAACATCAAATACTTACTGGGAAAATCTATAGACCTGGAAAATAGATCTAGGAGAGATGATCTGCGGATCATTGGACTTCCCGAAAACTATGACCAAAAAAAGAGCCTAGATTCTATTTTACAGGAAATTATCAAAGAGAACTGTCCAAAGATAATAGAAACAGAGGGGAAAGTAGATGTTGAAAGAATTCATCGAACGCCTTCTGAAATAGACCCTAAAAAAAGAACACCACGGAATATTGTGGCTAAGCTGCAGAATTACCACACAAAGGAGAAAATCCTGCAAGCAGCTAGAAAAAAACAATTTAAATACCAAGGTGCCACAATAAGGGTCTCACAAGATCTGGCTGCCTCCACATTAAAAGATAGAAGGGCCTGGAACCTGATATTCCAAAAGGCAAAAGATCAAGGATTGCAACCAAGAATAAACTACCCAACTAAGTTTAGCATCTTTTTCCATGGAAGAAGATGGTCATTCAGTGAAATAGAGGAATTCCACATGTTTATAAGAAAAAAACCAGACTTAAACAAAAAATTTGATCTACATCCACAAGACTGAAGAGAAACAGAAAAAGGTACACAGAACCCTTGAGAACTATATCTCTGTTGTGGGTATATAGAAAGTACACATGGATAATTTGATTTTACTGATATAAAAGAAAAAAAAAAGGAGGGGGGGTAGTAAAGGGAAGGGGGTAGTATCAGAAAAAGGGGAGGGAGTGATAAAAAGAGGGAAACTACATCCCAGGAAGAGGCATAGAAAATACACCATATCTGAGGGAATTTAGAGAGGGGGAGAATCATTGTGTAAATCTTACTCTCATCAGAAGAGGCTCAAAGAGTAAATAATTGTCATATTTTCTTTTTCAAAGAATTTTCTCTCACCTCATTAAAAGGGGGGAGAGGAAAATGGAAAAGGAAAAGGAGAATAAGGGAAGGGACGTGGAGGGATACTAAAAAAAAAAAAAAGGGAGAGCTGCGCGTCACAAGGGGGGGTCTATAAATTGAATATTGGGGAAGGGGTTCAGGGGGGTCAAGGGAAAAAGCATAATCTGGGGATAATATGATGGCAAGAAATACAGAATTAGTAATTTTAACTGTAAATGTGAATGGGATGAATGCTCCCATCAAATGGAGACGGATAGCAGACTAGATCAAAAATCAGAACCCTACAATATGTTGTTTACATGAAACACACTTAAAGCAGGGAGATACATATAGAGTAAAGGTAAAAGGTTGGAGCAGAATCTATTATGCTTCAGGTAAACCCAAAAAAGCAGGGGTAGCTATCCTTATTTCAGATCAAGCAAAAGCAGAAGTTGATCTAATTAAAAGAGATAAGGAAGGAAACTATATCCTACTGAAAGGTAGCATAAATAATGAAGCCATATCGATACTAAATATATATGCACCAAGTGGTATAGCATCTAACTTTCTAAAGGAAAAGTTAAGAGAGTTGCAAGAAGAAATAGACAGTAAAACTATAATAGTGGGAGATCTCAACCTTGCACTCTCAGATTTAGACAAATCAAACCACAAAACAAACAAGAAAGAAATTAAAAAAGTAAATAGAACATTAGAAAAACTAGGTATGATAGACCTTTGGAGAAAACTGAATGGCAATAGAAAGGAATATACTTTCTTCTCAGCAGTTCATGGATCCTATACAAAAATTGACCATATATTAGGACATAAAGATCTCAAAATTAAATGTAGGAAGGCAGAAATAATAAATGCCTTCTTCTCAGACCACAATGCAATAAAAGCTACATTCAGTAAAAAGTTAGGGATAAATAGACCAAAAAGTAATTGGAAACTGAATAATCTCATCTTAAAGAATGACTGGGTGAAAGAGCAAATTATAGAAACAATTAATAATTTCACCCAAGATAATGACAATGATGAGACATCATACCAAAATCTGTGGGATGCAGCTAAAGGAGTAACAAGGGGAAATTTCATATCTTTAGAGGGTTATTTGAAGAAAATAGAGAAAGAGAAGATTAAGGAATTGCTTTTTTTTTTTTTTTTGCTCAGCATGATGAATATGGAAACATGTTTAGAGAAATTGCACCTGTATTGCAATTTACCCTATATTGAATTGCTTGCTGTTTTGGGGAGAGGAAAAGGGAAAGGAGAAGGAGAAAAATCTGGAACACAAAATCTTGCAAAAATTAATGTTGGAAATTATATGTATATGGAAAAAGAAAATACCATTAAATGATTATTAATAATAATAATAATAATAATAATAATAAAGTGGATATACACTTAAGTGCTGAAAAAAATTGAATTCCTTAGTGGCATGTGATAAGTGAGATACTACTTATGAACCTCCATTTCTTTACTTTCCAAACAAGTCAATTAAGTCTGGGAGGCTTTTAATGAAAATCATCTGTGATTGGGGATATTCAATATATTATTGAGGGAGGTAGCTGGATACTTACATTCCATACCACAGCCCAGACCAGAGGTTGCTCCTTCTCTTTTAATACAATTTTCTGAACTATTTTGACCTTTCTGTGAAAGATTTCCATCTTTTTCTACATCTTCTTTTGTAAAGAAAGAGGAATAAACAGGAAATTTCTTTCCTCAGCCTGAGTTCTGTGACCTACTTGAAACTAAGAAACTCAATAACCCTGATAAGCTGGTACTATTTCATTGATTTGTTAGGAAAAGTCACCAAAGGAAAGACTGTTAGGTTCTTACTAAGTGCTAAGTCAGTACTTGACAATTCTCTAGTTCCAGCCAGGACTGGGAGTTTTACTTGTGAATTTCTGGGGAAGAGCTTGCATGCTTAGGAGGAGCAAGTTCATTGGTTGAAGTAATTTTTCCCAGAAGCCCTTACATTATCCTACACCCATTCTCTGGGAGGATAAAAGAGGGAAGTCCCACTCTGGACCAGAGTTAACAGCAACTGTCTAGAGACAACAGTTCTCTAGAGGAAGAAGAATCTGTCTGAGAGATTTGAGTTGACACAGCAGATCTCCTCCCAGAGAGCAAACAGCAGCTTCTGGAGACAACAGCACATTACAAAAGACCATGAACCCATTCTGACATAACAGTATTCAGATCTAAGTGATAAGCTAATGCAGAAACAGCAAAATTGTGCATGGACAATCAGTGCCATTCCTGAAGGAATGGCATTGAGCTGTGTTGGACTTACCCTGTAACAAAGAGCAGCCACTGCAATGGGCCAGTGTAAGTGGTTCTCATGACTTCCTGACTTAGAACAGGTCACACAGAGTAGGGTCTTATTCCTATCACAGAACAGCTTCTGGTCTTCCCTGTGTATCTCACATATGCCTTCCCCTTCAGGGTACATAGCAATGTCAAATTGATGACCTCTTAACTGAGAAAATTCCCAGCATGTAGTACAAGAAGAAGATGGAGAGGTATTTTTCCTTAAGCAAGACATGCTTATGTTTTCTCCACACATTTCCCCACCATTATACTCTGTGTGGAGTACTGGGATGCAGCAATTGTAAAATATAAGATAGTTTGTTTCCTCCAAAAAAAAAACAAAAAACAAAAAACCTTTTCTAATTTGTCATCCTGGTATTTTCCATTTCCCTTAGGCACACAATTAATCTCAGTGTTCACTCATTAACCAATTCATTCTACTTATTCTGAGATTAATGAAATATTTTCCCTCCTTTTCTAGGACCTCAAATTGGTCCCAGTCAAGCTCCATATTCCACACTGCCCATCTTCTGCTCATATCCCCTACTTGACACTGTGTGAGTGGGAACTTTGGGCCGCCTTCCCTGTAATAATACTACCAACCCTAAGACTTGATTAAATGGTGTAACAGTGTACCCACTGGGAAAGTGAAGGGAAATTTCAAATGGTGTAACGTGAGAAAAAGCAGAGAAGCATCATCTCTCAGAAAATAGTCTAAAACTTGTAAAGAAATATAAGATGAAGGAAGTTCTTTGTGGGTGAATCAACTACTGGGTTCTGTGGGAATTGTGAGAAAATGTCAGAGCACTGGTTGAACCTGCCACCATGTAGCCTAGAAAACATATGTGTTGCTTAGAAACAAGATTTTTTAAATATTTAAATCAGAACTTAGATTACCCTGACCAGGTGCCCAGCCAGATATGAAGATTTGCAAGAAATGTTAGGAGTTTCCCTTAGGTACACATCCCAAGGATTCATGTGGCTTATTTGAAAATGCCTCCTAGCTGGCCAGGCAGCTTCTCTTTTTTTCTTCCTTGTTTGAATCCTATATTATGTATAATTTACAGAAAAAATGTAACAGCCATCCAACTTTTTTAAGTCTCCCTTCTGCTGGAAGGCTTAAACTTCTTTTTAAATTATTTTAGCTCTAGATTTTGTTCTCAATCAACAGAGGCAGGAGGAGAAAGGATGGGTTTGGAATTGCTAACTTTTGAGTGATAGACAATT
This sequence comes from Sminthopsis crassicaudata, assembly GCF_048593235.1. Lineage (NCBI taxonomy): Eukaryota > Metazoa > Chordata > Mammalia > Dasyuromorphia > Dasyuridae > Sminthopsis > Sminthopsis crassicaudata. The sequence goes on from NC_133619.1 coordinate 563,736,826, forward strand.
AAGTAGAAGTGGTAGAATGATTACCATCCCCAGCTGAGGACATAATTGAAAGTAAATAACAACAATCAGTAGTGGATTCATTCAGCATGCTCTCCTAACTTAAATTCTTTTGATTCTTTTAAAAGAATTGATGGATAAAATCTGAAATAACCAAAGAAACAAAGGTTGCCATATACATTTATTATGTAATACATGACAACTGCAGAGCAAATCTGGACCAGTCCTCCTCAGCCTGGCACTTGACCCCTTACAAGGGAAACATTTTCTGAATTAAAAAAAACCAAGTAGGAAGATATAAAACAGGATATGGAGGGGAAGAGGGAAAAGGGGAAATTCCTTGAATTAGGTAGAGGTGGCCCAACTTCTAAATCACTTGGCAATGCAATGAAGTTTTCTCCCAATTCTCACCATTGAACAGTGTTCTCAGTAGTTAGAAATTGAAGTGGATCCCTAATTAAATAGAAAGGGAACTGAGCTACCTCCAGAACTGAGTCACAACATAAATTCAGTGTGGTGTATTGAATTCCAATAATTCTTTTGAAAAGTAAAAAAAAGTAAGACTTATTGACACTGAAATAGAGATAATTTCCAGTTAGGTACTATTTGCCCTAGTTGATATCTATAGGGAGGATCTTCCAATTTTATCATTCTGTATTTGTCACCTGCTGAAAGTCCAAAGCCAAGAACATACTAAGGCAGGCTAGCTGCTTTCCCAGAGGTGTGAACACCATCAGACTCACTGCTAATGCTATCCCAGGTGAAGTTCAGCAAGTTCCAGATCAAAACTTATGGCAGAAGAGGTGGTCCTGTGAAATCTAATAATGAATTGAATTTATATCTTATGTGGTTCAGGTGAATTTCCACCTTGTGTTGGAAGGGGTAAAATTTAAATAAATGACATATTTTGAATGAATCATTTAAAAAAAGGTTTCTAGTTTAGGAAACTTATTTCCTTTTCTGAATTTCAGAATTGGGTCCATTTGCAAGAAACTAGCAGGTAAATATTTCAGTGACAATGGAATGCTACAGCATGACTTAATCTAACAGTGCTGATAAACTTCCTAGGACACTAGCCTTTTTGGATTTTGTATTAGGGGTTTATGATGTTTAACTAAGTTGATTAAGGAGATATCCCAACTGTAGGTGTCTTCAGGGATGTGGATATTCAATGTGAATTTCAAATCCACTTGGTGAGAATGTGCTTCTAGTTTATTTAGTAATCTGCTAAATTTGAACACTGGTATTTTTATTTTATTTATTTTATTCTGAATGTAAGGAGGGGGAGTTTTTTAAATAACATAACAAAATACAGGTATCTTGAAATTTTCTTTTTGGGGGGGAGCTAGGTAGCACAGTGCATAGAGCACTGGCCTTGAAGTTAGAAAGACCTGAGGTCAAATTTGACCTCAGACACTTAACACTTCCTAGCTGTGTAACCTCGGCCAAATGACAACCCCAATTGCCTCAGGGAAAAAAAAAAAAAAAGAAATTTTCTTTTAAAAATTATTTTCTTCTCTTTCTGCCCTCCTCCTAGAAATGGCTAATATTAAGCACAAACATATTTATGGGATGAGATGTGAACCCCATTATATTCACCATTAATGCTATCACAAGTGAATTTTAGGAAGTATCAAAACAAAGCTTATGGCAGTACAGGTGTTACTGGGGAATCTAATGATGCATTGAATGTACATGTTATGGCACATCACATGAATTTAATTTTGTTTTGGAAGGGGATGAATTCAGAGGAAGTACCCAGAGACAATCATTAAAAAAAAAAAATTAATCTTATTTCTTTTTCTGAACTTTACAGTTGGGTCCATTTGCAAGAAACTAGAAGGGAAAGGCTAGACTTTATTTTTTCATTTTCTTCAGCTCAGAATATTTTGTATTTTCCGTCATTAGGCAAGCAATTCTGATCAGAAAAAGAAAAGACAGAAGGAGGAAAAATGTCACTTTCTAAACTTAATTGTCATAAATATCAAATTCATTCAGTATTTCATGCCATTAATCCAATTTTTGTCCAAAAAATGGAAGGACAGATCATTTTCTCTTGGATTCATCCATGGATATTCATTCCAGTCATACTGAAATTAATCAGATATTTTCACTCCTTTTATAGGTCTTTAAATTGGTCCCAGTCATGCTTGATATTCCACATTGGCCATCTTCTGCTCATGCACTCCTACTTGACACTGAGTGGTTGGGAACGCTGGCCTTCTCTGTAGGAGCACTACCAACCTCAAAAGACTTGAGCAAATGGTGAAATAATGTGTGCACTGGGAAAGTGAAGGGTACTTTCAGAGGGTGTGAGGTGAGGAAAAGCAGAGAACAAGCACCTCTCAGAAAATGGTCTAAAACTTTTGAAGACATATAAGATAAAGTTCTTTGTGGGTAAATCAAATAAGGGGTTCTGTGGGAAGTTTGAGAAAACTTCAGAGCTCAGGTGGAACTTGCCACTAGGTAGCCTACAAAACATGTTGCTCAGAGACCTGATTAACTTAATGTTTAAATCAGAACCTGGATTGCCTGTCCACATGGGCAACCAGGTAAGAAGATTGATGCAAGAAACATTGGGAAGTTTCCCTGGTTGTACAGCCAAACCATTCATGTGTCTTATCTGCAAATATTTCCAAGCCGGCCAAGCAACTTCTGTTTCTTTCTTCCTTTGTTTGAATCCTATATCATATGTAAGTTACAGATATTCAGTGGCAAAGGCCAAACCAACTTTTTGACCCTCCCCTCTATGGGATGACTTAATAAACTTCTTTCTAAACTCTGTTAGTTGTGGATTTTGTTCTCAGTCAGTAGAGGCAGGAGGAGAGAAGAGAGGTTTGGCATTGCTCCTTTATGAGTGACAGATAATTAACTAGAAATGGCAGAATGATTACCATCCCCAGCTGAGGACATGTTGAAATTAGATACCTCCAATCAGTAGTGGACTCATTCAGCATATTCTCCTAACTTCAATTCTTTTGGTTCTTTTGAAAAGAATGTGATGGATAAAATCTGAAGCAATCCAAGAAACAAAGATTGCAGTATAGATTTATCACTTAATACACGTTAATTGCAGAACACATCAGCAGCAGGCCTCCTCAGCTGGGCACCTGGCCCCATTATAAGGGAGCCACTGCTTTTTGAATAAAAGAAAAGAAGGAAGAAGACATAAAACAGGATAGAGATAAGGGACTTCCCAAGTTGGGAGGGAGAGAGGGGAAAGTGACAATTCCTTGATTTAGTAGAGGTGGTCCAACTTCCTAACCTCAGGGGACTAGGTTCAAACAATGCAACTAAGCTTTCTCACAATCCCCAAAAACTGAACCATTTTTTTCTTAGTAGACAGAAAATGGAATTAGGTCCCTCATTAAACAGAAAAGGAACTGAGCCACATCCAGAACTGAGTCACAGAATAAACTCAATGTGGTTCATGTAATTCTAATAATTCGTTCAAATAATCAAGAAATGTTAAGATGTATTGATTCTGCAACAGGGGTCACTCCCAGTTAGGATGGACTAATTAATATCTATAGAGGGGACCTTTCCACTCTGTCATTCTGTGTTTGTCTTATGCTGAAAAGTTCAAAACCAAGAACAAACTCAGCTGTGGCAGTCACTTTCCCAGAAGTAAGAACTCCATGGTACTCACTGCTAATGCAGTCACCAGATAGTGACTGTCAGAAGTAATAGAACAAAGTTATGGCAGACAGGTGGTCCTGGGAATTCTTATATTGAACGGAATTCACATCTTATACTGGACTAGACAAATTTTCACCTTGTGTTGGAAGGGGTCGAATCGAGAGGAAGCATGCCTAAGTGAAGATTTTTATTATTTTAAAAAAAAAAAAAGTTTCTTATTGAGGAATCTTATTTCCTTTTTTGAATCTCAGATGTGGGTCCATTTGCAAGAAATTAAAAGGGATATATTTCAATTACCATGGCTTAATCCAATAGTGATGATAAATTCTACAGGACATTAGCCCCCTTGAGTTCTCTATTTGGGTTTATGATGATTGACTAGGGAGACATCCCAACTTTAGCCTTAGGACTCCTCAGGGACTTGGATATTCAATGTGAATTTCAAACCTACTCAGTCAGAATGTGGGTCTAGTTTAGTAATGGATCAAGCAAGAAGCCATCACTTTCCAGCATGATAACAGGACTTCTGGATTGAGAAATTCTTCAACAATTTGTCATTTGTGAGCAAGATTTACTGGGATTGCTAACAGTAAAAAAGGAATTTCCTTTTCTGGAATTACTAAAGTATTCCAGATTAGCATTGATTTCCTTCTCACATCAGTTTTCTGGAGTCCATCAGAATCCAATGTTGTTTAGGGTGTTAACAATAACATGACTCAAATTTTTATTTTGTATGAGGTCAATTAAAAAACAATTAGTGGAAGGGGCAGAGCCAAGAAGGGGCAGAGAGAAACCAGGATGCTGTTTCTTAGATTCCTTAAAGTTCTTTAGATACTTTGAAGAGATAAAGATAATTTTAGCAAAGTTAAATTCATTGTAACAAATAACTTTGCCAAGAAAACCCCAAATGAGGAAACAAAGAGCTTGACACAAAGGAAAGAAATGCACAACAAAAAAGATACAAAAAAGCACACCAAAAGCTAGAATTCATTTCACATCTTTATTGAATGGAGTAAAAGATAGTTAACAGTAATTCAAGTGACATAGGAGTGGAATGGCTTGAAATCTATGGCTTTCGAAGAACTTTGACAAATTCTAAGAAGACTATGAAAGCCACAGTCCTTATGTGTGTTGTTATATATTTTTTTAACTGCTGAAAAAAAATTGCTATGTTTTGAAATTTTATAAGCAGAATCCACTGACAATCAGAAGGCACAACATACTTGGGAAGAATCCTCTTCAGCTTGCAGGGTGAAAGGCAAGCCATCTAGAAGTTGGTGATGCTCCTTGTCTTGCAGGGGAAGTTTGGAAATGGAAAAACATCAGCCGGGGAGCCTAGTGGTGGGCTGAGAATTCCTCCTTGTTGGAATGCTCAGAGAGACGAATAGCAGCAAGAACAAAGATGAGAATCCAGTGCACAGAGAGTCATGGGAGCAGGCTTTGTTCCTGGAAGTGGGGGGCCAGGAGAAAACATGGGTCTAACAGGGGCTGCAAATGAAATATCAGGTAACTGATAAATAAGAGAACTCTGCAGAACATTGTAATAGGCTAGAATGCCAAATTTGTATTCCAAGTATACTCCAATCCTGGGAATAGGATCTTTTAGTTTGTGGTTCAGTGATCCAGGATAAGATTGCAAATAGTGTCCATCTTCCTTCTTGACACATCTCAGGAAAAAGATAGAGGCATATTTAGTTATTCTCCCGGGACTTTTTATCCTCAAATAGGTTGTGTGAATCCCCAGTGTCCACTGAGGCAGCTGTGTCACATCCACCTCCCAGTACTGTATGCCTGAGGAGAAGCCCTGCTCAGCAAGGACCATGGGAAGATCAGAGTCATCACCATGTGGGCTGTCTACCTGCCAGCCTTCTCCAGCTCTTACACTCTTCAGATCCTCAGCCACAATCAGGCAGGGACTGGCTGATGCAGGATCCAACCTGATGTCCACTCTGAATTGGTTGAGGGTCTCTAGCATGCCAAAGATAGGACACACTCTCACCTCTGGGTTGAGAGCCTTGGCCCTTTGGGACAATGCTGACTTGCTCCTTTCCAGCAACTCCTTGACATCCCGGAGCAGATCCAGATTGGGTTGGGAGTCTGCTTCCTGTAGATCTAGCATGAGGTCCTGAAGGGTGGTGCTTTCCTGGGATAGTGTCTCCTTCTTGTTTTTTGTTTCTTGATCCATCCTTTCCAGATAATGATATAACTCATCCCACATGAGGGAATCCCGTTCCCGGTATTCTCTGCTGATCATCTTCTCCCAGTCAATAACAGGTTTCTTTTCCTTAACAAGAAGTTTCTTAGTTTCCTTAAAGTACTTCTGTAAGCAACTTTGCAGGTGCTGCATCTTCTTCCTGGAATTGGACACAGCTTCTTCTACAGGACAGTGCCTGTGAGCCCCATGCTCTGGGGCTTGACAACATCTTAGACAGAGCACGGTCTGGTCGTCTTCACAAAAGTACTCCAAGACTTCTTTGTGAATGGCACAGCGCCTCTGTCCTCCAGTACTCTGTAACAGCTGGGACCTGAGCTGTGTGCCCAGTTTAGTCAGCTCTGCTAGGCTCCCATTGAGTAATGGGAAGCCTCTGACCTGAGACACTTGCCTGCATTCAGGGCAAGAGAAAGCTGTAACTGCTGTGCTTGGGAGACATGCTCGGCAAAAGCTGTGCCCACACCCGATGGTGACTGGCTCACAGAAGTACTTCCAACAGATGGGACACGTGATCTGGTTCTGCAATTGTTGCAGCATTTCCACAGCAGCAGCAGCCATTCTCCTCTCTCCACTTGCTTCTGTTCTACAGCAGCTGAGATGAAGAGCCTTCACTTCTATTCAAAGCAGTGCTTCTGAGCAGAAGAAGGCTCTCCTTTTATAGCAGGTAGCCCCACCCCTCTAGAGCCTCCCTGGCAAGGTGTGAATTCCCCTGTCCCAGAATTCTGAAGTTCTACCTGAGAACTCTTCCCAGTTGACAGAGCCCTGAGGACCTCAGAGTTCACACTTTTAGTTGGCTCCTTTGAATGTTTGGATTTCACCATCCTGCAGCTTTGTGGCTGTCTGTAAGGAAGAGCTTTCTTTCCCTTACCCAGCCTTACCCAATCAGTTCTAAGAAGCTCCAAAAGTCCTGTGCATTTCTCCCTTCAATCTACTTTTGGAAAGTCACAGAATTTAAGATTAAAAATGGATCTGCATGGCCATTTAGTTCAAGGATCCCATAGCCATGATGAGTGCCATCTCCAGGATCCAAGAAGTGGTATTGCTTCTCTGTTGGATCTACAGTGGCATACTTATTACTTCTTCTCTATTGCATTTTTCTCTAAGTTAAGTGTCTTCTTCCTCCTTATTCCATTCTTTCCACAGTTGTCAATTAACCTTCCACAAGCAATCTGAGGATTGAAACTGTCTAAAAAGTGTAACAGAAAAACTGATTTGCTTCTTTTTTTAACAACAGAATACCTTTTTAATAAACAGTTCAACATACAAAGAACATTAATTGAATTTTTTCATCTATCATTTTAAATTAGTAGAACAAGACATTAAAGTGTCAACAACTTATTTGCAAATTTAATTTCCTTTCCCTAATCCTACCTTTCTTTCACAAATGGTGCACCTAGAGGACAGGGTCTGATTTATTTATCTTTTGTCTTCTAATATCTTCCATGATGCCAGTGAAATGATAGGTGTCTAAAAGTGTTAACTGAATTGAATTCTATTGATTTTAAAAATGAGGACTCCAATGAAGGCTACAGCATTGGGATGGCTAGTGCTTTTTTTCCATTCCACTTATTGCTCCATTTGGTCAGGTATTAGATGATCTCTCTATATGTTGTTTAAGTTGTTTAAGTTATCCAAGTGTTGTGATGGCTGCTATTAACATCTGGGAATATGATGGGACAGAGAGGAGGAGCTCTACTTTGCCACAAGCATGATTTTTTTTTTTGAAATCTTCACATTCTTTCTTGAAAGTGGAGAGACATTTCTCTAGAAATGAGGAACAAGGAGGCTTTAATGATTGAGAGTGCCTTGTAAAAAAAGAAGGAAGGATTCCAGTTTTGTGGAAAGGACATGGTAGGGGGTGGAGCTAAGATGGAGGAGAGCAGACACAATTCTCTGTAACCTCCTCTAACCTTCTCTCAAACCTACCCCAGATGAAGCCTCTAAACTGGTTTTGAAGTCAAAGAATCCACAAATATTTGTAGTACAACACATTTCTAGAAGAAGATACCTTGGAAGAATTTCAGAACAGGTCTGTTTCAATCTGGCAGAGGGACAGTCTGCCAAGCCCAGACCATAGTATAGGGAGACCAGGGCAAGAAGCTGGAGTGGAGAGTCAAAGTGTTGTAGCTTCCACGAACCTGGGGATCTTGTGTGAGCCTCCTTAGGCCACTCTGTCCTGGTTGCTACCAGATGGTTTGGCAGATTTGCCTTTTATAAAAAACAAATAGTTCCATTACTGGAAATCAATCAGCAGAACTGCCCCAGGGCAGCTGTCCCTCTCTTGCATTGAAAGCACCTCAAGCCTTTAAAACAATGAATAAAAAACAAAAAAGAACTCAAACCTAGACAGCTTTTATGGAGAGAGAAAAACAGCCCTCAAATCCTGAGGTTCCTAAAGGCAAAGCAAGTCCAGAAGAAGCCCTAAAGAGAGATACAAGCTGATTGCCATTTCACAAAACTTTCTTTGAAGATAGCATAAAGGATCTTAAAAGAGAATTAGAAGAAAAATGGTGAAATGAAATGAGACCATTGCAAGAAGGAATAGAAAAAATGAAAAAAAGAATGCAATGAACAAAAAAATTTAATTGTCCAATTGCAAAAGGAGGTAAAAAAAAACTGAAGAAAAGAATACTCTAATTTTTAGTGTATTTAGTGAACAAATGGAAGTGAATCACTCAAGACTTCAAGAATCAGTGAAACAAAAAAAAAAAAATAGAAGAAAATATGAAATACTTCCTAGGAAAAATGATAGTGATAAAATGATTGGTTTATACTCAGTGTAGAGCATATAAGTAGGGACTGAGAGCCACTGAGGACAAGCACACTAGAAGCTCTCAGAACCCAGGGGACAAATTCAATTTGAATTTCAATTTCCTGGTGGCTGGCCTGGCCTCCTGCACTTTCCCCACTAAAAGCAAGGCCACACTGAAAGGCTCTTCAGAAAGCTGCCCAGCATCAGGCAAAGAGGAAATAAAAGATTTGGACTTTAACTCTTGGCTACTCTTCTGGTGATTACTGAACTGAAACAAAGGCTGCTGCCAGAGACCCCAAGAAAACTGAACCAAGAGAACCTTACAAAGGAAGCCTATAAAGCAATAAACATCCCTAAATTGACAGTATGGCTTCATTATCTGTATCTGAAAGTCAAACTAGCTACCAATCAGGGTTGCCTTACCTTTGCCAAAGGCGGTCTTAAACGGGTAATATGTATTGTTGTAATATAATTCCTAAGTTTCTAAACTTTTTCTTTGTCATTTGCTGGCCATGGTGTGTTGTTGGGATTACTAGGTGAGAACTGAGGTTGTCTGGATGGTGACAAGGTGAGAATTCAGGTTTTCTGGACAATTACAAGGTGAGAACTCAGGTTGACTTGATAGAGGGGGCAAGCTCATTGGCTGGGGTGGTTCTTCCCAGAAGCCCTTGCATTATCCCACGCCCATTCTCTGGGAGGATAAAAAGAGACAGCAATGGGCGCAGAGAGCAGATCGGCCTGGAGAAGGATAAGAGCTGGAGGAGATTCAGAGCCAGGATTCAAGAAGAAAGACTCTCTGCATTACATCAGGCCTGACGGGGCTCTCTGCAGGAAGGGAAGTCACTTCTAAGGACAAGAGTTAACAGCAACTGCCTGGGGACAACGGTTCATTTACAGGAAGAAGAATCTGTCGGAGAGATTTGAGTAGACACAGCAGATCTCTTCCCAGAGAGCGATCCGGCAGCTTCTGGAGACGACAGCTCGCTACAATTGGCGCCCAACGTGGGGCAAGGACTTTTGCTTATCCTGACAAGAGGAGCTAGACCAGACCTTTGCAATTTGGCGCCCGAACAGGGACAGACACAGTCCTGATTCCAGTGGAAAAGCTTCCAATCTAGATCTCAGTCTCTCTGACCCAGAACCGTGAGTAACGAGGAAACTTTGTTAAAGATTAAGTGAGCGTGCTAATAGATAAACAAGGAACTTAACTTGTTAAGGGCTAAACGAGGAATCTCTTATAGCTGAAATGGGGCAGATGTTAGCTATATTCAATCCCTGGACTTCAGCCGATTCATCCCCAGCCCCAGAAGCAACCTCAGCTCCACCCCCATTCAGGAGTGGTACTATAGAGAGTATAATCAACATAATTGAGGAGCAGAGTTTACTTGTAACCTGGGTACAGATTGCTAAACTCTTGGCTGCATTAAGACGCACATCCCCTTGGTTCTTAGAGGAAGAAAAGATAGATGTAGATAAATGGAAGCTAGTGGGATATGAAATGAAAGAATTTCAAGCAAAAAATGGGCCTCGTTCAATTTCTGCAGAAGTATTTTATATCTACAACATAGTTCAATTAGCCTTAAACTATCAAGCAAGTTGTAGGAGAAGGAAAAGTTCTAAAAATGAACAGAGGAGGAAGTGTGAGGAAAAAAGGAAAGATTAAGATCTTTCCCTAGAGCAAGAGGATTTAAATGAGGAATTATGGTATGATTCTTTTGAAGAAGCTTCAACCCTGCCTAGAGAACAGATTATTGACAGGCCCACATCAACCCCACCTTCAGAGATGGAGGAAGAAAGAGGGGAAGAGGCAGAAACACAAACAGAATTGCCTGTGAAGAAGCCTAAGCCTATGACAAGATTAGAAAAAGCATTGGTTAAAGCTAAGAGAGAAGGACAGGATATAAGTGATTTTATACATGCATATCCTGTGATTGAAAATACTGACTCTGTAGGTAAAAAAAGGAGAAGATATGCACCTTTAGATTTGAATAAAATTAAGGATTTGAAAAAAGGTTGTACCCTTTATGGGGCTACATCAGCTTATGTCAAAATGTTACTAGATGGTTTGTCTTATGAAGTCCTAACCCCAAATGATTGGAAATCCATAGCAAGGATATGCCTGGAACCTGGAGAAAATTTATTATGGCTTTCGGAATTTCATGAATTATGTAAAATTCAAGTCAGATGCAATTTGGAAATAGGAGTTAACACACAATTCACTTTTGAGCACTTGGCTGGTGAAGGTCGGTATGGAGAGAATTCAGAACAGACTGATTATACCATGACAATATATGAACAAATTGCTAAGGCTGCAATAAAAGCTTGGGGTGTCCTTCCTGGACAGAAAGATCGTGGAGAGGCTTTCACTAAAATACAGCAAGGTCCCAATGAACCTTTTGCAGATTTTGTGGGACGTTTGCAAACTGCTGTCAAAAGAACTATTGGAGAAAATTCAGCTACAGAAATAATGACCAGACATCTGGCTAAGGAAAATGCCAACGAGATTTGCAAAAGAATTATATGGGGATTAGACAAAGATGCTCCTTTAGAGGAGATCATAAGACGCTGTGCTACAGTGGGAACAAATGCTTTTTACACCCAGACAATGATGAATGTGGAAAGACAGGGTCACTCCTGGCAAGGGCCTTCTAGAGAAACTCGGCGATGTTTTCAATGTGGAAAAATTGGGCATCTAAGAGCTCAGTGTAGGTATGGAGATACAGTGAGAAGACAGGGTGAAAGAAGACCTAAAACCCCATGTCCAAAATGCAACAGAGGACTCCATTGGGCATCAGAGTGTAGAATAATTCAGGGAAATGGGATGAGGGGCCCAGGTCCAGGGCCCCAGGCAAAAAAGACTTGGGGCATGATGGCAGATGATGTTACACCCAAAGAGCCTTTAGAAGGTCAGGACTCTGATTTAATCAACCAGCAGAAAAGCAATCACATGGCAGAAAGGGATTACCTGATAAGTGAGCCAAAAGGCAATCAGATTGCAAAAATGGATTACACTTGGGGAGAATACAGGCCTTTTAAACCAACAGGGCTGTATCCAGTGCAAACAATTCCAATGTAATTGCCAGATGATGAGAAGAGATTTAAAAAGTGGTAAATAGAAGGTAATTAGATAGGTTAACTGCCTGGGAGAGAGGGTTTGCTTGTATTTCTTCAGCAGGAAAAGGAATCAGATGGGTGCCAACAAGTCATATTCGCCTTGTCCATCAGAGAAAGACAGAAAAAGAGAAAGGCCTCAAAATAAAGGAGAAGATCTAAGACACATCTGACACTGAAAGAGCATGGATAATAAGAAGACTGTTAAAGAACTTTAAAAACCAGCAGGAATCATTGGACTTCCTCACACAAGATGAGACTAATGGACAATGGACTTATGGACATTTATAAATTTTCAATTTATGATTATGTTATATACTTCTAGCATGTGTTACGTTACTATGTTACTATGTGCTTATGTAATTTATGTAATTATCTGTAATACTTCCCATATTGATGGATTTATGTTTCAAGGTCATGACTGTCCTATGTTCTAAATCAAAAGAAAGGGGGAGATGTTGGGATTACTAGGTGAGAACTGAGGTTGTCTGGATGGTGACAAGGTGAGAATTCAGGTTTTCTGGACAATTACAAGGTGAGAACTCAGGTTGACTTGATAGAGGGGGCAAGCTCATTGGCTGGGGTGGTTCTTCCCAGAAGCCCTTGCATTATCCCACGCCCATTCTCTGGGAGGATAAAAAGAGACAGCAATGGGCGCAGAGAGCAGATCGGCCTGGAGAAGGATAAGAGCTGGAGGAGATTCAGAGCCAGGATTCAAGAAGAAAGACTCTCTGCATTACATCAGGCCTGACGGGGCTCTCTGCAGGAAGGGAAGTCACTTCTAAGGACAAGAGTTAACAGCAACTGCCTGGGGACAACGGTTCATTTACAGGAAGAAGAATCTGTCGGAGAGATTTGAGTAGACACAGCAGATCTCTTCCCAGAGAGCGATCCGGCAGCTTCTGGAGACGACAGCTCGCTACAGTGTGTTACCTGAATTTTGACAAACTCCCCGGGAAAAATCTCACTTGATTTCTCATGCCAAGCTTTGGGTATTGAAATGGGGATAGTCCCTTTGACCATGAATCTAAGCTTTTTTTCATACCAGTTCTAGGACACGAACAAAACCTTCCTGTTGAAAGTGTAGTCTTCAGTATTTCTGTTTACTGGGCTCTGAGAATGATAGAGAATGACTATTTGTCTAATATTTCATAAAGTAGAAGCTTGTGCCAGGTCCAGATGCAATGTTGAGATCGAACTCCAAGGGGTAAGTGAATAAAGAATGAAAGGGGAACAATAAAACTCAGGGAGATTCATCAACTTCTCTGTCTTGTAGTCTGTTTCTATGCATTATTTAATCAGGCTTCTGATGGAGCACTCATGGAGCTTCATTAGGCTGAAGTTTTATTCTGAGCAATAAGAAGAGCCTGCATGAACACAAATGTTGTGCTACTTGTGAGTTGGAATCAATAGAGTATCTGACCACGATGTTTGACACAACAAAGGGCTTTTAAAAACCAATTTTTATTCGGTTATGAAGGATGAAAACCAAATGAAAGCAATACTCAAGAGAGATTTCTTAGGTGCCAGATAGAATATAAAAGTGAGGATTCAGTCATCATGTTCCTCCTTCCAAAAATATGTACAACTTAAGCCACACCTCAGGATTTAGTAATCCCAGGGGAAAGAAAGTTGCAGTCAGAATATAAGTCATTAAGGTACACCCAATGCCTACTATATACCATCCATATAACCTTAGAAAACTCTTCTTTTTGAAAAAAGTCCCTTCATCCCTGCTCAGGGTAATTCTTTCTTCTCTGTGGGATTAATTGAAGGGGAGAGAGAGAAATTGAAGAGGTCAAGGTCTATAGGTATTTATTGCTATATCACTAGCTAATTATATCACTCCCCAAACTGACTACCAGAATTTATCTATATGCTGGGAAGAGGAAGGTCAGAAGAAATGAGGCAGTCTAAGAATTCCAAAGACTAGAAAAGTAACTGTTGGTTAAGAAGTCAGGAAGTCATTTACTCATATGCAGATATTTTATGTGGGGGCTGATTAGAGTAAAAAAGGAAATGCCTGAGAAAGAGATCAGGGGCATGGCTAAAAGCTCTTTCCAAGTGTAATCAAATAAGTAAAGAATATTCTTCATGAACCCCTTACTGCCCATAGAAGAATGGTTGAAAATGAACGATAACATTTTTTTTTTTTACTGTCAAAAAGGCTTGTGAAATGTTTAAATTTCCATAATATTGTTTATCCTATTGTCAAACCAGGAAACAGGACTATGCCTACTTGCAGTTTAGAGACCTTTAAGTAAGAACCTAGACTATGCTGCCCAGAACCCTAGTTAGATCCAAAGATTGATGAAGGGAGATTTCTCACAATTGCATACCTCAAACAACCCATATATCTTATCTGAAACCTGAAACTTATTGATGAATCAGTTATTCTTTCCATGTTCTTTGATTAAATATAGATATTTGGGAGTAGGACACCTCTTCATATGAATTAAGGGAATTGCATTGCTTTCTCTCATCCTTACAACTTGGATAGGCCCTAATCTGTCCTTACATTAGAAATCTGATAACCTAATATTGAATTCTTTTCTTAATTAGTTGATTTTATTTAATTAATTGCTTTTAATTTATAAAAGTCTATCTTCTCATGTTTTGGAGATTGAGGCTTAAGCTTGTTGCTTAAGGAATCTATATACTTAGAAGATCCAACCTTTGTTTACATTAGTAATTTTATCTTTGAGGTGGCTGAACAGTCAACGTGATTAGATTTTCTTAATGTGATTAGATTTTCTTAAGATCCTTTTAAATTTCTACAAGGATATATTTCTAGAAGATTTATTCAGCAATAAAATCTCTTGGCATCTGGAAAACCAGATCTACTGGTATAAATATGTCTGCAAATCTGTCCTAAAAATAAGGCCCTAAGGATACTGTATGGCTGATTTGCCTAGATATATTTCAGAGTTAATTAGATCAAAATGGACAGTTTTGGGATGATGCTCAAAGACAGTCCCCTAGGGAAGAATTCCTATGAAGAAATGCTTTCCAGAAGCAGACAACTTCATGAAGTAGACAACTCTTTCCAAAAATTTGCACTTGGATATACTGATTAAGAACATTAAAGAACTGTTCTACTCTTTTCCTCTTGATCCTTGTTTGTATTTTGGCTTCCATTATATTGATTTGACAGTGTGTTTTAGCCATGGGCATCACACATGGGGATCACAGAGATGGCCCTAATCATGAACATGGGTTCCTTGCACTAAATGACCATGGAGGAGGATTTCTCATCTCACATTCTGTGATTCTCCATAACTGGACTGAAGGCAGAGATGCAGAGGATTCTTGGAGAGACTTGGAAGTGATTGGGTATGGCAGGGTAAAGGAGAGAAGGTACTTATGGATCCTTGTGTTTACATGGGGCTCCTGCACGAATCAGATTGTAAAATTCATTGATTTGAAGCTCCCTGTTTTCAGAGGCTTCTTCCTAAAAGATAGGGGAACCATCAGGATGGTGAAACCCATCCATACAAAGGAGTCAACTAAAAGTGTGAACTCTGAGGTCCTCAGGGCTCTGTCAACTGGGAAGAGTTAACAAGTAGAACTTCAGAATTCTGGGACAGGGGAATTCACACCTTGCCAGGGAGGCTCTAGAGGGGTGGGGCTACCTGCTATAAAAGGAGAGCCTTCTTCTGCTCAGAAGCACTGCTTTGAATAGAAGTGAAGGCTCTTCATCTCAGCTGCTGCAGAACAGAAGCAAGTGGAGACAGGAGAATGGATGCTGCTGCTGTGGAAATGCTGCAACAATTGCAGAACCAGATCACGTGTCCCATCTGTTGGAAGTACTTCTGTGAGCCAGTCACCATCGGGTGTGGGCACAGCTTTTGCCGAGCATGTCTCCCAAGCTCAGCAGCTACAGCTTTCTCTTGCCCTGAATGCAGGCAAGTGTCTCAGGTCAGAGAATCACCTTTATGTATCAATGGGCGCCTGCTAGAGCTGACTGAACTGGGGAAACAGCTCAGCTCCCAGCTGTTGCAGAGTGCTGAAGGACAGAGGCGCTGTGCCACTCACCACCAAGTCTTGGAGTTCTTCTGTGAAGACGACCAGACATTGCTCTGTGTCAGATGTTGCCAAACCCCAGAGCACGGGGCTCACAGGCACTGTCCTGTAGAAGAAGCTGCTCCCAATGTCAGGAAGAAGCTGCAGCACCTTCAAAGTTGCTTGGAGAAGCACTTTGAGGAAGCAAAGAAACTTCTTGCTAGTCCCAGACCTCTTGTGAACTGGCACAAGATGATTACAGAAGAATACTACAAAATGTACAACCTGCACTTATTCAAGGAATGCCCTTTTGCTAGGATTGAGGAAGAAGAAAGAAGTGAGAAGGACAGACTTTCCCAGCAAATGAGAACCCTTCAGGACCTCATGCTAGATCTCCAGGAAGCAGAGGGCCAAGCCAATGTGGATCTGCTCCGGGATGTCAAGCAGTTGCTGGAAAGGAGCGAGTCAGTGTTGTCCCAAAGGGCCAAGGCGCTCATCCCGGAGCTCAGAATGTGTCCCGTCCCTGGCATGATAGAGATGCTCAACCGCTTCAGAGTGCACATCAGGTTGGATCCTGCATCAGCCAGTCCTTGCCTGATTGTGGCTGAGGATCTGAGGAGTGTAAGAGCTGGAGAAGGCTGGCCGGTGGACACCCACCCTGGTGATGACGGGCATCTTCACATGGTCTTTGCTGAGCAGGCCTTCAGCTCAGGGAGACAATACTGGGAGGTGGATGTGACAGGATTACCTCAGTGGATGCTGGGGATCCACACCCCCTGCTTGAAGAGACAAAGTGGTGGCAGCAAGACCCATTGTCCCTCTGTGTTCTTTCTGAGATGTGTCAGGAAGGAAGAGGATTACTTTTTGCAATCCTACCCTGGATCGCTGGACCACAGACTGAAAAGCCCTATTCCCAGGGTAGGACTCTACCTAGAATACCGTACTGGCACTCTGGCCTTTTACAATGTTCTGCAGAGTTCTCTTATTTATCAGTTACCTGATATTTTCTTTGTAGCCCCTGTTAGACCCATGTTTTCTCCTGGCCCCCCACTTCCAGGAACAAAGCCTGCTCCCATGACTCTCTGTGCACTGGATTCTCATCTTTGTTCTTGCTGCTATTCGTCTCTCTGAGCATTCCAACAAGGAGGAATTCTCAGCCCACCACTAGGCTCCCCGGCTGGTGTTTTTCCATTTCCAGACTTCCCCTGCAAGACAAGGAGCATCACCAACTTGTAGATGGCTTGCCTTTCACCCTGCAAGCTGAAGAGGACTCTTCCCAAGTATGTTGTGCCTTCTGATTGGCAGTGGATTCTGCTTATGAAATTTCAAAACATAGCAATTCTTTTTCAGCAGTTAAAAAAAAATAACAACACACATGAGGACTGTGGCTTTCATAGTCTTCCTAGAATTTGTCAAAGTTCTTCAAAAGCCATGGATTTCAAGCTATTTCACTCCTATGTCACTTAAATTACTGTTAACTTATCTTTTAATCCATTCAATAAAAAATTGTGAAATGAATTCTAGCTTTTGGTGTGCTTCTTTTTATCTTTCTTGTTGTGCATTTCTTTCCTTTGTGTTAAGCTCTTTGTTTCCTCATTTGGGGTTTTCTTGGCAAAGTTATTTTTTACAATGAATTTAACTTTGCTAAAATTATCTTTATCTCTTCAAGGAATCTAAAGAATTTTAAGGAATCTAAGAAACAGCATCCTGGTTTCTCTCTGCCCCTTGGCTCTGTCCCTTCTATTAATTGTTTTTTAATTGACCTCAAACATTATAAAAATTCAACTCATATTACTGTTGCCACCCTAAAGAACATTTGGGGTCTGAAGGACTCCAGAAAACTAATGTGAGAAGGAAATAAGTGCCAATATGAATTACTTCAGTAATTACCGAAAAAAAAAAATTCCTTCTTTAATGTCAGCAATGCCAGTAAATCTTGCTCACAAATTACGATTTGTAGAAGAATTTCATAAGTTCTACTGTCAAGCTGGAAAGTGTTGTTTTCTACCTTCATCCATTTGACTGGATATCTTATGGATCAGAATAAAAATTAGAATTTAAAATTTTATTCCCGTTCAAATGACAGGCAGTTGATGAATAGGTGTTTTGGACCAAAATAAAGACTAAAACAAAAAACGTCAAAGAATAAGGTTAAAAAAAAAATTAGTTACACAAACATGTTGGGAGTAATTTTTTATTTGGGGCAAGAACCTGAAATCAAAAGGGGTATGTATCATTTAGGGAATGACTATGCACATTATGGTCTCAAGATGCAATAGAATGCACTTGAAATATAGAAACAAAATGATGAAAAGAAGCGTTTCAGTAAATTATGAGAAGACTTCCCATTTGGGCACCTGTATAAGTTAAGAAATGTGCATCACTTTTTGAATCTTCTGTACTTTCATTGCTTCTCTGACTCCTAGAGATCAGTCCTTTATAAGGCAAAAGTAAAAGGGGAAGTATAGGTAGAAGAGGGATATAGGGAAGTGGTCTCTTCATAAAAGTTAAGCAATATGGTGATGTCATATTTTGGTGAATAAAATTACAACAAACGCAAATTTTTCTGCAGGACAAGACATTTTTATAATTTTATAACAGTCATGTGTAAACTATTAGTAAGATGGGTGACATAGGTAGGCAAAAATTTCCAGTATGTAAAGGGCTGAAACTCTTGAGTCAATGCACTGAGGTTGGACTATCAACCACCTGAGGCTAATTACTAAGTGGACAATACTCTATAAGAATATGCTTGCAAAATGGCCCTTCCCACTATCCTGTGCTGGCCCAATTGTTCAGTGTATACAGAGAATTGTGGGAGGGATTAGGAGGTACAGTAGCACTAGCCAGACTCATCCTGGGCAGCAGACTAGGAGGTGAGGTCTCTGAGATCCTACTCGGCCATTCCCTTCACTTCTACTTCTAAAGACTAAGAATAAAGACTTTTCTTATCCTGACTCCAGCTGATTCTAAGGTATCCAGGGTGATAAAGTGGTCTCCACATTAGCATGAACAGTTTATTACTTAGCGTAGCAGTAACAAAACACTGGGTCTTTGACTTCTATCCCTCAATGCATAGACATATTCAGGGCCAAGAGGGCTTTCTAAACTTAGGTATGTGATCTTTCCTTTCATCTGCCATTACAGTATTAGGACCTATTTTATCAAAGATAAGACAATGCTGATTGATAGATTGGCAAATAGTGTGACATTAAAGTTCAAATGATCAAGTCACCCTCTGCGAGTAATGGAATGTTCATTGCTAGCTGGGCTTCAACTGCCTCTAATAAATCTTCCCTGGAAAACATAACCACTCCAAACTCTTGTTTGGTCTTTTCCTTGGAGATTAAGCCACAACCAAATTTCAAAAGGAGAAGCAAGGGTAGTAGAGTTGTCCCCTGGGGAGAGCCCAGAACAAGCTAGATTTGTTTTTTTTACTGACTAGTAAACAAAAGTAAGGGTACCCACTTTGAACTGATTAATAAATAGATACTTTGAGGAACTAGACAGGAGAAGTATCCTTTTGAGCTTGCCTAAGAGATGGGGTTTTGGCAAAATAGGGAAGAAAGATGGATTAAAAAGTAATATTAATTATCAAATGATAGAACTCAGTATTGTCTTCAAGATATTATAAACATTACTCCACATTTCTATTACTCTACACTGGAAAAGAGGGTGGAAGAAGTATCTTTTTACAACTCTTTCTTGTATCCAATTTTAGGTTATTGTAAATTAAGCTCACATTTAAATAAAAAATATTCTGATTAGTATTTAAGTTCTTCACAACCTGGTCTCTTTCTGTCTTTTTAATTTTTGTGTTTTTACTTATTTTACATTACTCCCTTCCATGAAGTTCCATTCCAGTGATTCTGTCCTGCTTGCTCTTTTGCATAAAAAAAAAACAACACATTTTTCCTCTTTGCCCAGACTTAACCTTTGGCATAGACATTTCTGGTTTCATACAAGAAGAAGCTTAGACACTTGAAGTACAAGAGGGGAAAGTTCTTTCCTCTTTTACCATTTGTTATGTTTAGTGGAATAAATGATTGTAAGATGAAAGGAACGTTAAGGGACTCTGGCACAATCAGGCAATGTTTGAGATGTGACATGAATCTAGGTGTTCTTGAAGCAAAAGCCATCTCTCCATATGTGCCATCACACTTTATCTCTCCTTATGTATAATTCTTAAAAAAAAAAAAAAAAAAAAACTCTCCATGAATGCTCATCAGCAGAATACTAATGTTTTCCTTTTCTGGAGTCCCCTCCTCTCTGAATTTCATCTTCTAATTGGAGCAGTTGAAAATGCTAGATTTTTAGAATGTCCTCTCCCTTATATTTGAGAAGACTCCACTATCATCTTTAGTCCTGTTAGCTGATCCTTCTCACTTTCTTACAAGGCCCAATCAAGTAGTTTCTGAGTTTGAAAAACCAAACTCTTTTTAATGTAGCTTGAATCTCACTTTCTCCAGTCAATCACTTTAGAATTTAGAATGATTTGCAATGTGGCAAAGAGTGAGTTCTAATTCCCAAATCTTGAGTTTTCAGATTTAACAAAAACAAGATGACTTTCTTTCATTGCTGCTATAAAGTGTATGTCTGCTCTCTTCCACTGATCTACTTTTCTTTAAACAAATCTGATAATTATATCCAAATCATAAAATTTGAAGCCTATTACTGCTAAACCTCCTTTTATTTATTTTTTTCATTAATAAGATTTTATGCAATGAATGAAGGAGAAAGCAATAAATGTTGGAGAACATGTGGGACAAGAATTCACTATTGGTAGAACTGTGAAGTAACCAACAATTTTGAAAAACAATTTGAAATTTTGCTCAGAATTCTAAACCGTGTATACCCTTTCACCCAGGAATAACACTAATGCCTCTGTTGATTAAATGAAAAGATGGTAAGAGAAAAAGGAAAAGTATCTATATGTTCTGAAATACTTTTATCAGTTCTTTTTGGCAGCACAGGACTGGAAATTGTGGGAAAGTTCATCATTTGGGGAATAGCTGAACAGGTTGTAGTGTGTGATTGTGATGCAATATTGCTACTATATAACAAATGATAAGCTCAATGATCTCAGCAAAACATACAAAGAAATAAAGATGCATGAAATGAGGAGAACCAAAACGACACTGTATACAGTAATAAAATATGGTTTTAAGAAAACATTTACTGACTTTTTGAGTATGATAAATTCCAAACTTAACTGCAAAGGATATATAGAGGAATATGTCATCTGCACATAGCTAAAGAACTGATAAATAGAATCATGAGAATAGTGTATGTATACACATTCATGGAAACACACACACACACACACACACACATACACACAAACACACACCCCAAAAACATATTTGTGCCAAATGTTAGCCATCTCCAGAGTGGGAGAGTGGAAAGAAGAAAAAAGTTAAGGGAAAACAAAACAAAACAAAACAATTACCAGATAACTTTATTATACATTTTAAAGAATTTTTATGTAAATCCTTCCCTTTCCCCCCTTATGTTCAGAATAATTTTTTTTTAAAATACAGTGTGCAAAATTAGCAGATCAGTAAACTCAAACTACACTCTAACTCTCAAATTCACACTGAATATCTAAATTTCTGAATATACCTAAGGCTGAAATTGGAATTCCTCCTTAACTAACTAATAGCCTTCAAAGAACCAAAGGGGGGGCAAGTTGTCTATATACTTCATCATTACTGTTGGATTAAACCATGCTGCAGCATTTCTTTCTCAATGTAACATACCTCCTATAGTTTCTTACAAATAGAACCAATTCTAAAATTCAGAAAAGGAAATCAATATTTATAAATAAAAAACTTTTTTAATTTTTTTTTTTTTAATGATTCACTCAGGATACTTCCTTTGAATTTCAGCCCCTCCCAACTCAAGGTAGAAATTCACCTACCTGGTTCAGCACAAGATGTGAATTCAATTCATTATTGGATTATCCAGGATTACCTCTCTGCCAAAAGCCTGGTTCTGATACTTCCTGAAATTCACATTTTTGTGATTGCATTAACATTGGGCACCATGGAATTCCTACCTCTGAGAAAATGGCTATCACATATGAGTTTATTCTTGGCTTTGGAGGTCAGGAGAATTCACCCCTTGAAGGAATGAGGGGCTTCATGAATGTGCTTAGCAGTATATGAAAGGCCTAAGAGGAGACAGACTTAGAGTTTCCTTCACCTGAACACAGAGAGGAAAGGCAGAACAGTGGAAGCTGAAGAAAAGATCCCAAAAGAAAAAAGAAAGTTAAGTTTTTTCTATTAAAAACTTCCTTTCTGGGTCAGGAATGCAAAAATGGCCATCACAATATGGCAGGCATTGAGGTTGAGAACTGTAGTTCACCACAATATAATATAAAATTTTGGGAATGAGTCTTCTGAACCCAGCAAATGGAGAAGAGAGAAAGATTTCATGTTCATGGGTTAGGAAACAGCATGTCAGAACAAGTGGAGAAAGTCAGCTTGCTAAAATAAAAAGCTTGGTAGGAATCTGGAAGGATTATTATCTTCTCTTGTCCACCTAGTTATCTGAATTTCTCCCATTATCAGTTTGGGAAATATAGCTTAGAAATTACCATTCTTTAAAGAACGTATTCTTTAAGCCAATGATAATCAAATGAACTCAATGGTAGAACCTCATAACCAATTAATTGTCAAAGTTCAAAAGAGATAGAAAAAATAGACAATGCTGAAAGGTCTGGGAGAAGACAGATGAACTGAGACACTACTGCTGGATGTGTGTCAGGTTGCCCAAGTAGACATTTACAATTATGCCCCCAAATGGATCTAAAGTATCAAGAATCCATAGATTTACATGAAGAAATGTCATAAATGAAATGAAGAAATGTCAGATGAAAGAGTACAAAGACAGAATATCATCAAATTCAGTCAAATAGTCATCCTATCATTTTTCCTTGTAGTGCAGAATTAGAAAGACCCTTGGTACTATAATTCTGTGATTGCTATAAGAATCCTTGAGAGGATTCATAGACTTCAAGAGGCCTTTGGAAGGAGATGTGAAATCAATTATTCACTATATGATATTATACTAATCACTTCACCTTTTAGACCTCACTTTCTTCAATTATCAAATAAGAATTGAAGCAAGAAAACTTTAAGGTCTCTCTCTTCTGTTTCATATCTCAGTGACTGCCATATATTTACTCCATATTCCACACTGCCCATCTTCTGCTCATATCCCCTACTTGACACTGTGTGATTGGGAACCTTGGGCTGCCTTCCCTGTAATAATAATACCAACCCTAAGACTTGAGTAAATGGTGAAACAATGTACACACTGGGAAAGTGAAGGGAAATTTCAAATGGTGTGAGGTGAGAAAAGGCAGAGAAGCATCATCTGTCAGAAAATAGTCTAAAACTTGTAAAGAAATATAAGATGAAGGAAGTTCTTTGTGGGTGAATCAACTACTGGGTTCTGGGGAAATTGTGAGAAAATGTCAGAGCACTGGTTGAACCTGCCACCATGTAACCTAGAAAACATATCTGTTGCTTAGAAACAAGATTTTTTAAATATTTAAATCAGAACTTAGATTACCCTGTCCAGGTGCCCAGCCAGATATGAAGATTTGCAAGAAATGTTAGGAGTTTCCCTTAGGTACACATCTCAAGGATTCATGTGGCTTATTTGAAAATGCCTCTTAGCTGGCCAGGCAGCTTCTCTTTTTTTCTTCCTTGTTTGAATCCTATATTATGTATAATTTACAGAAAATCGGTGGCAACAGCCATCCAACTTTTTAAGTCTCCCTTCTGCTGGATGGCTTAAACTTCTTTTTAAATTATTTTAGCTCTAGATTTTGTTCTCTATCAATAGAGGCAGGAGGAGAAAAGATGGGTTTGGAATTGCTAACTTTTGAGTGATAGACAATTAAGTAGAAGTGGTAGAATGATTACCATCCCCAGCTGAGGACATAATTGAAAGTAAATAACAACAATCAGTAGTGGATTCATTCAGCATGCTCTCCTAACTTAAATTCTTTTGATTCTTTTAAAAGAATTGATGGATAAAATCTGAAATAACCAAGGAAACAAAGGTTGCCATATATATTTATTATGTAATACATGACAACTGCAGAGCAAATCTGGACCAGTCCTCCTCAGCCTGGCACTTGACCCCTTACAGGGGAAACATTTTCTGAATTAAAAAAAACCAAGTAGGAAGATATAAAACAGGATATGGAGGGGAAGAGGGAAAAGGGGAAATTCCTTGATTTGGTAGAGGTGGCCCAACTTCTAAATCACTTGGCAATGCAATGAAGTTTTCTCCCAATTCTCACCATTGAACAGTGTTCTGAGTAGTTAGAAATTGAAGTGGATCCCTAATTAAATAGAAAGGGAACTGAGCTACCTCCAGAATTGAGTCACAACATAAATTCAGTGTGGTGTATTGAATTCCAATAATTCTTTTGAAAAGTAAAGAAAAGTAAGACTTATTGACACTGAAATAGAGATAATTTCCAGTTAGGTACTATTTGCACTAGTTGATATCTATAGGGAGGATCTTCCAATTTTATCATTCTGTATTTGTCACCTGCTGAAAGTCCAAAGCCAAGAACATACTAAGGCAGGCTAGCTGCTTTCCCAGAGGTGTGAACACCATCATACTCACTGCTAATGCTATCCCAGGTGAAGTTCAGCAAGTTCCAGAACAAAACTTATGGCAGAAGAGGTGGTCCTGTGAAATCTAATAATGAATTGAATTTATATCTTATGTGGTTCAGGTGAATTTCCACCTTGTGTTGGAAAGGGTAAAATTTAAATAAATGACATATTTTGAATGAATCATTTAAAAACAGGTTTCTAGTTTAGGAAACTTATTTCCTTTTCTGAATTTCAGAATTGGGTCCATTTGCAAGAAACTAGCAGGTAAATATTTCAGTGACAATGGAATGCTACATCATGACTTAATCTAACAGTGATGATAAACTTCCTAGGACACTAGCTTTTTTGGGTTTTCTATTGGGGGTTATGATGTTTAACTAAGTTGATTAAGGAGATGTCCCAACTATAGGTGTCTTCATGGATGTGGATATTCAATGTGAATTTCAAATCCACTTGGTGAGAATGTGGTTCTAGTTTATTTAGTAATCTGCTAAACTTGAACACTGGTATTTTTATTTTATTTATTTTATTCTGAATGTAAGGAGGAGGAGTTTTTTAAATAACATAACAAAATACAGGTATCTTGAAATTTTCTTTTTGGGGGGAGCTAGGTAGCACAGTGCATAGAGCACTGGCCTTGAAGTTAGAAAGACCTGAGGTCAAATTTGACCTCAGACACTTAACACTTCCTAGCTGTGTAACCTCAGGCAAAAGACTTAACCCCAATTGCCTCAGGGGGAAAAAAAAAAGAAAAGAAATTTTCTTTTAAAATATTTTTTCTTCTCTTTCTGCCCTCCTCCTAGAAATGGCTAATATTAAACACAAACATATTTATGGGATGAGATGTGAACCCCATTATATTCACCATTAATGCTATCACAAGTGAATTTTAGGCAGTATCAAAACAAAGCTTATGGCAGTACAGGTGTTACTTGGGAATCTAATAAAGCATTGAATGTACATGTTATAGCACATCACATGAATTTAAATTTATTTAAATAAATTTGTTGCCCCAAGAGGTGTGTAAAACTTACTTGGGAATTTCTAGGTTCGTTTCCTTTCCCTCACGCTACCTTTCTTTCACAAATGGAGCTTCTTCTGAGCTAGGCCTGGTTTGCCTGTCTTTATCTTCTAATATCCTGCACAGTGCCTGCAAAAGTTATAGGTGGCCAAAAGACAGTTAGCTAAATTGGATTGAACTGAGTGAGGAGGATTCTAATGAAGGCTACAGGACTAGAAAAGCAAATGTTTCCCCCCACCCACCCACCCATTTTGCTTGTTTTTCCATTTCTTGCTAACCAGTATCTCTATAGCTTCTCTGAGCTAGCCTGATGTTAGGGAGTTCTGTAAGGGCTGCTATCAGCATCTGGGAATACCCTGGGACTGAGAGGGGAAGCACTTTCCACATCCATGATTTCTTTGAAAGCCTCAAAATTTGCTGGCAGAAGGAGCCATCTGTCTAGAACTGGGAAATAATGAGGCCTGAAACGTGTTCATTGACTGATTGAGGGTGGCATCTGAGACAGAAAGATTCAAGGTTTTGTTAAGGGATATGAGTGGGGGAGCGCTGGAAGGATTGTGCAAAAACGCAGGAGTTGTTTAAGGGGCTCTTCAGTCTATTTATACCAGTCACACAAATGAGTGAGTCCAAGAGTGCCAGGATGAATACGGGGTTCAGTAGTCCTGGCCTGCTCTGGCAGTAATGTTCCACTGGCATGTGCAGTGCTTTTGCAGTGTGCCCCACTTCAAATGGTAGGGGGTGGAGCCAGGGTGAGGAACTCAGTAGTAGGAAAACTTACACTGGGGAAGGAAGGAGACACGACTTTTGATTCCTTGTCCTACAGCAAAGCCTTCAGAACTCGAATTGCGCCCCCACCCTTGCTGGTCTCTAGGAGCATCAGCCCCCTCTTCTGTCCCGCTTAGCCTTTGGTGCTAAGCATTGTCCTTTGAGGTTGACTTTGAACTGAGCCCCTCTTTTGGAACGCGGAGCCCTGGCATACAGCAAGCCTGGTTAGGTGTAAGGCCAGACCAAGATTTGGGATAGTGTCTGCTGGCGCTGCCCCTCTCGAACCATACAGGGCTGAAGACTTCCGGCTCTTTTCTAACCCAAGAAACCTTGCTGGATCGCCAGTCCTGTCTTGGAGAGGAGGCTGGGGGTTGCTGGGCTATAGGTTTTTGCTTTTCTTCTAGTCTTGAAATTCTGTGGGAATTGTGCTTGTTTTCCCAGAAGAAGATAGGTGCTTCCAGGGCTGCTGGTAAGATAGCCCCCAGTTCAGAAGGCGGGGTGAAGATGAGCGCATGAAGCGGCCGCAGATCACTCTGGCTTCCTCCCTGGAAAGCCACTGAGGGAGCTTGGCTCGGGGTAGCCACTAAGTCCTCCAATCACCTTTCCTTCTTCTCATCTTTGCTAAAGCATACCCTATTCATCCTCCCCAAAGTACCCTGGCACATCCCCTAGAAAGTCTCCTGGGAACCACAGCCGCTGCCAGGGTTGACAGTAGTGCATTTGAAGCTGAAGATGGACTTTCAGATCGGTTCTTTGTACTATCCCTGTGGAATTTACCCGCTGGGGAATGACGCCGTGAGTGCTACCGTCTGATTAGGAGTGGAACCACTCAGGATGTGGAAGAGAAATAATTGAGAATTTCATTTGCTTTCAGCTTGAGGGGGAGACAACCGAACCCCCACCCCCCCCAGTCCAACTTCAAGAGACTATGCTGCCCGATGCAGTCCCACCTCGGTACTCTACAGCCCCGTTGTGTGCTGATCCGAACTTGAATGTCCGGGATTCGGTCTGTGTGATGCTCCCTGGAGCGTGGTAAGGGGATGCTGAACTGGGACTCCCAGGTCCCGGTGGCCTACAAATCTAGGGCGTGGGAGTGGGGATCCTTCTTTTTTTTTTTTTTTGTATCATAACAGAGCTGGAGACATGAGTTGGCTATGAACCATAGCAGATAATTTGTCAGGAAGTTGATGGGCGTTTGACAGTGGACCAAGTTTGAAGGAGGGAAGGGATAGAAAAGAGCAGTAGGACATGGTGGAACGCTAAACAGGAGTCTGTGTGTCTTCGTGAGGGAGGGTTGGAGTGGCTTGGGGCAATCCAGAACTTTGGGTTCTTTTTTTTAGGGAAAATGTGGAGAAATCAAGGACCTCCATCTCCCTGCCGCCATCGACAAGTTATCTCCCTCTTACAAAAGCCTTTTCCTGTTCTCCTCCTTTACACACCCGGAGAGGCAGAGAAAGGGGGGATGGGGAGGGAGAGGAAAAAGGAGAGGGGGAGGACCAGCGGGAAGGAAGAGTCGGGGCAAGGAGAACGAGGCGGGGGACGGAAAGGGGGAGGGGTTAACTGCTAACAGAAGGGAACTGATCAAATAATTTTTTCCACTATCAACTGGCACAGGTATTACTGTGTGACTAATGCTTGCTCCAACGAACTTAAACTATGCCCTTAATTGAGTTTTCAATTACTGAAAGATAGTAAAGTTGCAACAAGTGCTAAGGCATTTTATTTTCCTCTCATTTCTGAATGCACTTTTGTAGTCATCCTCCTTTCCTATATTAACCAAGGAGCATTTATTAAGTCTTTCTGCTAGATATTTTATTATGCACTAGGAATCATGATAAATAGACTGCAACAGACTTCAAGTAACAATGGTAATTCTCAATTATGTGGGGATTTAAAGGTTTATAAAGTATTTTATTTGACTACAAGGACATCTTGTAATATAGGTAGTATTGTTGATTTTGCAGTCAAGGAACTGAACTCAGGAACATTAAGTGATTTTTCCCATGTTTACAACATATATCCTTAGTAGGTTCAAATCAAAATCAAACTTGCTTCAAGTCCAGTATCATTCATGGTTGCTGGTGGATATCCTCTGTCCTGAGTGTCTTCTAAGACACATCTGGTTCTGTGTGCCAGTGGCACAGAAAAGCAGATGGGAGTTTGTGGCAGCTCTTTTTGTTGTAGCTAGAAACTGGAAGTTGAATGGATGCCCATCAATTGGAGAATAGTTGGGTAAATTATGGTATATGAAGGTTCTGGAATATTATTGCTCTGTAAGAAATGATCAGCAGGAGGAATACAGAGAGGCTTGGAGAGACTTACATCAACTGATGCTGAGTAAAAAGAACAGAAACAGAAGATCGCTGTACACTTCAATGCTGTATGAAGATATATTCTGATGGAAGTGGATATCTTCAACATAAAGAAGATCCAACTCACTTCCAGTTGATGAATGATGGACAGAAATAACTATACCCAGAGAAGGAACACTGGGAAGTGAATGTAAATTGTTAGCACTACTGTCTATCTACCCAGGTTACTTATACCTTCGGAATCTAATACTTAATGTGCAACAAGAAAATGGTATTTACACACATATATTGTATCTAGATTATATTGTAACACATGTAAAATGTATGGGATTAACTGTCATGGGGGAAGGGAGTGGAGGGATGGGAGGATGATTTGGAAAAATGAATACAAGGGATAATATTATAAAAAAAAAAAAAGAAAAGAAAAGCAGATGGGACAGAGAAGACCTATATGCACAAGAAATATTCATATTACCTGTTTTTGTAGTGGTAAAGAATTGGAAATTTGTGCTGCTTCCCCTCCCCCATTTAATTTTTTCACAACATGAATAATACTATTTAATACCGGTATTAAAATTATCCTTTACATGATTGTACATATAATACCCATATTGAAGTTCTTACCTTTTTAAGAAGAGGGGAGGGAGGAAAATTTGGAATCCAAAATTTTATAAAAATTATTTTTAAATTGTCTTTTGAAATTATATTATTTTTTTCAAAAGCCCTTTTCCTTATAATATTGTCATGATTCCCTATTTCCTGTTAAGTATGACTGAAACTTTTTTGCCATAAATTTACTCTTCTCCATGAATTAAAGCCCTCTACTTTTATAGAAGCATCTGGAATTGCCAGACCATCCCTGCAGTCACCCAGATTGCCTGTTTCTGTGTCTTTGGTCATGTTATTCCCTAATGGCTGCAAGGCCAACCCTTCCTGAACCTTCCCCACCAGAAGCAATTCACTCTTCTTGACCTTCATGGACTTCTCCAGCACATGCTAAAGGAAGCATGTCTTTCTCTTACTAGACCCAAACCAGCTAAGTTCTGGGGAAATCCTGATCCTCTGAAGTCATTTCTCCTCACCAAATGCACCTAAGTTGTGTAACAGATGCTGTATTTGTAGCGCTCTCCTTAGTAAGAATATAAAACAGCAATTGGTTACCTATTGCAAGAGAACTATAACTTGCCTCTGCTACCGACAGCTGATGTGGCAGAGCCAAGGTAAAGGAATAAAGGCAGGAACTCACTCAACCTCTCCCCCAAACTGCTTCAAATTCCTTAACACAATGACTCTAAATAAATTTGAAAGCATCAGAACACTACAAAAACTGGAGTAGAAAATTTCTCACTGGAGGCAATTTAGAAGGTCAGCAGAAAGGTCTATGACTATGATGCCAGGATGGCAGTCCAGCATACGGTCCCAGTGCATGACTTGCTGGAGCAGTTCCAGCCTTGACCCTGTCATGGCCCCAAAATGACCAATATGCACAAAAAATATTCATAGCAGCTCTCTTCTCAAGACTAACATAATTGGAAATTGCAGGGATGCCCATTTGTGATAGAATATTATCATTCTCTGTGAAATATTGAGCAGGATGCTCACAGGAGGAAAAAAAACACACGTGGAAATTCTTTTATGAACAAAGTGAAATATATTGTATAAAAAAGAATAGCAATGTTCTAGCTTTGTTATTCTCAATAGAACAATCATCCACAACTATTCCAAAGGATGTAGGATGAAAAATCATATCCATACCCAAAGAAGAAACTGATTGTATCTGAATAAAGCATTCTCTCTCTCTCTCTCTCTCTCTCTCTCTCTCTCTCTCTCTCTCTCTCTCTCTCTCTCTCTCTCTCTCTTTCACTCTGCTTATCTCTCTCTCTCTCTCTTCTCTCTCTCTCTCTCTCTTTCACTCTGCTTATCTCTCTCTCTCTCTCTCTCTCTCTCTTTCTCTTTCATTATTTAATTTTTCTTGAGGATTTTTATTTTAATGAGGGTAGAAGATCTATGTTTTCTTTCACACAACTTTACTTTTGAGAAGATGTTTTGCATAACTTCACATGTGTTTTCTTAATTGTGGGTGAGGATAAGGAAGAGTGCCTAGAACTTAAACATCTATAAAACAAATGTAAAAAAAAAATGTTTTTAATATTACTAGGGGGGATTATTAAGTAAATAAAATACCTAAGTCTGATAAAAAGAACATGCCTGCCTGACTGGAAATGCATCAGAAATATGTGTCTAAGCTCTCCAGTCTTCTTCAACATCATTGCCCTCCATGTATTCTAGGGTGCAGTGACAATGGCCTCCTTGCTCTTACTCAAAGAGGCTCTTCTATCCACAGATTTCTTTAGCACTGGAATTCCTTTAATGCTAGGAACTCACTTTGTCCTGGTCAACATTCTTCCAACTCCAGATAAAAGCCTCCAATCTATGAGGAGAGTTTTCTCAATTTTTTTTTTCATGTTAGTCTCTTCCTCCTATTGATTATATTCAATTTAACTTGTATATATCTTGGCCAAACATGTCTCTTTTCATGTTTTCTTTTTCATTAGTCTGAGAGATCATGATGGGCTGAGGCTTATTCTGTCTTTCAATTTCTCTCTACCAAGTCACAGTACTTAAAATTAGGAAAAGCTTAAAATGTGTTTACTGACAGATTATTACTGCAGGAGATGATGGTGGAAGGATAATGTGATTCACTATTTTTCCAAGTACTCTTTCAATGCCAATTTGTGATCAATTCATACTATTGCTTAGCAAACTCTTTACCTCTCAAAGTGTATTTATCAAATGTGTTCTATCTGGTTAATCTCCTTCTCCCTTGAAATCTCATTTTTCTGTTTTGATTGATGAAGGAGTCTTAAGACTGGGAAACAAATCAGAAAGCTGAACCAAGATGGCATGTCATCTCCAACACTAGACAACTTAAGACTTAGCTCTGGATTTCAGGTCAGAAGATATTAGTTTGATTCAAATTTCTGAACTAATTTGATCATAAAAGAGGGAAAACGACTCACACATGTAAAAAATGTTTTTGCATCTCCTTTTATGTGGCAAAAAACTTGGAATTCAGTAGATGCCCCTCAATTGGGGAATTACCTAATTATTTATGATATATAAATGTAATTTAATATTATTGTTCTCTAAGTTATTATATACACATTGATTTCAGAAAAGCCTGAAAAGACTTACATGAGGGGCAGCTAGGTGGTGTAGTAGATAGAGCAAAGCCTTGAACTCAAGAGGACCTGAATTCAAATCGGGCCTTGGACAATTAACACTTCCTCAGGGTGTGACCCTGGGCAAGTCACAACCCCAATTGCCTCAGCAAAAAACAAAACAAAACAAAGAAAGCCTACAGAAACTGATGCTAAGTGAAGTGAACAGAATGAGAACATTATACAGTGTAAGAACAAGATTATGTGCCAATCGACTGTGATAACGTTGGCTCTTTTCACCAATGAGGTGTTTCAGGGCAATGCCAGGAAACTTGTCATGGAAAGTTCAATCCACATTCAGAGAGGAAAAAAAGATTGAATATGATGTAAGCATAGTATTTTCACCTTTGTGTTGTTGTTTGGTTTTGTTTTTTCCCCTTTGAATCTGCTTTTTTTATGCTCAGCATGATGAATATGGAAACATGTTTAGAGAAATTGCACCTGTATTGCAATTTACCCTATATTGAATTGCTTGCTGTTTTGGGGAGAGGAGAAGGATAAGGAGATGGAGAAGAATCTGGAACACAAAATCTTACCAAAATTAGTGTTGGAAACTATATGCATATGGAAAAATAAAATGCCATTAAATAATAATAATAATAATAATAATAATAATAATAATAATAATAAAGTGGATATACACTTAAGTGCTGAAAAAAATTGAATTCCTTAGTGGCATGTGATAAGTGAGATACTACTTATGAACCTCCATTTCCTCACTTTCCAAACAAGTCAATTAATTCTGGGAGGCTTTTAATGAAAATCATCTATGATTGGGAATATTTAATATATTATTGAATACATTCCATACTACAGCCCAGACTAAAGGTTGCTCCTTCTCTTTTAATAAAATTTTCTGAACTATATTGACCTTTCTGTGCAAGATTTCCATCTTTTTCTGCATCTTCTTCTGTAAAGAAAGAGGAATAAACAGTTAGGAAATCTCTTTCTGAGCGTGAGTTCTGTGACATACTAAGAAAC
Source organism: Sminthopsis crassicaudata (assembly GCF_048593235.1). Classification (NCBI taxonomy): domain Eukaryota; kingdom Metazoa; phylum Chordata; class Mammalia; order Dasyuromorphia; family Dasyuridae; genus Sminthopsis; species Sminthopsis crassicaudata. The sequence continues at coordinate 563,769,481 of NC_133619.1, forward strand.
TCAATAACCCTGATAAGCTGGTACTATTTCATTGATTTGTTAGGAAGAGTCACAAAAGGAAAGACCATGAACCCATTCTTGTTGGGGGCGATAGCCCCTTGATATTCCTTGTTTGATCTCCAACTTCCTTTGGGACTTGGACCTTGGATACAAAATCTGGACAAACTAGTATGGGCTATCTGATCTGGCCAGGGTTTTACAGCCCCCATTCTAATCTGCTCAAACAGACCAAATGCCAGCAGGAAATTCCTTTTTGGGAAGAGACCTCCGTCTGTCCCCAAAAGATAACAAGAGAATCCTTATCTTATTTACATCACTCTCCTGAACCTCCTTACATCACTGTATCTGAATGATTGTGCTCTTGTATAAAACAGAGTCCTCAAAAACCTATTCTTTGCAAAATTGGTCTTGTACCATGCAGCCATTTTGCCCACCAGCTCTCCAGTGTTTCCATTCTAATCAATAAAGACTATGTTTCCATACAGCATTAAGTAGCAAATTCCTTTGCTGCCGACCCCGCCCTTGGTTACTTTGGGGAAGGAAGGAGAGAGAGAAAAGGAGCTGACCCATCTCAGTTTAGACCTCAGTTTACTCCTCATCATTCTGACATAACAGTATTCAGATCTAAGTGATAAACTAATGTAGAAACAGTGAAATTGTGCATGGACAATCGGTGCCATTCCTGAAGGAATGCCATTAAGTTGTGTTGGACTCACCCTGTAATAAAGAGCAGCCACTGCAATGGGCCAGTGTAAGTGGTTCTCATGACTTCCTAGACTTAGAACAGGTCACACAGAGTAGGGTCTTGTTCCTATCACAGAACAGCTTCTGGTCTTCCCTGTGTAGCTCACATATGCCTTCCTCTTCAGGGTACATGGCAATATCAACTTGATGAGTTCTTAACTGAGAAAATTCCCAGCATGTAGTACAACAAGAAGATGGAGAGGTATTTTTCCTTAAGCAAGACATACAGATTATATGTCCACATTCAACTGTGATTAGCTTAATGACTTCATTCAAGCAATTAACACAAAGGCCCTCTTGCACTTCATCAGCCATGATCCTGAAAAGAGAAAATGAGGCAGTGTAAGAATATTTCTACTCCTTCATTTCTGAAGTTTTAAAAAGCACATTTCAAGAACACCATAGCAAGCAAAATCATAATTGATGATATCCCTCATCTCTAACAAGTATAGACTCCATCACTTGGAAAGATACACACAATAACATGCAATAACATCTAGTTTCACCCTAGACATTTAAGATGCATTTCATACATTATTATTATTATTATTTTTTTTTTTTTTGGTCCACACAAAACCCCTATAAAGTACATGAAATTGTCTGCATGGTGGATAGGGAACTGTAGGATGAGAGGCCAAGTGAGTTGCTCAGAACCAGAAAAGCTCTCCTATTTCCAAAGCTGTATGAGATAATTTTGATACTCTTATTCAAATCAATCATTATTTAATCAATTTGTTGTGATTTAATGAGTATCAGTGATTGTATAAGTGAATCAAACAGAATGATTAATTTAAGTTGCTGTTAGGATAAGAATTAATCCTCCTTGAAGATTATATTCATTATGTTTCTCAATTACTTTCCTATTGTTAGTAATGTAATAGCATGTAATTGTTGCATTGATCCCCTCCTTGACTTAGGAAAGGCTGTAATAAGATTCACTTGCTAGTGAACCACTCTTACAAACCACTTCTGACCACTCCCTACTGATCTTTATTTCAAGCTCACAACTTCCTTAGACTGTAGGCTAGCATTGGTCAAACCCTAGGGGCTCATGTCTTGTAGAATCTCCTGAGATGTTGTTGAAAGGGTCTTAGGATCTTTGGATCACCTGGAATTTATGACCTGTGAAGGTGTCATGACTTGTAAAAAGTCTGCTGACATAATTATGATTGATAGACATCCAACGATTTCACCCCCCTCTAGAATTGAGGAAGCAGTAAATTGTAATGTCTCCTTATTTTAGTAAGTATATAAAAGTAGTTAGCACGCAAGAGGAGGGGCCTCTCATAGTGAGGAAGATTTTAGATTTAATTAAATTCAGGCCCTCTGGATTCACTACTGAATTGATTAATGAAGCTTGGAATTTTCCATTACTTTTATAATTTTCTGGCCTACAACAACTAATAATCCATCAACATTTATTAAGTGTCTGCCATGTGCCAATTACTGTGCTAGAAACTTTACAAATATCACCACACTTGATCATCACAATGACTAAGACTTAGGGGATATTATTTCCCTAATAATAATACAATCAAGGAAACTGAGGCAAATAGAGGTTTAGTAACTTGCCCAGAATTAAACAGCTAAATAAATATCTGAGGCTGGATATCGGAAGTACGTCTTCCTGATTCTTGTCCCAGTGATGTACTGGTTATGCCGCTTATGTAACAAAATGACAAGCATAATAAGTAATAATAGCAATAAATAATAATGGAAGAAACATTCTGTTACAAAGGGAAAATAAGAAATTTGGAGCCAGAAACTATGCTCAAATTCTATACTGAATTTGTTCCTCACTAAAAAAAATTCTTCTGGTCTCAGTTTCTCCCTGTGTCAAATGAAATGATGAAATTAGATGATCTCTAAGGTTCCCAGAACTTTCTAAATTGGTCTTCAGTAGCAATAACAAAAACTTTTGTCAGAGGGGCACCTACCTGGGATATCCTCTGAAGGCTCTAAGCATGTGAAATCTGTTATGCCACAGTCTCCTTGAGCTGTTCTACTTCAGTTTCCCTGCATTAGTTTCCCTCATTGTCCTGACTGAGTTTCCCTGAATTGTTCTATCTCAGTTTCCTTAACTGTTCTGCCTCAGTCCCTTAAGTCGTAAAACCCCCCTGGTTCATTAAGACTGAGCTCTAAGGTTAGAAATTGTCAGTGGGAGAGGAGGAGCAGATCAGACTTTCTGGCTCCTAGCTCCTTCTGCCCCCAAGAATTTATGACACTGCCCCTCTAAGATATTCCAAAAGATAAGACTATCTGGGATACTTCACTGACATCTTTACTTCTGTTATTCAAACATTCTGACTCTGGCTTTTAGTAAAAATTTACAGCTTAAAAAAAAAAAAAAAAATTTACAGCTTCCCCCCCACCCCCATCTTGACAGAACCAAGGCTTCTAACTTTTCCTGCTCTTCTTCCTTTCCTTTGTCTGAAAAGCTATAAAAGGGATTTTCATTCCCCCATTCATCACTGGATATTTTGAGATGAGAGTCCTGTCCAGTCAATTAAACTCTCCAATTAATAAAATATTAAAAAACTCTCTAATCTCTATCTTGCCTCAGTTTCTCCGGCATTACAAATCCAGTTTGGGAATATCTTAAACTAGAGCAGGACACAACACCAAAGTGAGTAGGGGCTGGGGCTTAAATTTTCCTCATACACTTCCCCACGCTCATAATCTGTATGTACTGAGATACAGCAATTGTCAAATATAAGGGACTTTGCCCCCCCCAAAAAAAAAAAAAAAAAAACTTTTGTAATTTGTTATCCTGTTATTCCCCATTTCCTTTAGGCAAACAATTAATCTCTGTGTTTACTCATCAATCAATCAATCAACTACTTATTCAATGATTACTAAGCTTTAGGTTTTGTCAAAGTCTTGAGTGATTTAGAACAATACAGAATCATGATCCCCCTCTTGAAAGGAGTTTCCTACTAGGAAAGAGAACTTGAAAACCAATATACTTTACCAAATACTTAGAGGAATAGCCATAAATGTGAAAATGGGTTGAGGGAGCAACTGCCAAAGATATTAGGCAGAGGTTCATTTGAGCTGAAGGTTTTGTTTTCAGGGGAAAAAAGAGGAAACCTGGAAAATTATTTCCTTAGCACCCAAGAGTAATTATAATTAGGAAGTAATTACCAATTCAAGTGTTTTTAAATTAAAGAGATTTGTTTTCTTTTAGTCAAGAGTTATTGCATGTGTACCAGTCATGACATCAGAGATCCTACTATCTGACATACACACTTTGGAAAATCAATATATTTTGTGAATGAGAGATCAGGAAATGGCAATCCATGATGGCTCCAGTCTGCCCCAACAAAAGGATCTAAAGTTTTGTGATGAGGTATATACCTAATGATGAGGCCTATACCTCAATAAAATTAGGATTAATTGAGATCTAGTGGCAAGTTCGGGGTACAGGGAGTCAAACGGTGCTCCCCTGCAACCCCTTTGCATTCGGCACAAGGACACAAAGTTAAATGAGGTCTAGTGGCGGCAAGAGTCCCCTTAAATGAATTGATAGGCCCGAAAGCCTAGATTGATAAGAGGTTTGTTGTAGGGTTTGGAAGTAAGGTTAAAGTCTGGTTAGTAAAAGGTATTAGATAGAGGAAGAAATACACCAAAGTGGTGGGACAGACAGTCTGTGATGCAAGGCATATTGCTGACATCTTTCAACTCTCTACCAAGGGATGATTCCCCCTTGGCTCTTTTATTGGCTTGAAGAGGCTTATGCGTGGAGTTCCAGGTGGATTCCTGGAGAGCCAGAACCCACCAGATAGGGGTTGGGTTACCTGAGCAGATCATTAGAATGGGGGCTGGGTACAGCCCAAACTGGCTCAGATCCAGATCTCTCCCCTTGGAATACAAAAGGGTGGTTTTGACCAGATCTTGTAAATCAAAGGTCAGTCCCAAAGGAAGTTGGAGATTAGAAAAGGAATCTTAAAGGGAGCTACAGCCTGCATCATTTTGGAGTTGCCAAGTTACTCTCTCATCCAGATGAATGGGATTCTTTATCGTTCAATCATTTTTAGTGATATGTAACTCTTTTTGACCCCATTTGGAGTTCCTTGGCAAAAATACTCGAGTGGTTTCGGTATTTGCTTCTCTAGCTCATTTTATAGGAGATGAAATAACAGGTTTTAGTGACTTGCCCGGGATTGTAAAGCTAGTAAGATTCTAGGGCCACATTTGAACTCAGATGAGAACTCTTCTGGACTCCAAACCAGGCAATCTATCCACTGTAGCCTTGCTCACATCCTCAGCAATATTCACCTCTGATCCACTCCAGTACTCTGCTTCTTTAGGCTAATTGATTTCACATCTCTTTCCAAAAATATATAGTGTTTGGAGATCTTTGAGGCCTCTTGAAGTCTATGAATCCTCTCAAGGATTCTTATAGCAATCACAGAATTATAGTACCAAGGGTCTTTCTAATTCTGCACTACAAGGAAAAATGATAGGATGACTATTTGACTGAATTTGATGATATTCTGTCTTTGTACTCTTTCATCTATGACATTTCTTCATGTAAATCTATGGATTCTTGATACTTTAGATCCATTTGGGGGCATAATTGTAAATGTCTACTTGGGCAACCTGACACACATCCAGCAGTAGTGTCTCAGTTCATCTGTCTTCTCCCAGACCTTTCAGCATTGTCTATTTTTTCTATCTCTTTTGAACTTTGACAATTAATTGGTTATGAGGTTCTACCATTGAGTTCATTTGATTATCATTGGCTTAAAGAATACGTTCTTTAAAGAATGGTAATTTCTAAGCTATATTTCCCAAACTGATAATGGGAGAAATTCAGATAACTAAGTGGACAAGAGAAGATACTAATCCTTCCAGATTCCTACCAAGCTTTTTATTTTAGCAAGCTGACTTTCTCCACTTGTTCTGACATGTTGTTTCCTAACCCATGAACATGAAATCTTTCTCTCTTCTCCATTTGCTGGGTTCAGAAGACTCATTCCCAAAATTTTATATTATATTGTGGTGAACTACAGTTCTCAACCTCAATGCCTGCCATATTGTGATGGCCATTTTTGCATTCCTGACCCAGAAAGGAAGTTTTTAATGGAAAAAACTTAGCTATCTTTTTTCTTTTGGGATCTTTTCTTCAGCTTCCACTGTTCTGCCTTTCCTCTCTGTGTTCAGGTGAAGGAAACACTAAGTCTGTCTCCTCTTAGGCCTTTCATATACTGCTAAGCACATTCATGAAGCCCCTCCTTCCTTCAAGGGGTGAATTCTCCTGACCTCCAAAGCCAAGAATAAACTCATATGTGATAGCCATTTTCTCAGAGGTAGGAATTCCATGGTGCCCAATGTTAATGCAATCACAAAAATGTGAATTTCAGGAAGTATCAGAACCAGGCTTTTGGCAGAGAGGTAATCCTGGATAATCCAATAATGAATTGAATTTACATCTTGTGCTGAACCAGGTAGGTGAATTTCTACCTTGAGTTGAGAGGGGCTGAAATTCAAAGGAAGTATCCTGAGTGAATCATTTAAAAAAAAATTAAAAAGTTTTTTATTTATAAATATTGATTTCCTTTTCTGAATTTTAGAATTGGTTCTATTTGTAAGAAACCATAGGAGGAATGTTACATTGAGAAAGAAATGCTGCAGCATGGCTTAATCCAACAGTAATGATGAAGTATATAGACAACTTGCCCCCTCTTTGGTTCTTTGAAGGCAATTAGTTAGTTAAGGAGGAATTCCAATTTCAGCCTTAGGTATATTCAGAAATTTAGATATTCAGTGTGAATTTGAGAGTTAGAGTGTAGTTTGAGTTTACTGATCTGCTAATTTTGCACACTGTATTTAAAAAAAAAATTATTCTGAACATAAGGGGGGAAAGGGAAGGATTTACATAAAAATTCTTTAAAATGTATAATAAAGTTATCTGGTAATTGTTTTGTTTTGTTTTGTTTTCCCTTAACTTTTTTCTTCTTTCCACTCTCCCACTCTGGAGATGGCTAACATTTGGCACAAATATGTTTTTGGGGTGTGTGTGTGTGTGGGTGTGGGTGTGTGTGTTTCCATGAATGTGTATACATACACCATTCTCATGATTCTATTTATCAGGTCTTTATCTATGTGAAGATGACATATTCCTCTATATATCCTTTGCAGTTAAGTTTGGAATTTATCATAGTCAAAAAGTCAGTAAATGTTTTCTTAAAACCATATTTTGTTACTGTATACAGTGTCCTTTTGGTTCTCCTCATTTCATGCATCTTTATTTCTTTGTATGTTTTGCTGAGATCATTGAGCTTATCATTTGTTGTATAGTAGCAGTATTGAATCACAATCACACATTACAACCTGTTCAGCTATTACCCAAATGATGAACTTTTCCGCAATTTCCAGTCCTGTGCTGCCAAAAAGAACTGATAAAAGTATTTCAGAACATATAGATACTTTTCCTTTTTCTCTTACCATCTTTTCATTTAATCAACAGAGGCATTAGTGTTATTCCTGGGTGAAAGGGTATACACGGTTTAGAATTCTGAGCAAAATTTCAAATTGTTTTTCAAAATTGTTGGTTACTTCACAGTTCTACCAATAGTGAATTCTTGTCCCACATGTTCTCCAACATTTATTGCTTTCTCCTTCATTCATTGCATAAAATCTTATTAATGAAAAAAATAAATAAAAGGAGGTTTAGCAGCAATAGGCTTCAAATTTTATGATTTGGATATAATTATCAGATTTGTTTAAAGAAAAGTAGATCAGTGGAAGAGAGCAGACATACACTTTATAGCAGCAATGAAAGAAAGTCATCTTGTTTTTGTTAAATCTGAAAACTCAAGATTTGGGAATTAGAACTCACTCTTTGCCACATTGCAAATCATTCTAAATTCTAAAGTGATTGACTGGAGAAAGTGAGATTTAAGCTACATTAAAAAGAGTTTGGTTTTTCAAACTCAGAAACTACTTCTTTGGGCCTTGTAAGAAACTGAGAAGGATCAGCTGACAGGACTAAAGATGATAGTGGAGTCTTCTCAAATATAAGGGAGAGGACATTCTAAAAATCTAGCATTTTCAACTGCTCCAATTAGAAGATGAAATTCAGAGAGGAGGGGACTCTAGAAAAGGAATACACTTAGTATTCTGCTGATGAGCATTCATGGAGAGTTTTTTTTTTTTTTAAGAATTATACATAAGGAAAGATAAAGTGTGATGGCACATATGGAGATTTGGCTTTTGCTTCAAGAACACCTAGATTCATGTCACATCTCAAACATTGCCTAACTGTGCCAGAGTCCCTTAACTTTCCTTTCATCTTACACTCATTTATTCCACTAAACATAACAAATGGTAAAAGAGGAAAGAACTTTCCCCTCTTGTACTTCAAGTGTCTAAGCTTCTTCTTGCATGAAGCCAGAAATGTCTATGCCAAAGGTTAAGTCTGTGCAAAGAGGAAAAATGTGTTTTGGTTTTTTTTATGGAAAAGAGCCAGCAGGACAGATTCACTGGAATGGAACTTCATGGAAGGGAGTAATGTAAAATAAGTAAAAACACAAAAATTAAAAAGACAGAAAGAGACCAGGTTGTGAAGAACTTAAATACTAATCAGAATATTTTTTATTTAAATGTGAGCTTAATTTACAATAACCCAAAATTGGATACAAGAAAGAGTTGTAAAAAGATACTTCTTCCACCCTCTTTTCCAGTGTAGAGTAATAGAAATGTGGAGTAATGTTTATAATATCTTGAAGACAATACTGAGTTCTATCATTTGATAATTAATATTACTTTTTAATCCGTCTTTCTTCCCTATTTTGCCAAAACCCCATCTCTTAGGCAAGCTCAAAAGGATACTTCTCCTGTCTAGTTCCTCAAAGTATCTATTTATTAATCAGTTCAAAGTGGGTACCCTTACTTTTGTTTACTAGTCAGTAAAAAAACAAATCTAGCTTGTTCTGGGCTCTCCCCAGGGGACAACTCTACTACCCTTGCTTCTCCTTTTGAAATTTGGTTGTGGCTTGATCTCCAAGGAAAAGACCAAACAAGAGTTTGGAGTGGTTATGTTTTCCAGGGAAGATTTATTAGAGGCAGTTGAAGCCCAGCTAGCAATGAACATTCCATTACTCGCAGAGGGTGACTTGATCATCTGAACTTTAATGTCACACTATTTGCCAATCTATCAATCAGCATTGTTTTATCTTTGATAAAATAGGTCCTAATACTGTAATGGCAGATGAAAGGAAAGAACACATACCTAAGTTTAGAAAGCCCTCTTGGCCCTGAATGCACCTATGCATTGAGGGATAGAAGTCAAAGACCCAGTGTTTTGTTACTGCTACGCTAAGTAATAAACTGTTCATGCTAATGTGGAGACCACTTTATCACCCTGGATACCTTAGAATCAGCTGGAGTCAGGATAAGAAAAGTCTTTATTCTTGGTCTTTAGAAGTAGAAGTGAAGGGAATGGCCGAGTAGGATCTCAGAGACCTCACCTCCTAGTCTGCTGCCCAGGATGAGTCTGGCTAGTGCCACTGTACCTCCTAATCCCTCCACAATTCTCTGTATACACTGAACAATTGGGCCAGCACAGGATAGTGGGAAGGGCCATTTTGCAAGCATATTCTTATAGAGTATTGTCCACTTAGTAATTAGCCTCAGGTGGTTGATAGTCCAACCTCAGTGCATTGACTCAAGAGTTTCAGCCCTTTACATACTGGAAATTTTTGCCTACCTATGTCACCCATCTTACTAATAGTTTACACATGACTGTTATAAAATTATAAAAATGCCTTGTCCTGCAGAAAAATTTGTGTTTGTTGTAATTTTATTCACCAAAATATGACATCACCATATTGCTTAACTTCTATGAAGAGACCACTTCCCTATATGCCTCTTCTACCTATACTTCCCCTTTTACTTTTGCCTTATAAAGGACTGATCTCTAGGAGTCAGAGAAGCAATGAAAGTACAGAAGATTCAAAAAGTGATGCATATTTCTTAACTTATACAGGTGCCCAAATGGGAAGACTTCTCATGATTTGCTGAAACGCTTCTTTTCATCATTTTGTTTCTATATTTCAAGTGCATTCTATTGCATCTTGAGACCATAATGTGCATAGTCATTCCCTAAATGATACATACCCCTTTTGATTTCAGGTTCTTGTCCCAAATAAAAAATTACTCCCAATATGTTTGTGTAACTGATTTTTTTTTTTTACCTTATTCTTTGATGTTTTTTGTTTTAGTCTTTATTTTGGTCGAAAACACCTATTCATCAACAGCCTGTCATTTGAACGGGAATAAAATTTTAAATTCTAATTTTTATTCTGATCCATAAGATATCCAGTCAAATGGACGAAGGTAGAAAACAACACTTTCCAGCTTGTCAGTAGGACTTATGAATTGACAAATTCTTCAACAAATCGTAATTTGTGAGCAAGATTTACTGGCATTGCTGACATTAAAGAAGGACCTTGGTTTTTTTTTTTTTTTTTTTTTCCCGTAATTACTGAAGTAATCCATATTGGCACTGATTTCCTTCTCACGTTAGTTTTCTGCAGTCCATCAGACCCCAAAGTTGTTTAGGGTGGCAACAGTAATATGAGTTGAATTTTTATAATGTATGAGGTCAATTAAAAAACAATTAATGGAAGGGACAGAGCCAAGGAGCAGAGAGAAACCAAGATTCCTTAAAATTCTTTAGATTCCTTGAAGAGATAAAGATAATTTTAGCAAAGTTAAATTCATTGTAACAAACAACTTTGCCAAGAAAACCCCAAATGAGGAAACAAAGAGCTTGACACAAAGGAAAGAAATGCACAACAAGAAAGATACAAAGAAGCACACCAAAAGTTAGAATTCATTTCACATTTTTATTGAATGGAGTAAAAGATAAGTTAACAGTAATTCAAGTGACATAGGAGTGAAATAGCTTGAAATCCATGGCTTTTGAAGAACTTTGAGAAATTCTAGGAAGACTATGAAAGCCACAGTGCTCATGTGTGTTGTTATTTTTTTTTAACTGCTGAAAAAGAATTGCTATGTTTTGAAATTTCATAAGCAGAATCCACTGCCTCTTCCTCTTCAGCTTGCAGGGTGAAAGGCAAGCCATCTACAAGTTGGTGATCCTCCTTGTCTTGCAGGGGAAGTTTGGAAATGGAAAAACACCAGCCGGGGAGCCTAGTGGTGGGCTGAGAATTCCTCCTTGTTGGAATGCTCAGAGAGACGAATAGCAGCAAGAACAAAGATGAGAATCCAGTGCACAGAGAATCATGGGAGCAGGCTTTGTTCCTGGAAGTGGGGGGCCAGGAGAAAACATGGGTCTAACAGGGGCTACAAAGGAAATATCAGGTAACTGATAAATAAGAGAACTCTGCAGAACATTGTAAAAGGCCAGAATGCCAGTACGGTATTCTAGGTAGAGTCCTACCCTGGGAATAGGGCTTTTCAGTCTGTGGTCCAGCGATCCAGGGTAGGATTGCAAAAAGTAATCCTCTTCCTTCCTGACACATCTCAGAAAGAACACAGAGGGACAATGGGTCTTGCTGCCACCACTTTGTCTCTTCAAGCAGGGGGTGTGGATCCCCAGCATCCACTGAGGTAATCCTGTCACATCCACCTCCCAGTATTGTCTCCCTGAGCTGAAGGCCTGCTCAGCAAGGACCATGTGAAGATGCCCGTCATCATCAGGGTGGGTGTCCACCGGCCAGCCTTCTCCAGCTCTTACACTCCTCAGATCCTCAGCCACAATCAGGCAAGGACTGGCTGATGCAGGATCCAACCTGATGTGCACTCTGAAGCGGTTGAGCATCTCTATCATGCCAGGGACGGGACACACTCTGAGCTCCGGGATGAGCGCCTTGGCCCTTTGGGACAACACTGACTCGCTCCTTTCCAGCAACTGCTTGACATCCCGGAGCAGATCCACATTGGCTTGGCCCTCTGCTTCCTGGAGATCTAGCATGAGGTCCTGAAGGGTTCTCATTTGCTGGGAAAGTCTGTCCTTCTCACTTCTTTCTTCTTCCTCAATCCTAGCAAAAGGGCATTCCTTGAATAAGTGCAGGTTGTACATTTTGTAGAATTCTTCTGTAATCATCTTGTGCCAGTTCACAAGAGGTCCGGGACTAGCAAGAAGTTTCTTTGCTTCCTCAAAGTGCTTCTCCAAGCAACTTTGAAGGTGCTTCAGCTTCTTCCTGACATTGGGAGCAGCTTCTTCTACAGGACAGTGCCTGTGAGCCCTGTGCTCTGGGGTTTGGCAACATCTGACACATAGCAACGTCTGGTCGTCTTCACAGAAGAACTCCAAGACTTGCTGGTGAGTGGCACAGCGCCTCTGTCCTTCAGCACTCTGCAACAGCTGGGAGCTGAGCTGTTTCCCCAGTTCAGTTAGCTCTAGCAGGCGCCCATTGATACACAAAGGTGATTCTCTGACCTGAGACACTTGCCTGCATTCAGGGCAAGAGAAAGCTGTAGCTGCTGAGCTTGGGAGACATGCTCGGCAAAAGCTGTGCCCACACCCGATGGTGACTGGCTCACAGAAGTACTTCCAACAGATGGGACACGTGATCTGGTTCTGCAATTGCTGCAGCATTTCCACAGCAGCAGCAGCCATTCTCCTGTCTCCACTTGCTTCTGTTCTGCAGCAGCTGAGATGAAGAGCCTTCACTTCTATTCAAAGCAGTGCTTCTGAGCAGAAGAAGGCTCTCCTTTTATAGCAGGTAGCCCCACCCCTCTAGAGCCTCCCTGGCAAGGTGTGAATTCCCCTGTCCCAGAATTCTGAAGTTCTACTTGTTAACTCTTCCCAGTTGACAGAGCCCTGAGGACCTCAAAGTTCACACTTTTAGTTGACTCCTTTGTATGGATGGATTTCACCATCCTGATGGTTCCCCTGTTTTTTAGGAAGAAGCCTCTGAAAACAGGGAGCTTCAGATCAATGAATTTTACAATCTGATTTGTGCAAGAGCCCCATGTAAACACAAGGATCCATAAGTACCTTCTCTCCTTTACCCTGCCATACCCAATCACTTCCAAGTCTCTCCAAGAATCCTCTGCATCTCTCCCTTCAGTCCAGTTATGGAGAATCACAGAATGTGAGATGAGAAATCCTCCTCCATGGTCATTTAGCGCAAGGAACCCATGTTCATAATTAGGGCCATCTCTGTGATCCCCATGTGTGATGCCCATGGCTAAAACACACTGTCAAATCAATATAATGGAAGCCAAAATACAAACAAAAATCAAGAGGAAAAGAATAGAACAGTTCTTTAATGTTCTTAATCAGTATATCCAAGTGCAAATTTTTGGAAAGAGTTGTCTACTTCATGAAGTTGTCTGCTTCTGGAAAGCATTTCTTCATAGGAATTCTTCCCTAGGGGACTGTCTTTGAGCATCATCCCAAAACTGTCCAGTTTGATCTAATTAACTCTGAAATATATCTAGGCAAATCAGCCATACAGTATCCTTACGGCCTTATTTTTAGGATAGATTTGCAGACACATTTATACCAGTAGATCTGGTTTTCCAGATGCCAAGAGACTTTATTGCTGAATAAATCTTCTAGAAATATATCCTTGTAGAAATTTAAAAGTATCTTAAGAAAATCTAATCACATTGACTGTTCTGCCACCTGAAAGATAAAATTACTAATGCAAACAAAGGTTGGATCTTCTAAATATATCGATTTCTTAAGCAACAAGCTTAAGCCTCAATCTCCAAAACAAGAGAAGATAGACTTTTATAAATTAAAAGCAATTAATCAAACAAAATCAATTAATTAAGAAAAGAATTCAATATTAGGTGATCAGATTTCTAATGTAAGGACAGATTAGGGCCTGTCCAAGTTGTAAGGATGAGAGAAAGCAATGCAATTCCCTTAATTCATATGAAGAGGTGTCCTACTCCCAAAGATCTATATTTAATCAAAGAACATGGAAAGAATAACTGATTCATCATAAGTTTCAGGTTTCAGATAAGATATATGGGCTGTTTGAGGTATACAATTGTGAGAAATCTCCCTTCATCAATCTTTGGATCTAACTAGGGTTCTGGGCAGCATAATCTAGGTTCTTACTTAAAGGTCTCTAAACTGCAAGTAGGCATAGTCCTGTTTCCTGGTTTAACAATAGGATAAACAATATTATGGAAATTTAAACATTTCACAAGCCTTTTTGACAGTAAAAAAAAGATGATATCGTTCATTTTCAACCATTCTTCTGTGGGCAGTAAGGGGTTCATGAAGAATATTCTTTACTTATTTGATTACACTTGGAAAGAGCTTTTAGCCATGCCCCTGATCTCTTTCTCAGGCATTTCCTTTTTTACTCTAATCAGCCCCCACATAAAATATCTGCATATGAGTAAATGACTTCCTGACTTCTTAACCAACAGTTACTTTTCTAGTCTTTGGAATTCTTAGACTGCCTCATTTCTTCTGACCTTCCTCTTCCCAGCATATAGATAAATTCTGGTAGTCAGTTTGGGGAGTGATATAATTAGCTAGTGATATAGCAATAAATACCTATAGACCTTGACCTCTCCAATTTCTCTCTCTCCCCTTCAATTAATCCCACAGAGAAGAAAGAATTACCCTGAGCAGGGACGAAGGGACTTTTTTCAAAAAGAAGAGAGTTTTCTAAGGTTATATGGATGGTATATAGTAGGCATTGGGTGTACCTTAATGACTTATATTCTGACTCAACTTTCTTTCCCCTGGGATTACTAAATCCTGAGGTGTGGCTTATGTTTTTCCTATTTTTGGAAGGAGGAACATGATGACTGAATCCTCACTTTTATATTCTATCTGGCACCTAAGAAATCTCTCTTGAGTATTGCTTTCATTTGGTTTTCATCCTTCATAACTGAATAAAAATTGATTTTTAAAAGCCCTTTGCTGTATCAAACATCGTGGTCAGATGCTCTATTGATTCCAACTCACAAGTAGCACAACATTTGTGTTCATGCAGGCTCTGCTTATTGCTCAGAATAAAACTTCAGCCCAATGAAGCTCCATGAGTGCTCCATCAGAAGCCTGATTAAATAATGCATAGAAACAGACTACAAGACAGAGAAGTTGATGAATCTCCCTGAGTTTTATTGTTCCCCTTTCATTCTTTATTCACTTACCCGTTGGAGTTGGATCTCAACATTGCATCTGGACCTGGCACAAGCTTCTACTTTATGAAATATTAGACAAATAGTCATTCTCTATCATTCTCAGAGCCCAGTAAACAGAAATACTGAAGACTACACTTTCAACAGGAAGGTTTTGTTGGTGTCCTAGAACTGGTATGAAAAAAAGCTTAGATTCATGGTCAAAGGGACTATCCCCATTTCAATAAACAAAGGTTGGCATGAGAAATCAAGTGAGATTTTTCCTGGGGAGCTTATCAAAATTCAGGTAACACACCATGGCCAGCAAATGACAAAGAAAAAGTTTAGAAACTTAGGAACTATATTACAACAATACATATTACGTGTTTAAGACCGCCTTTGGCAAAGGTAAGGCAACCCTGATTGGTAGCTAGTTTGACTTTCAGATACAGATAATGAAGCCATACTGTCATTTAAGGGATGTTTATTGCTTTATAGGCTTCCTTTGTAAGGTTCTCTTGGTTCAGTTTTCTTGGGGTCTCTGGCAGCAGCCTTTGTTTCAGTTCAGTAATCACCAGAAGAGTAGCCAAGAGTTAAAGTCCAAATCTTTTATTTCCTCTTTGCCTGATGCTGGGCAGCTTTCTGAAGAGCCTTTCAGTGTGGCCTTGCTTTTAGTGGGGAAAGTGCAGGAGGCCAGGCCAGCCACCAGGAAATTGAAGTTCAAATTGATTTGTCCCCTTGGTTCTGAGAGCTTCTAGTGTGCTTGTCCTCAGTGGCTCTCATTCCCTACTTATATGCTCTACACTGAGTATAAACCAATCATTTTATCACTATCATTTTTCCTAGGAAGTATTTCATGTTTTCTTCTATTTTTTTTTTTTTTTGTTTGTTTCACTGATTCTTGAAGTCTTGAGTGATTCACTTCCATTTGTTCACTAAATACACTAAAAATTAGAGTATTCTTATCTTCAGTTATTTTTTTACCTCCTTTTGCAATTGGACAATTAAATTTTTTTGTTCATTGCATTCTTTTTTCATTTTTTCTATTCCTTCTTGCAATGATCTCATTTCATTTCCCCATTTTTCTTCTAATTCTCTTTTAAGATCCTTCATGTTATCTTCAAAGAAAGTTTTCTGAAATGGTGATCAGCTTGTATCTCTCTTTAGGGCTTCTTCTGGACTTGCTTTGCCTTTAGGAACCTCAGGATTTGAGGGCTGTTTTTCTCTCTCTATAAAAGCTGTCTAGGTTTGAGTTCTTTTTTGTTTTTTATTCATTGTTTTAAAGGCTTGAGGTGTGTTCAATGCAAGGGAGGGACAGCTGCCTTGGGGCAGTTCTGCTGATTGACTTCCAGTAATGGTGACTAGGTCTGGTGTTCTTCATGGAATCAATGATTTATTATTTGTCTTTTACAAAAGGCAAATCTGCCAAACCATCTGGTAGCAACCAGGACAGAGTGGCCTAAGGAGGCTCACACAAGATCCCCAGGGTCTTGGAAGCTACAACACTTTGACTCTCCACTCCAGCTTCTTGCCCTGGTCTCCCTATACTATGCTCTGGGTTTGGCAGACTCTCCCCCTGCCAGATTGAAACAGACCTGTTCTGAAATTCTTCCAAGGTATCTTCTTCTTCTAGAAATGTGTTGTACTACAAATATTTGTGGATTCTTTGACTTCAAAACCAGTTTAGAGGCTTCATTTGGGGTAGGTTTGAGAGAAGGTTAGAGGAGGTTACAGAGAATTGTGTCTGCTCTCCTCCATCTTAGCTCCACCCTCTACCATGTCCTTTCCACAAAACTTGAATCCTTCCTTCTTTTTTTACAAGGCACTCTCAATCATTAAAGCCTCCTTGTTCCTCATTTCTAGAGAAATGTCTCTCCACTTTCAAGAAAGAATGTGAAGATTTCAAAAAAAAAATCATGCTTGTGGCAAAGTAGAGCTCCTTCTCTCTGTGCCATCATATTCTCAGATGTTAATAGCAGCCCTCACAACACTTGGATAATTTAAACAACTTAAACAACATATAGAGAGATCATCTAATACCTGACCAAATGGAGCAATAAGTGGAATGGAAAAAAAGCACTAGCCATCCCAATGCTGTAGCCTTCATTGGAGTCCTCATTTTTAAAATCAATAGAATTCAATTCAGTTAACACTTTTAGACACCTATCATTTCACCGGCATCATGGAAGATATTAGAAGACAAAAGATAAACAAATCAGACCCTGTCCTCTAGGTGCACCATTTGTGAAAGAAAGGTAGGATTAGGGAAAGGAAATTAAATTTGCAAATAAGTTGTTGACACTTTAATGTCTTGTTCTACTAATTTAAAATGATAAATGAAAAAATTCAATTAATGTGCTTTGTATGTTGAACTGTTTATAAAAAAGGTAGTCTGTTGTTTAAAATAAGAAGCAAATCAGTTTTTCTGTTACACTTTTTTAGACAGTTTCAATCCTCAGGTTGCTTGTGGAAGATTAATTGACAAGTGTGGAAAGAATGGAATAAGGAGGAAGAAGACACTTAACTGAGAGAAAAATGCAATAGAGAAGAAGTAATAAGTATGCCACTGTCGATGCAACAGAGAAGGAATACCCCTTCTTGGATCCTGGAGATGGCCCTCATCATGGCTGTGGGCTCCTTGAACTAAATGGCCATGCAGATCCATTTTTAATCTTAAATTCTGTGACTTTCTAAAAGTAGATTGAAGGGAGAAATGCACAGGACTTTTGGAGCTTCTGAGAACTGATTGAGTAAGGCTGGGTAAGGAAAGAAAGCTCTTCCTTACAGACAGCCACAAAGCTGCAGGATGGTGAAATCCAAACATTCAAAGGAGCCAACTAAAAGTGTGAACTCTGAGGTCCTCAGGGCTCTGTCAACTGGGAAGAGTTCTCAGGTAGAACTTCAGAATTCTGGGACAGGGGAATTCACACCTTGCCAGGGAGGATCTAGAGGGGTGGGGCTACCTGCTATAAAAGGAGAGCCTTCTTCTGCTCAGAAGCACTGCTTTGAATAGAAGTGAAGGCTCTTCATCTCAGCTGCTGCAGAACAGAAGCAAGTAGAGAGAAGAGAATGGCTGCTGCTGCTGTGGAAATGCTGCAACAATTGCAGAACCAGATCACGTGTCCCATCTGTTGGAAGTACTTCTGTGAGCCAGTCACCATCGGGTGTGGGCACAGCTTTTGCCGAGCATGTCTCCCAAGCACAGCAGTTACAGCTTTCTCTTGCCCTGAATGCAGGCAAGTGTCTCAGGTCAGAGGCTTCCCATTAGTCAATGGGAGCCTAGCAGAGCTGACTAAACTGGGCACACAGCTCAGGTCCCAGCTGTTACAGAGTACTGGAGGACAGAGGCGCTGTGCCATTCACAAAGAAGTCTTGGAGTTCTTTTGTGAAGACGACCAGACCGTGCTCTGTCTAAGATGTTGTCAAGCCCCAGAGCATTGGGCTCACAGGCACTGTCCTGTAGAAGAAGCTGTGTCCAATTCCAGGAAGAAGATGCAGCACCTGCAAAGATGCTTGCAGAAGTACTTTAAGGAAACTAAGAAACTTCTTGTTAAGGAAAAGAAATCTGTTATTGACTGGGAGAAGATGATCAGCAGAGAATACCGGGAATGGGATTCCCTCATGTGGGATGAGTTATATCATTATCTGGAAAGGATGGATCAAGAAAAAAAGAACAAGAAGCAGACACTATCCCAGGAAAGCAGCACCCTTCAGGATCTCATGCTAGATCTACAGGAAGCAGACTCCCAACCCAATCTGGATCTGCTCCGGGATGTCAAGGAGTTGCTGGAAAGGAGCAAGTCAGCATTGTCCCAAAGGGCCAAGGCTCTCATCCCAGAGGTGAGAGTGTGTCCTATCTTTGGCATGATAGAGATCCTCAACCAATTCAGAGTGGACATCAGGTTGGATCCTGCATCAGCCAGTCCTTGCCTGATTGTGGCTGAGGATCTGAAGAGTGTAAGAGCTGGAGAAGGCTGGCAGGTGGACACCCACCCTGGTGATGACTTTGATCTTCACATGGTCCTTGCTGAGCAGGCCTTCTCCTCAGGCATACAGTACTGGGAGGTGGAATTGACACAGCTGCCTCAGTGGACACTGGGGATTCATACAACCTACTTGAGGATGAAAAGTCCCGGGAGAATAACTAAATATGCCTCTGTCTTTTTCCTGAGATGTGTCAAGAAGGAAGATGGACACTATTTGCAATCTTATCCTGGATCACTGAACCACAAACTAAAAGATCCTATTCCCAGGATTGGAGTATACTTGGAATACAAATTTAGCACTCTGGCCTTTTACAATGTTCTGCAGAGTTCTCTTATTTATCAGTTACCTGATATTTTCTTTGTAGCCCCTGTTAGACCCATGTTTTCTCCTGGCCCCCCACTTCCAGGAACAAAGCCTGCTCCCATGACTCTCTGTGCACTGGATTCTCATCTTTGTTCTTGCTGCTATTCGTCTCTCTGAGCATTCCAACAAGGAGGAATTCTCAGCCCACCACTAGTCTCCCCGGCTGTTGTTTTTCCATTTCCAAATTTCCCCTGCAAGACAAGGAGCATCACCAGCTTGTAGATGGCTTGCCTTTCACCCTGCAAGCTGAAGAGGACTCTTCCCAAGTATGTTGTGCCTTCTGATTGGCAGTGGATTCTGCTTATATTTCAAAACATAGTAATTCTTTTTTAGCAGTTAAAAAAAATAACACACATGAGGACTGTTGCTTTGATAGTCTTCCTAGAATTTATCAAAGTTCTTCAAAAGCCATTGATTTCAAGCCATTCCACTCCTATGTCACTTGAATTACTGTTAACTTATCTTTAACTCCATTCAATAAAAATGTGAAATGAATTCTAGCTTTTGGTGTGCTTCTTTGTATCTTTCTTGTTGTGCATTTCTTTCCTTTGTGTCAAGCTCTTTGTTTCCTCATTTGGGGTTTTCTTGGCAAAGTTATTTATTACAATTAATTTAACTTTCCAGAATCCAGCCATTCTGGAGAGCAAATTGGAACTATGCCCAAAAAGTTATCAAACTGTGCATACCCTTTGACCCAGCATTGCTGTTACTGGGCTCATAAGCTAAAGAAATACTAAAGTGCGGAAAGGGACCTGTATGTGCCAAAGTGTTTGTGGCAGCTCTTTTTGTTGTCGCTAGAAACTGGAAGATGAATGGATGTCCATCAATTGGAGAATGGTTGGGTAAATTATGGTATATGAAGGTTATGGAATATTATTGCTCTGTAAGAAATGGACAGCAGGAGGAATACAGGGAGGCTTGGAGAGAATTACAATAAGAAACTTTTTTTTTTTTTTTTTAAATAATAAAAATGTTCACTTAGGCATGCTTCCTCTCGATTCTACCCCTTCCAACACAAGGTGAAAATTTGGCTAGTCCAGTATAAGATGTGAATTCCATTCAATATAAGAATTCCCAGGACCACCTGTCTGCCATAACTTTGTTCTGATACTTCTGACAGTCACTATCTGGTGACTGCATTAGCAGTGAGTACCATGGAATTCTTACTTCTGGGAAAGTGACTGCCACAGCTGAGTTTGTTCTTGGTTTTGAACTTTTCATCATAGGACAAACACAGAATGACAGAGTGGAAAGGTCCCCTCTATAGATATTAATTAGTCCATCCTAACTGGGAGTGACCCCAGTTGCAGAATCAATACATCTTAACATTTCTTGATTATTTGAACGAATTATTAGAATTACGTGAACCACATTGAGTTTATTCTGTGACTCAGTTCTGGATGTGGCTCAGTTCCTTTTCTGTTTAATGAGGGACCTAATTCCATTTTCTGTCTACTAAGAAAAAAATGGTTCAGTTTTTGGGGATTGTGAGAAAGCTTAGTTGCATTGTTTGAACCTAGTCCCCTGAGGTTAGGAAGTTGGACCACCTCTACTAAACCAAGGAATTGTCACTTTCCCCTCTCTCCCTCCCAACTTTGGAAGTCCCTTATCTCTATCCTGTTTTATGTCTTCTTCCTTGTTTACTTTTATTCAAAAAGCAGTGGCTCCCTTGTAATGGGGCCAAGTGCCCAGCTGAGGAGGCCTGCTGCTGATGTGTTCTGCAATTAACATGTATTAAGTGATAAATCTATACTGCAATCTTTGTTTCTTGCATTGCTTCAGATTTTATCCATCACATTCTTTTCAAAAGAACCAAAAGAATTGAAGTTAGGAGAATATGCTGAATGAGTCCACTACTGATTGGAGGTATCTAATTTCAACATGTCCTCATCTGGGGATGGTAATCATTCTGCCATTTCTAGTTAATTATCTGTCACTCATAAAGGAGCAATGCCAAACCTCTCTTCTCTCCTCCTGCCTCTACTGACTGAGAACAAAATCCACAACTAACAGAGTTTACAAAGAAGTTTATTAAGTCATCCCATGGAGGGGAGGGTCAAAAAGTTGCTTTGGCCTTTGCCACTGAATATCTGTAACTTACATATGATATAGGATTCAAACAAAGGAAGAAAGAAACAGAAGTTGCTTGGCCAGCTTGGAAATATTTGCAGATAAGACACATGAATGGTTTGGGATTTATAACCAGGGAAACCTCCCAATGTTTCTTGCATCAATCTTCTTACCTGTTGGCCATGTGGATAGGCAATCCAGGTTATGATTTAAACATTAAGTTAATCAGGTCTCTGAGCAACATGTTTTGTAGGTTACCTAGTGGCAGGTTCCACCTGAGCTCTGAAGTTTTCTCAAACTTCCCACAGAACCCCTTATTTGATTTACCCACAAAGAACTTTTCTTATATGTCTTCAAAAGTTTTAGACCATTTTCTGAGAGGTGCTTGTTCTCTGCTTTTCCTCACCTCACACCCTCTGAAAGTACCCTTCACTTTCCCAGTGCACACATTATTTCACCATTTGCTCAAGTCTTTTGAGGTTGGTAGTGCTCCTACAGAGAAGGCCAGGGTTCCCAACCACTCAGTGTCAAGTAGAGTGCATGAGCAGAAGATGGCCAATGTGGAATATCAAGCATGACTGGGACCAATTTAAAGACCTATAAAAGGAGTGAAAATATCTCATTAATTTCAGTATGACTGGAATGAATATCCATGGATGAGTCCAAGAGAAAATGATCTGTCCTTCCATTTTTTGGACAAAAATTGGATTAATGGCATGAAATACTGAATGAATTTGATATTTATGACAATTAAGTTTAGAAAGTGACATTTTTCCTCCTTCTGTCTTTTCTTTTTCTGATCAGAATTGCTTGCCTAATGACGGAAAATACAAAATATTCTGAGCTGAAGAAAATGAAAAAATAAAGTCTAGCCTTTCCCTTCTAGTTTCTTGAAAATGGACCCAAGTGAGAAGTTCAGAAAAAGAAATAAGATTAATTTTTTTTTTTAATGATTCTCTCTGGGTACTTCCTCTGAATTCATCCCCTTCCAAAACATATTTAAATTCATGTGATGTGCCATAACATGTACATTCAATGCATTATTAGATTCCCCAGTAACACCTGTACTGCCATAAGCTTTGTTTTGATACTTCCTAAAATTCACTTGTGATAGCATTAATGGTGAATATAATGGGGTTCACATCTCATCCCATAAATATGTTTGTGCTTAATATTAGCCATTTCTAGGAGGAGGGCAGAAAGAGAAGAAAATAATTTTTAAAAGAAAATTTCTTTTTTTTTTTTTTTCCCTGAGGCAATTGGGGTTGTCATTTGGCCGAGGTTACACAGCTAGGAAGTGTTAAGTGTCTGAGGTCAAATTTGACCTCAGGTCTTTCTAACTTCAAGGCCAGTGCTCTATGCACTGTGCTACCTAGCTCCCCCCCAAAAAGAAAATTTCAAGATACCTGTATTTTGTTATGTTATTTAAAAAACTCCCCCTCCTTACATTCAGAATAAAATAAATAAAATAAAAATACCAGTGTTCAAGTTTAGCAAATTACTAAATAAACTAGAACCACATTCTCACCAAGTGGATTTGAAATTCACATTGAATATCCACATCCCTGAAGACACCTATAGTTGGGACATCTCCTTAATCAACTTAGTTAAACATCATAACCCCCTAATACAAAACCCAAAAAGGCTAGTGTCCTAGGAAGTTTATCAGCACTGTTAGATTAAGTCATGCTGTAGCATTCCATTGTCACTGAAATATTTACCTGCTAGTTTCTTACAAATGGACCCAATTCTGAAATTCAGAAAAGGAAATAAGTTTCCTAAACTAGAAACCTTTTTTTAAATGATTCATTCAAAATATGTCATTTATTTAAATTTTACCCCTTCCAACACAAGGTGGAAATTCACCTGAACCACATAAGATATAAATTCAATTCATTATTAGATTTCACAGGACCACCTCTTCTGCCATAAGTTTTGTTCTGGAACTTGCTGAACTTCACCTGGGATAGCATTAGCAGTGAGTATGATGGTGTTCACACCTCTGGGAAAGCAGCTAGCCTGCCTTAGTATGTTCTTGGCTTTGGACTTTCAGCAGGTGACAAATACAGAATGATAAAATTGGAAGATCCTCCCTATAGATATCAACTAGTGCAAATAGTACCTAACTGGAAATTATCTCTACTTCACTGTCAATAAGTCTTACTTTTCTTTACTTTTCAAAAGAATTATTGGAATTCAATACACCACACTGAATTTATGTTGTGACTCAGTTCTGGAGGTAGCTCAGTTCCCTTTCTATTTAATTAGGGATCCACTTCAATTTCTAACTACTCAGAACACTGTTCAATGGTGAGAATTGGGAGAAAACTTCATTGCATTGCCAAGTGATTTAGAAGTTGGGCCACCTCTACCAAATCAAGGAATTTCCCCTTTTCCCTCTTCCCCTCCATATCCTGTTTTATATCTTCCTACTTGGTTTTTTTAATTCAGAAAATGTTTCCCCTGTAAGGGGTCAAGTGCCAGGCTGAGGAGGACTGGTCCAGATTTGCTCTGCAGTTGTCATGTATTACATAATAAATGTATATGGCAACCTTTGTTTCCTTGGTTATTTCAGATTTTATCCATCAATTCTTTTAAAAGAATCAAAAGAATTTAAGTTAGGAGAGCATGCTGAATGAATCCACTACTGATTGTTGTTATTTACTTTCAATTATGTCCTCAGCTGGGGATGGTAATCATTCTACCACTTATACTTAATTGTCTATCACTCAAAAGTTAGCAATTCCAAACCCATCTTTTCTCCTCCTGCCTCTATTGATAGAGAACAAAATCTAGAGCTAAAATAATTTAAAAAGAAGTTTAAGCCTTCCAGCAGAAGGGAAACTTAAAAAGTTGGATGGCTGTTGCCACCGATTTTCTGTAAATTATACATAATATAGGATTCAAACAAGGAAGAAAAAAAGAGAAGCTGCCTGGCCAGCTAGGAGGCATTTTCAAATAAGCCACATGAATCTTTGAGATGTGTACCTAAGGGAAACTCTTAACATTTCTTGCAAATCTTCATATCTGGCTGGGCATCTGGTCAGGGTAATCTAAGTTCTGATTTAAATATTTAAAAAATTTTGTTTCTAGGCAACAGATATGTTTTCTAGGCTACATGGTGGCAGGTTCAACCAGTGCTCTGACATTTTCTCACAATTCCCACAGAACCCAGTAGTTGATTCACCCACAAAGAACTTCCTTCATCTTATATTTCTTTACAAGTTTTAGACTATTTTTTGAGAGATGATGCTTCTCTGCTTTTTCTCACCTCACACCATTTGAAATTTCCCTTCACTTTCCCAGTGCGTACACTGATTCACCATTTACTCAAGTCTTAGTGTTGGTAGTATTATTACAGAGAAGGCGGCCCAAGGTTCCCACTCACACAGTGTCAAGTAGGGGATATGAGCAGAAGATGGGCAGTGTGGAATATGGAGCTTGACTGGGACCAATTTGAGGTCCTAGAAAAGGAGGGAAAATATTTCATTAATCTCAGAATAAGCAGAATGAATTGGTTAATGAGTGAACACTGAGATTAATTGTATGCCTAAGGGAAATGGAAAATACCAGGATGACAAATTATAAAAGTTTTTTTTTTTTTTTTTTTTTTTTTGGAGGGAACAAACTATCTTATATTTTACAATTGCTGCATCCCAGTACTCCACACAGAGTATAATGGTGGGGAAATGTGTGGGGAAAACATAAGCCCTAGATCCTACTTACTGTGTGCTGCTCTAATTTAAGACATATTCACAACCTGGATGTCAGATGCTTAGAGGCTCAAGAGAATGCCCAAAGTGGGTGTCCCTCTAAAGAGAGTTTTTGTTGTTGTTATTGAAGATCTACAATTGAGAAAGTGCTGGAAACCTCAGAGGTCATCTAATTTCATCATTTCATTTACACAGGGAGAAACAGAAGAGATTTTTTTTTAGCGACTTGGCCAAATTCAGTACTAGAATTTCAGCATACTTTCTGCATCCAAATTTCTTATTTTCCCTTTGTAACAGAATGGTTTATCTATTATTATTTATTGCTATAATTAATTATTATGCTTATTTTATTACAGAAATGGCATAATGGGTACAGCATTGGGACTGGAATCAAGAAGACCTACTTCCAATATCCAGTCTCATATGTATTTAGCTGTTTAATTCTGGGCAAGTTATTAACCTCTATTTACCTCAGTTTCCTGACAGCATGATTAGGGAAATGAAATCCCCTAAGTCATTGTGCTGATCAAATGAGAAGATATTTGTAAACTTTCTGGCACAGTAACTGGCAAATAGCTGGCATTTAATAAATGTTGACTGATTAATGGCTACTATAGGCTAGAAGATTACAAAAGTAATGGAGAACTCCAAGTATGATTAATCAATTCATCAGTGAATGCAGAGGACCTGAATTTAGTTGGATCCAAGATTTCCTCACTATCAGAGGTCCCTCCTCTTGGTGCTAGCTACTTTTTTATACTTGAGAGAGTACTAAAAATAGGACACATTACAATTTACTGCTTCCTCAATTCCAGAAGTGAGGAAATGATAGGGATGTCTATCAAAAATAATTATATCAGCAGACCTTTTTATAGGTCATGAGACTTTGCACAGGTCATAAATTCTAGATGATCCAAAGGCCCTAACACACTTTCAACAACATCTCAGGGCATTCTACAAGTCAAGAGCCCCTAGGGTTTAACCAATGCTATCCTATAGTCTAAGGAATTTGTGAGCTTGAAATAAAGATCAATAGGGAGTGGTTAGTAGTGGTTCATAGGAGGGAGAGTTATTGCACTACCAAGTGCATCTTATTACAGCATTTCCCAAGTCAAGGAGGGGAGTAATTATTACATTACTAACAATAGGAAGGTAATTGAGAAACATAATAAATATAATCTTCAAGGAGGATTAATTCTTATCCTAACAGCAACTTAATCATTCTGTTTGATTCACTAATACAATCACTGATACTCATAAAATTTCAACAAATTGATTCAATACTGATTGATTTGAATAAGAGTATCAAAATTATCTCATACAGCTTTGGAAATAGAAGAGCTTTGCTGGTTCTGAGCAAGTCACTTGGCCTCTCATCCTACAGTTCCCTACCCACCATGCAGACAATTTCATGTACTTGATGGGGGTTTTGTCGTGGACCAAAAAAATCATGTATGAAATGCATCATAAATGTCTAAGGTGAAACTAGATGTTATTACATATTATTGTGTCTATCTTTCTAAGTGATGGAGTCTATACTTGTTAGAGACTTTCTCCAGGTTTATGGGGGATATCATCAATTATGATTTTGCTTGCTATGGTGTTCTTGAAATGTGCTTTTTAAAACTTCAGAAATGAAGGAATAGAAGTATTCTTACACTGCCTCATTTTCTCTCTTCAGAATCATGGTTGATGCAGTACAAGAGGGCCTTTGTGTTAACTGCTTGAATGAAGTCATTAAGCTAATCACAGTTGAATGTGGACATATAATCTGCATGTCTTGCTTAAGGAAAAATACCTCTCCATCTTCTTGTTGTAATACATGCTGGGAATTTTCTCAGTTAAGAGGTCATCAATTTGATATTGCCATGTACCCTGAAGGGGAAGCCATATGTGAGATACACAGGGAAGACCAGAAGCTGTTCTCTGATAGGAATAAGACCCTACTCCTTCAGGAATGGCACTGATTGTCCATGCACAGTTTAATTGTTCCGGCATTAGCTTATCACTTAGATCTGAATACTGTTATGTCAGAATGGGTTCATGGTCTTTTGTAATGTGCTGTTGTCTCCAGGAGCTGCTGTTTGCTCTCTGGGAGGAGATCTGCTGTGTCAACTCAAATCTCTCAGACAGATTCTTCTTCCTCTAGAGAACTGTTGTCTCCAGACAGTTGCTGTTAACTCTGGTCCAGAGTGGGACTTCCCTCTTTTATCCTCCCAGAGAATGGGTGTGGGATAATGCAAAGGCTTCTGGGAAAAATTACTTCAACCAATGAACTTGCTCCTCCTAAGCATGGAAGCTCTTCTCCAGAAATTCACAAGTAAAACTCCCAGTCATGGCTGGAACTAGAGAATTGTCAAGTACTGACTTAGCACTTAGTAAGAACCTAACAGTCTTTCCTTTGGTGACTCTTCCTAACAAATCAATGAAATAGTACCAGCTTATCAGGGTTATTGAGTTTCTTAGTTTCAAGTAGGTCACAGAACTCAGGCTGAGGAAAGAAATTTCCTGTTTATTCCTCTTTCTTTACAAAAGAAGATGTAGAAAAAGATGGAAATCTTTCACAGAAAGGTCAAAATAGTTCAGAAAATTATATTAAAAGAGAAGGAGCAACTTCTGGTCTGGGCTGTGGTATGGAATGTAAGTATCAAGATACCTCCCCTCAATAATATGTTGAATATCCCCAATCACAGATAATTTTCATTAAAAGCCTCCCAGACTTAATTGACTTGTTTGGAAAGTGAGGAAATGGAGGTTCATAAGTAGTATCTCACTTATCACATGCCACTAAGGAATTCAATTTTTTTCAGGACTTAAGTGAATATCCACTTTATTATTATTATTATTATTATTATTATTATTATTATTATTATTATTAATCATTTAATGGTATTTTCTTTTTCCATATACATATAATTTCCAACATTAATTTTTGCAAGATTTTGTGTTCCAGATTTTTCTCCTTCTCCTTTCCCTTTTCCTCTCCCCAAAACAGCAAGCAATTCAATATAGGGTAAATTGCAATACAGGTGCAATTTCTCTAAACATGTTTCCATATTCATCATGCTGAGCAAAAAAAGCAGATTCAAAGGGGAAAAAACAAAACAAAACCAGAAGCCAAACAACAACACAAAGGTGAAAATACTATGCTTACATCATATTCAGCCTTTCTTTTCCTCTCTGAATGTGGATTGAACTTTCCATCAAAAGTTTCCTGGCATTGCCTTAAAACAACTCATTGGTGAAAAGAGCCAAGGTTATCACAGTTGATTGGCACATAATCTTGTTCTTACACTGTCTAATGTTCTCATGATTCTGTTCACTTCACTTAGCATCATTTCCTGTACGTTCGTTTTCTTTGTTTGTTTTCTTTCTTTCTTTCTTTCTTTTTTTTGCTGAGGCAATTGGGGTTGGGACTCGCCCAGGGTCACACACTGAGGAAGTGTTAAGTGCCTGAGGCCAGATTTGAATTCAGGTCCTCTTGAGTTCAAGGCTTTGCTCTATCTTCTACACCACCTAGCTGACCCTCATGTAAGTCTTTCCAGGCTTTACTGAAATCACCTTGTATATAATAACTTAGAGAACAATAATATTAAATTACATTTATATATCATAACTAAGTAGGTAATTCCCCAATTGAGGGGCATCTACTGAATTCCAAGTTTCTTGCCACACAAAGGGAGATGCAAAAATATTTTTACACGTATGAGTCCTTTTCCCTCTTTTGTGATCAAATGAGTTCAGAAATTTGCATCAAACTAATATCTTCTGACCTGAAATCTAGAGCTAAGTCTTAAGTTGTCTCGTATTGGAGGTGACATCTATTCCTGCCATCTTGGTTCAGCTTTCTGATTTATTTCCCAGTCTTAAGACTCCTTCATCAATCAAACAGAAAAATGAGATTTTAAGGGAAAAGGAGATTAACCGGATAGGACACATTTGATAAATAGACTTTGAGAAGTAAAGAGTTTGCTAAACAATAGTATGAATTGATCACAGAGTGGCCTTGAAAGAGTACTTGGAAAATAGTGAATCACATGATCCTTCCACCATCATCTCTCACAGTAATAATCACATATTAAGCTTTTCCTATATTTTAAGTACTGTGACAATTGGTGGGGAGAAATTAAAAGACAGAATCAGCCTCAGCCCTTAATGATCTCTCAGATTAATGAAAAAGAAAACATGAAAAGAGACACGTTTGGCCAAGAGATATACGAATTAAATTGAGTATAATCAAGAGGAAGAAGAGACTAACATGAAAAAAAAAATTGGGAAAACACTGCTCATAGATTGGAGGATTTTATCTGGAGTTGGAAGGATGTTGGGAACTCATCAGGTAGTGACAAGGACAAAGTGAGTTCCTAGCATTAAAAGAATTCCAGTGATAAAGAAATGTGTGGATAGAAGAGCCTCTCTGAGTACAAGGAGGCCATTGTCACTGCAGCCTAGAATACATGGAGGGCAAAGATGTTGAGGAAGACTGGAGAGCTTAGACACATATTTCTGATTCATTTCCAGTCAGGCAGGCATGTTCTTATTATCAGACTTAGGTATTTATTTACTTAATAATTCCCCCTAGTAATATTAGAAACATTTTTTTTACATTTGTTTTATAGATGTTTAAGTTCTAGGCACTCTTCCTTATCCTCACCCACAATTAAGAAATCACATGTGAAGTTATGCAAAACATTTCTCAAAAGTCAAGTTGTGAAAGAAAACATAGATCTTCTACCCTCATTAAAATAAAAATCCTCAAGAAAAATTAAATAATGAGAGAGAGAGAGAGAGAAAGAGAGAGAGAGAGAGAGAGAGAGAGAGAGAGAGAGAGAGAGAGAGAGAGAGAGAGAGAGAGAGAGAGAGAGAGAGAGAGAGAGGAGAGAATGAATGACAGTTTGATTCAGATATAATCAGTTTCTTCTTTGGGTATGGATATGATTTTTCATCCTAAGTCCTTTGGAATAGGTGTGGATGATTGCTCTACTGAGAATAACAAAGCTAGAACATTGCTATTCTTTTTTATACAATATATTTCACTTTGTTCATAAAAGAATTTCCAGGTGGTTTTTTTTTTTTCCTCCTGTGAGCATCCTGCTCAATATTTTACATAGAATGATAATATTGTATCACAAGTGGCCATCCCTCCAATTTCCAATTACTTTTGTCTTGAGAAGAGAGCTGCTAGGAATATTTTTTGTACATATTGGTCATTTTGGGGCCATGAACGGGGACAAGACTGAAGCTGCTCCAGCAAGTCATGCACTGGGACCGTATGCTGGATTGCCATCCTGGTGTCATAGTCATAGTCATAGTCATAGACCTTACTGCTGAGCTTCTAAGTTGCAGGGCATTGGGGCATAGGAAATTCTTATCAACTCTTACTCATTGATGAAAAGCAGAAAACAAGAGGAAATAAGAGGAGAAATTCCCTAAGGGTCTCTGTAGAGAATGATTTTTAGTAAGGAATCACCATGTGCCTCTTTCCCAAATTATATAAGATAAAGAAGAAAGACTAGGTACTGAAGGATATAGTTGTCCAAGGAGAAAGAAGTTTGTAAATCAGAGGTGTAAACCATTTTCCATTCCTTATGCTTTCTTTGTACTCTTAGAAAGCTCATTTTCTAACTTCTTTCATTTCTGCCTGCTAAGAGGAAGTTATGTTGTGCTGACTTCTATAAGATCTCTTCCATATCTATTATCTTAGACTATATTTTAGAAATGAAATCAAAATCCAGGAACTTATGATATACAACTAGAAAGTGGCTCCTTGGAGATAAGACTTTATTAGATACTTAGGCCTTGACAGCCCTGTGAAATGAAGAGATTCCTCAGAAAGATCTGTGTTAAGACATAAAACCTTCAAATATTGGGAGAATATTTGTCTGCATCTCAAGAACTTATGGCCCCAGGTCAATAGACAGATGGAGATATAATTTCCTTTCATTATTTCTTCTCAACATGATGGACTACAGAAGTGACAAAATTTGGGGAAATAAAAGCTGGTGACATTGATGAAACTATTTACTTTGAGAGATTGAAGACACTATAGAACTTGACTTTTAACTAATTGTACTGTCCCATGAATTTATCAAGAGCATCTAATGTAGACTTAGGTAATGAAGGCATAATTTAATTCATGAGAACTGGAGAAATCTGGGCATTCCAAATTTAGGAAATTATTCTTATAACTGGAGCTATTCTGACCTTTACTATAAGGAGAAAGAATTCACATGATTTACTGGGCCATTTTGCCTTGCTTAAAAGCCAAAGAGACTAAAATACTACCTTCACCTCTCCCTTGAAACCTTTATTATCCTACAAACAGATTTCATCTAAACAGATATGGGGGTGTATTAGAATAAAAGGAAATGCTTGAAAAAGAAAGCTCTAGTCCTCAGCTAAGATTGCAGTTCCATTTCCTAACCATAGCATAATTAATTTCTAAAAATTCTTCCTCCCAAGATACTAAATGTTCTGGTTATCCATAGAAGGAATGCTATAGAATTCAAGTAAGGTCTTCCTCTCACTAAGGATGTTGAAATCCTTTCTTTTGGACTGAAATCTTTTCCTTTTCATAGGATATAAACTGACAGAGAGATGCAATTGACTACAACTTGTCTGAAGAGAAAAAAAAAAAAAAAAAAAAAAAAAAAAAGGGCTGTCACAATTGTCCCTGGCTTCTCAGAGAAGAAATACCTTGACCATATATTTGGAAGAGTTCAAGCTGAGGATATTGTATTAAGAGGATTCTTTATTGAGGCTAAGTCCCAGGATAAAGTGTTTGAAGAATTCTATGCCAGAATTATCAATTTTAGAATTGCTATGAAGAGGGATGAATCATCTACCAAGTTTTTTTCTCCAATAAAAAGGCAGCATGAGGAAAGAGCCTTTCCATAGAAGTTAAGGTAGTTCTAAATAATGTTGACTCATTGAATGAATTCTTGCCAAATGTTCATGTGTACTGCTTTCATATTTGGTCAATCATAGGATTATAAATCTAGAGCAAAGCTCCTTAACTAGGCATAAATGAAATTCCTGCCCACCCCCAAAATCAATGGATTGATATTAGGGGGTCTGTGAATTCCTGATATTCTATCAGGACCAGCTTCCCAAAACATTCCCATTAGCAATGGAAAGTTATTTCTAAATTAGTGATGACCTGATCAGCATAGGTGAGCTCAACTTATGGAAAAAACAATTAGATATATGAAATTACTACATATTCACTCCATTTTTCACAATCCATGATCTGCATTTCTTAGGTGGCAGGGAAGTAGGTAGAAAACAGATAAAGAAAATTGTAGATCAATCTCCCTAATGAATATTGATACTAAAATCTTAAATAAAATATTAGCAAAAAGATTATAGAAAATCATCCCTGGAATAACAGACCATAACCAACTATGATTTTTACCAGAAATGCAGGGCTGGGTCAATATTAGGAAAGCTATTAGCATAATTGACTATATCAGTAACCAAATTCACAAAGAACATATGATCATCTCAATAGATGCTGAAAAAGCATTTGATAAAATCCAATGTCCATTCCTGTGAAAACCACTTGAAAGTCTAGGGAAAAATGGACTTTTCCTTAAAATAGTCAGGAGCATCTATTAAAAACCATCAGTAAACATCATATGTGATGGGGATAAAGTGGAACCAACCCCAATAAGATTAGGAGTGATCTTATCACCATCATCATTATTATTCAAGATAGTATTAGAAATGCTAGCTTCAGCAATAAGGGTAGGGAAAGAGATGAAATGAATTAGAATAGGTAATGAAGAAACCAAACTAGTATGCTTTGCAGATGATATGATGGTATATAGAACCCTAGAGATTCTACTAAAAAGCTATTAGAAATAATCCACACCTTTAGCAAAGTTGCAGGATACAAAATAAACCCACATAAGTTATCAGCATTCTTATATATCACTAACAAAATCCAACAGTTAGAGCTACAGAGAGAAATTCCATTAAAGTAACTGCCAATAGTATAAAATATTTGGGAATCTATCTACCAAGGGAAAGACAATAATTATATGAGCAAAAATACAAAACACTTTGTACACATATAAAATTACAGAGTAAGATCACTTGTACCATCTTTTGACGCTACTTCTGAGCCAGTCAACCATCAGGAGTGGGCACAGCTTTTGCCCAGCATGTCTCTCAATCTGAAGAGCTACAACTTTCTCTTGACCTGAATGCAGCTCTCAGGTCAGAGACTTCCCATTAATCAACAGGTACCTAGCATAGCTGACTGAATTGGGCAAACAGCTCAGCTCCCAGCTTTTGCAGAGTAATGGAGGACAGAAGCAGTGTGACACACACAAAGTCTTCAAGTTCTTTTGTGAAGATGACTAGACATTACTGTGTGAGATGATGCCAAACCCCAGAGCATGGGGCTCACAGGATCTCTCCTGTAGAACAAGCTGCTCCCAATTTCAGGAAGAAGCTCTAGCACATTCAGAGTTGCTTGGAGAAGCACTTTGAGGAAGCAGAGAAACTTCTTGTTGAGAGGAGAGAACTGTTGTTGACTGACAGGAAATGATCAAGCACTGCCTCCTGATGGAGGAGGAATCTCATTGTCTTCCAAGGAAAAAGCAAGAAGAGCAGGGCAGAGTATTTCAGCAAAGGAGAACCCTTCAGGACTTCAGGCTAGATCTAGAGGAAGCAGATTCCCAACACAATCTGGATCTGCTATTGGGTGTCAAGCGGTTGCTGGGAAGGAGTGAATCAAAATTATCCCAAAATGCCAAAGCCATTATTCCATAGTAGAGAATGTGTCCCATCTCTGAAATGATAGATGCTCACCTGATTCAGAGGGGACATTAGAATGGATCCTCCATCACCCAGTCCTTTCTAAGAAGGCTGGCAGGTGGACACCCAACCTGGTGATGACTCTCATCTTCCCATTGTCCTTTCTGAGAAAGCCTTCAGCACAGGCAGACAATATTGGGAGGTTGATATAACAATTACCTCAGTAGATACTGGGGATTTACACACACCTGAAGAGACAAAGTGGTGGCAGCATGACTCATTGTCCTTCTGTTCTTCCTGTGATGTGGCCAGAAGAAAGAGGATTACTGTTTACAATAGTATCCTGGAACATTGAACCATAGACTGAAGGGCCATATTCCCAGGATAGCGCCCTACTTAGCATATCAAACTGGCATTCTCGCTTTTTACAATGTTCTCTGGAGTTCTCTTCTTTATCCATTACCAAAAATTTCATTCATAATACCTGTTACACCTATCTTTATTCCTGGCTTCCAGTTCTAGGAACAAAACTTAGTTTCATCTCTGTCTAGGTGATTCTCATCTTTGTACTTGTTGCTATTCATCTCTCAGAACATTTCTCCAGGGAGGAGCTCTCAACCTACCACTAGGCTTCTTGGTTGGAGTTCTTCCATCTCCAAACTTTCCCTGCAAGAAAATGAATATCATCAACTTCTAGATAGCTTGCTATTTACCCTGCAAGTTGAAAGGGGACCATTCCCAAGTGTTTTGTGCCTTCTTTTTCTTAGTGGATCCCATGTTTTTATGAAGTTTTACAACATCAATTGTATTCCAGAAATTTAAAAATTAACATCAACTCCTATGAAGACCATCATTTTCATAGCTTTCCTAGAATTTGTTAAAGTTCTATGAGGTCCATAGATTTCAAAATTCTATGAGGTTCATAGAATAGAGGTTCCTAGAGGTTCACTTTTGTAGTCCTGTGCCTCTTAAACTATAGTAAAAGTCTAATTTTTTTTTTTTTTTTGAGGCTGGGGTTAAGTGACTTGCCCAGGGTCATGAAGCTAGGAAGTGTTAAGTGTCTGAGACCAGATTTGAACTCGGGTCCTACTGAATTCAGGGCTGGTGCTTTATCCACTGTGCCACCTAGCTGCCCCCTTGACCTAGACTTCTTCAAACCCTTTATCTGGGACTATGCCTCAATAAAGAATTTTCTTAATTATGATATCCTCAGCTTGAACACTTCCAAATATATAGGCAAGGTATTTCTTCTCTGAGAAGCCAGGGACAATTGTGACAGCACATTTTTTTTGTTTTTGTTTTTTTTTTTTTTTCACTTCAGACGAGTTGTAGTCTCTCTGTCAGTTTATATCCTATAAAAAGGAAAAGGTTTCGGTCCAAAAGAAAGGATTTCAATATCTTTAGTGAGAAGAAGACCTTACTTGAATTCTATAGCATTCCTTCTGTGGGTAACCAGAACATTTAGTATCTTGGGAGGAAGAATTTTCAGTAAATAATTATGTTATGGTTAGGAAGTGGAACAGCAAACTTGTCTGGGTTATCTATTACTGTGCTTAAAATTTAGAATGGGAATTGTTAATACTATGGCTATTGCTTTTTAGACATCAACCCCCCCCCCTTCAACGCCCCTTTCCAGCACAAAGCAGCTAGATGATCTTCAACGCCCATTTTCCCTGACCCCAAAAGAATTTGTGTCCTATTATTTGAGAGGGGGAAATGATAATGTCAAAAAAAAAAAAAAAAAAAAAAAGGGAGATAGTTCAAGATAAAAATAATTAACAGGAAATTCTTGTCTGAGGAAGGGTAAAAAGAGATAATTTGAGATACAAATGATTAAGAGAAATTCCTGTCTTATTTACAAATATCTCGGCAACATTTTGGATAACATATCTGTGCAAATGTTGTTTTGATGATCCTAGTTATGCATAAAAGGAAATTCTAAAAAATGGAATCCTTGCACTCGGTCTACACCAGCCTTGTACCTGCCAACTGGCATTCCCTTGCCAGGCAGTTTGGTCTTCCTGGAGGCCAAATGCCTGTCTATCCCTTTACTATCAATAAAGACTTTGTTTTGATACAGCATTGAGTAGCAAATTCATTTGTTACTGAACCTACCCTTGGTTACTTTGGAGAGAGAGAGGTTAATCAGACTCAGGAGGAGAAGAGCTGATACATCTTGACTTAGAGCCCCAATTTACTCCTCATCAGTGAGCTCCTGTGGGGTGAGGGGAGAATAAATTCTATGTATATTTCTTATCTTATATAGATGCCCAAATGGGAAGACTTCACATTATTTCCTGAAACTCTTCATCATTTTTTTATGTGTCAAGTGTATTCTATTGCATCTTGAGACCATAAAGTGCATAGTGATATATACCCCTTTTGATTTCCAGCTTCTTGTTCCCCACCAATAAAAGTACTCCCAAAATATTTGTGTAAGTGATTTCTTTTCCTTATTCTTTGATGTTTTTTGTTTCAGTCTTTATTTTGGGCAATAACACCTAATCACCAATTGCCTGTCATTTGAACCTGAACAAAATTTCAAATTGTAATTTTCATTCAGATCCATAAGATATCCAGTCAAATGGAACAAGGTCAAAGACATTAATGTCCATAT
This sequence comes from Sminthopsis crassicaudata, assembly GCF_048593235.1. Taxonomy (NCBI): domain Eukaryota; kingdom Metazoa; phylum Chordata; class Mammalia; order Dasyuromorphia; family Dasyuridae; genus Sminthopsis; species Sminthopsis crassicaudata. The sequence continues at coordinate 563,805,808 of NC_133619.1, forward strand.
TAGCATTGATTTTCTACTCATATCAATTTTCTGAGGTCCATAAGACCCCAAAATTCTTTAGGGTGGCAATAATAATGTGACTCAAATTTTTATAATGTATGAGGCAAATTAAAAACAATTAGTGGAAGGGGCAGAGGCAAGAAGGGGCAGAGAGAAACCAGGATGCTGTTTCTTAGATTCCTTAAAATTCTTTAGATTCCTTGAAGAGATAAAGATAATTTTAGCAAAGTTAAATTCATTGTAACAAATAACTTTGCCAAGAAAACCCCAAATGAGGAAACAAAGAGCTTAACACAAAGGAAAGAAATGCACAACAAGAAAGATACAAAGAAGCACACCAAAATCTAGAATTCATTTCACATTTTTATTGAATGGAGTAAAAGATAAGTTAACAGTAATTCAAGTGACATTGGAGTGAAATAGCTTGAAATCCATGGCTTTCCAAGAACTTTGACAAATTCTAGGAATACTATAAAAGCCACAGTCCTCATGTGTGTTGTTATTTTTTTTTTAACTGCTGAAAAAGAATTGCTATGTTTTGAAATTTCATAAGCAGAATCCACTGCCAATCAGAAGGCACAACATACTTGGGAAGAGTCCTCTTCAGCTTGCAGGGTGAAAGGCAAGCCATATACAAGTTGGTGATGCTCCTTGTCTTGCAGGGGAAGTTTGGAAATGGAAAAACATCAGCCGGGGAGCCTAGTGGTGGGCTGAGAATTCCTCCTTGTTGGAATGCTCAGAGAGACGAATAGCAGCAAGAACAAAGATGAGAATCCAGTGCACAGAGAGTCATGGGAGCAGGCTTTGTTCCTGGAAGTGGGGGGCCAGGAGAAAACATGGGTCTAACAGGGGCTACAAATGAAATATCAGGTAACTGATAAATAAGAGAACTCTGCAGAACATTGTAAAAGGCCAGAATGCCAGTAAGGTATTCTAGGTAGAGTCCTAGGGCTTTTAAGTCTGTGGTCCAGCGATCCAGAGTAGGATTGCAAAAAGTAATCCTCTTCCTTCCTGTCTCAGAAAGAACACAGAGGGACAATGGGTCTTGCTGCCACCACTTTGTCTCTTCAAGCAGGGGGTGTGGATCCCCAGCACCCACTGAGGTAATCCTGTCACATCCACCTCCCAGTATTGTCTCCCTGAGCTGAAGGCCTGCTCAGCAAGGACCATGTGAAGATGCCCGTCATCACCAGGGTGGGTGTCCACCTGCCAGCCTTCTCCAGCTCTTACACTCCTCAGATCCTCAGCCACCATCAGGCAAGGACTGGCTGATGCAGGATCCAACCTGATGTGCACTCTGAAGCGGTTGAGCATCTCTATCATGCCAGGGACAGGACACTCTGAGCTCTGGGGTGAGCGCCTTGGCCCTTTGGGACAACACTGACTCGCTCCTTTCCAGCAACTGCTTGACATCCCGGAGCAGATCCACATTGGGTTGGCCCTCTGCTTCCTGGAGATCTAGCATGAGGTCCTGAAGGGTTCTCATTTGCTGGGATAATCTGTATCAGTCCAAAAAATAGGATTTCAATATCCTTAGTGAGAAGACCTTACCTGAATCCTATAACATTCATTCCATGGGTAGCCATCAAAATTTTTGGAGGAGAAATTTTTGGGAAACAACAATGTATGAGCTGAGAACAAGAGCTCTCTTTTTCAGGAATTTCCTTTATGTCTAATAGGACACCATAGCCATTTCAAGAGCAGCTATTTATTGGATAAGAAAACTTCAAAGGTAGAAGTGAAGATAGTATTTAAATCTTTGTGGTTTTATGTAAAGGGCTGAAATTCTGAATAGGTGCACTGGAATCAGATCACCTAGCACCTAAGGGTAATTACCTATGGGACAATACTCTACTAGCATATGCTTGGAAAAATGGCCCTTCTCACTATTCTGTACTAGCTCGATCTTTTGGTGTATACAGATAATCATAGCAGGGATTAGGGGATGGTGTGAGACAAGCCATAGTCACTTTGAAGGATGATGTGGAGAAGGGAGTTTGGTAGGTGGAGAGCTTGTGGCAGTTTTGTCGATCCCCTTCACTTCTCCTTCTGAAGACCAAGGTCTTTTGCTTATCCTGACTCTGGGTGATTCTGAGGCCTCCAGGAGGTAACCCCAACTTCACAGTTTTAAGTATGAGAAAATGGAAGATGGTGGAGAGGAGGCACACAGCTGCTTGAGCTCCATATTTTCTCTCAGAATTTATTGCATGACAAGCCTCAGAATTAATGCTTGACAGGAAAAAAAAAACATAAATAATTACCAACAGAAGATATCCTTGAAATTCACCAGAAAATGTCTGTTTTTGCTCAGGGGAGGAGATGAACAGACTGGGCACAGGCTAAGGGCAAGCAGCTAGAGCTAGGCAGGCAGCTCATACTGCTCAGACTGGAGGGGGGAGCGGTGCATTCTCTGCTATTTCTGTGGAATGACCTTTATCCCAGTGTGGATATTCCATCTTGGCAGCAAGCCAGGATCAGCAGAGAAGGTGTAAACACCAGAGATAAAGAAAACCCCAGAAAGCTAGCATCTCTTGAGAAGGCAACCCCCACCCCCACCTGGAATGACTCAGTGCATTCTTAGAGACTCAGAGCACAGACTCAGTGCAGCCATCACTCTCCTGTTAGTGCCTTGCTGCTGTCTCCCACAGTCTGTAGAGGATGCCTAGTAATACCATCCAGCCCCATTCCCCCCCCCAAAAAAGCAGATCAGTTGTTTTCCTTATTAATTTGTTTTCTTTGATTCTGCTCTGACAAAATGAACAAAAAGTTTAAAAGGGCTCTAACCACTGACAGCTTCTATATGGATAGAGAGCAGACTTCAAACCCTGAGGAAACTAAAAATAGACTGTCTCCAGAGGAATCCCCTAAGGGGGATATGATCTGCTCCTCAATACACAACTCTCATAGAGGAAATCAAAAAGGCTCTCAAGAGATCTAGAAGAGAAATGGGAAAAGGAAAGGGAAGCTTGGCAACAGAGTCTGGAGAAATCATCCCGAGCATTCAACAACCAAGAGGATAAAGAAATCAAATCATTGAAAAAAAAATTAGTGAATTGGAAAAGGTAAACAACTTTAAGGAAAACAGGATTAGCGAGTTGGAAAAAAGGAAATAACTCTCTAAAAAAGAAAATTAATGAAATGGAAAAAAATTCCATAGAAGAAAAAAACTCACTTAAAAACTCAATTGGACAATTACAAAAAGATATAAAAAAAGTAAGTGAAGAAAATACATCACTGCAAATTAGAATAGAACAAGTAGAATTGAATGACTCAAGGAGAAATCAAGAAGTAGTGAAGCAAAACCAGAAAAATGAAACAATGGAAAAGAATATCAAGTACCTTATTGGGAAGACAACAGACCTGGAAAATAGATCCAGGAGAGACAATTTGAGAATAATTGGATTCCCTGAAAAATATGAGGGAAAAAAAAGAGCCTGGACACTTTTCCAGGAAATTATCAAAGAGAACTGTTCAGACGTTTTAGAAACAGAAGATAAAATAGACATTGAAAAAATTCATTGATCACCTACTGAAAGGGACCCTAAAATCAAAATGCCAAGAAATATAGTGGCCAAGTTCAAGAATCATCAGACAAAGGAAAAAATATTGGAAGCTGCTAGAAAAAATCAATTCAGATATGGAGGAGCCACAATAAGGATAACCCAGGATCTAGAAGCGTTCACATTAAAGGAGCAAAGGGTTTGGAATATGATATTCCAAAAGATTAAAGAACTTGGTATACAGCCAAGAATAACTTACCCAGCAAAAATGAACATCTTTTTCCAGGGAAGAAGATGGACATTTAAGGAAATAAATGAATTCCATGCATTCTTGATGAAAAACAAAACAAAACAAAAAAAAAAAAAAACAAAAAAAAAAAAACAGATCTACACAAAAAAGTTTGATCTACAAAAATAGAACTCAAGAGATTTTGAAAAATGTAAAAAGAAATCTTGAGAACTATATTTCTGCCATAAAGATATATAAAGAACACATCTATAATTTGTTCTAGAAACTAGAGGTGGAAAGGAAATTTTATCATTAAAAAAAAGGTAAAGTGGTGGTACTACATCTCATGAAGAGGCAAAGGTAACCTATTATATCTGAGAGAAAGAAAGGAGGGGGATGAACATAGTATGTATCAATAGACATATTCAATTTACAGTGAAACTCCTTCCACTTCATTGAAAAGTGGGAGGAAAAAAGTAAAAAGGGAGGGAGTAATCTTAGGGGAAGGGAATACAGAAATTGTGAGAAAAAGGGGTAAAATAGGGGAAGGAACTTTAAGATGGGGGAGGGATACTAAAAAGGGAGGGCTCTGAAAAGCAAGTGGTGCTTACAAGTTTAATACTGGGGAGGAGGGTAAGGTGGAAGAGAAGGACAAAAGCATAAGCAGGGGTTAACTGGATGGCAAGCAATATAGAATTAGTCATTTTAACCATAAATGTGAGTGGGGTAAACTCCCCCATAAAGAAGAAGCAGTTAGCAGACTGAATTAAAAGCCAGAATCCTACAATATGTTTACAGGAAATACACCTGAAACAGGGTGATACATACAGAATAAAGGTAAAAGGTTAGAGCAGAATGTACTATGCTTCAGGTGAAGTCAAAAAAGCAGGGGTAGCCATCCTCATCTCAGATCAAGCAAAAGGAAAAGTTGAACTAATTAAAAGAGATAAGGAAGGGCATTATATCTTGCTAAAGGATAGCATAGATAATGAAGCAGTATTTATATTAAATCTATACTCACCAAGTGGTACAGCATCTAAATTCTTAAAAGAGAAATTAAGTGAGCTGCAAGAAGAAATAAACAGAAAACTATAATAGCGGGAGATCTCAACCTTGCACTCACAGAATTAGATAAATCAAACCACAAAATAATTAAGAAAAGTCAAAGAGGTCAATCGAATACTAGAAACTTTAGACATGATAGATCTTTGGACAAAACTAAATGGAGATAGAAAGCAGTACACTTTCTTCTCAGCAGTTCATGGAACCTTAAAAAAAAATTGTCCATATATTAGGAAATAAAAACCTCAAAATCAAATGCAGTAAGGCAGAAATAGTAAATGAATTCTTTTCAGACCACAAGGCAATGAAAATTACATTCAATAAAAAGCCAGGGGAAAATAGACCAAAAATAATTGGAAACTAAATAATCTCATACTAAAGACATAATTAATAACTTCACCCAAGAAAATATACCAAAATGTGTGGGATACAGCCAAAGCAGTAATAAGGGAAAATTTTATATCTCTAGAGGCCTTCTTGCATAAAATAGAGAAAGAGAGGGTCAACGAATTGGGCTTACAACTAAAATTGCTAGAAAAAGAACAAATTAAAAACCCCCAGACAAACACAAAACTTGAAATTCTAAAAATAAGAGGAGAGATTAATAAAATTAAAAATAAAAAACTATTGAATTAATAAATAAAACTAAGAGTTGATTCTATGAAAAAAAAAACAAAATAAACAAACCCTTAGTAAATCTGATTTTTAAAAAAGGAAAGAGGAAAATCGAATTGTTAGTCTTAAAAATGAAAAGGGAGAACTCGCCACTAATGAAGAGGAAATTAGAACAATAATTAGGAGTTATTTTGCCCAACTTTATGCCAATAAATTCGATAACTTAAGTGAAATGGAAGAATACATTCAAAAATATAGCTTGCCCAGATTAACAGAGGAAGAAGTAAATAGCCTAAATACTCCCATTTCAGAAAAAGAAATAGAAAAAGCTATTAACCAATTCCCTAAGAAAAAATCCCCAGGACCACATGGATTTACATGTGAATTCTACCAAACATTTAAAGAACAATTAACTCCAATATTATATAAACTATTTGAAAAAATAAGGATTGAAAGAGTCCTACCAAATTCCTTTTATGACACAGACATGGTACTGATACCTAAACCAGGTAGGTTGAAAACAGAGAAAGAAAATTATAGACCAATCTCCCTACTGAATATTGATGCTAAAATCTTAAATAAAATATTAGCAAAAAGACTACAGAAAATCATCCCCAGGAACCAAGTAGGATTTCTACCAGGAATGCAGAGCTGGTTTAATATTATGAAAACTATTAGCGTAATTGACTACATCAATAACCAAATTAATAAAAACCATATGATCATCTCAATAGATGCAGGAAAAGCATTTGATAAAATCCAACATCCATTCCTACTAAAAACACTTGAGAGTATAGAAATAAATGGACTATTCCTTAAAATAATAAGGAGCATATATTTAAAATCATCAGTAAACATCATATGTAATGGCGATAAATTCGAACCTTTCCCAGTAAGATCAGGAGTGAAACAAGGTTGCCCAACACCATTACTATTCAATATTGTACTAGAAGCACTAGCCTTGGCAATGAGAGCCAAGAAAGAGATTAAAGGAATTAGAGTAGGTAATAAGGAAATCAAACTATCAACTCTTTACAGATGATATGATGGTATACCTAGAGAATCCCAAAGATTCTGCTAAAAAGCTATTAGAAATAATTCATAACTTTAGCAAAGTTGCAGGACACAAAATAAATCCACATAAATCCTTAGCATTTTTATACATTACCAACACAATCCAACAGCAAGAGATACAAACAGAAATTCCATTCAAAATGACAGTCAATAGTATAAAATATTTGGGAATATATCTACCAAAGGAAAGTCAGGAATTATGAGCAAAATTACAAAACACTTGCCACAAAAATAAAATCATATTTAAATAATTGGAAAAATATTAAGTGCTCTTGGATAGGTCAAGCGAATATAATAAAGATGACAATACTCCCTAAACTAATCTATTTATTTAGTGCTATACCAATCAGACTCCCAAGAAACGATTTTAATGACCTAGAAAAAATAACAAAATTCATATGGAAGAACAAAAGGTGGAGAATTTCAAGGGAATTAATTAAAAAAAAAAAAAATCAAATGAAGGTGGCCTGGCTCTACCTGATCTAAAACTATATTATAAAGCAGCAGTTGCCAAAACCATTTGGTATTGGCTAAAAAATAGATTAATTGATTAGTGGAATAGGTTAGGTTAAAAGGACAAGACAGTGAATAACTATAGCAATCTAGTGTTTGACAAACCCAAAATTCCCAATTTTTGGGATAAGAATTCATTATTTGACAAAAACTGCTGGGAAAACTGGAAATCGGAATGGCAGAAATTAGTCATGGACTCACACTTAATACCACATACCAAGATAAGATCAAAATGGGTCCATGATTTAAGCATAAAGAACGAGATCATAAATAAATTAGAGGAACATAGGATAGTTTACCTCTCAGACTTGTAGAGGAGGAAGGAATGTGTGACCAAAGGAGAACTAGAGATCATTATTGATCACAAAAAAGGAAATTCTGATTACATCAAATTAAGAAGCTTTTATACAAACAAAACTAATGCAAACAAAATAAGGGAAGTAACAAATTGGGAAAACATTTTTACAGTTAAAAGTTCTGATAAAGGCCTCATCTCGAAAATATACAGAGAATTGACTAATTTATAAGAAACCAAGCCATTCTCCAATTGATAAATGGTCAAAGGATATGAACAGACAATTTTCAGATGATGAAATTGAAACTATTTCCACTCATGAAAGAGTGTTCCAAATCACTATTGATCAGAGAAATACAAATTAAGACAGCTCTGAGATACCACTACACACCCGTCAGATTGGCTAAAAGTACAGGAACAAATAATGATGAATGTTGGAGGGGATGTGGGAAAACTGGGACACTGATGCATTGTTGGTGGAGCTGTGAAAAAATCCGGCCATTCTGGAGAGCAATCTGGAATTATGCCCAAAAAGTTATCAAACTCTGCATACCCTTTGATCCAGCAGTGCTACTACTGGGCTTATATCCCAAGGAAATACTAAAGAAGGGAAAGGGACCTGTATGTGCCAAAATGTTTGTGGCAGCCCTTTTTGTAGTGGCTAGAAACTGGAAAATCAATGGATGCCCATCAATAGGAGAATGGTTGGGTAAATTCTGGTATATGAATGTTATGGAATATTATTGTTCTGTAAGAAATGACCAGCAGGATGAATACAGAGAGGCTTGGAGAGAATTACATGAACTGATGCTGAGTAAAATGAGCAGAACCAGGAGATCGTGATATATTTCAACAAAAATACTGTATGAGAATGTATTCTGATGGAAGTGGATATCTTCAACAAAGAAAAGAACTAATTCAGTTTCAATTGATCAATAATAGAAAGAATCAGCTACACCCAGAGAAGGAACACTGGGAAATGAATGTGGACTACTTGCATTTTTGTCCTTCTTCCTAGGTTATTTTTACCTTCTGAATCCAAATCTTAAACAACAAAAGAATTGTATGGTTCTGCACACATATGTTGTATCTGGGATATACTATAACATATTTAACATCTATAAAACTTCCTGCCATCTAGGGGAGGGGGTGGAAGGAGGGAAGGGAAAAGTCAGAACAGAAGTGAGCGCAAGGGATAATGTTGTAAAAAATTACTCATGTTTAAATTCTGTCAATAAAAATAGTTTAAATTAAAAAAAAATTAAAAACAAAATATTTTTATTAACAAATAATAAAGTTGGCCATTGAACATGTGTATAATCATATCCACATTCCAATACTTAGGAGGAGTAGAAATAAATTGGTGAAGGTATTGGAAAAATAATGTAACCATATGCTTCCTAATCCTAACCTGCTATGGCCTCCTTTTTCAATACATAATTTTAAGTAAAGCTTCGATCTTTTTTATAAAACCACTGAGAGAAAAAGAAGAAGAAGAAGAAGAAGAGGCTCGTAGTCATAGTGACTTTTTAACAAAATTCTCCTCTGTCCAGATCACTAAGAATTTTTTCCTCCAAGTCCTATTTCCTGTTGTTTTCTACCCTTCAACCATGAGTAAAAGAGTCTATAAGAATATATAATATGTCACCTTAGGATGTTAAGGTATCCTAATACCTCCAGTTGACTTCAGATGTCCTCTGTGCTTCTACAAACCCTGCTTGCCCATCTCCAGGCAAGGCTTCATCCCAATGAAGTTGCATGACTGTCCCAATAGAGACCAATCTTATCAAATATTGTCAGGAAGCACAAACTGACAGAGGTCTCTGTGGATCTCATGGAATTCATTTTTCTCTTGATTTGCTTTTTTCCTTGCTTTTTCTCCCAACACTACTCTGGGTCAGCTTTTTCTATCTTTTGTCACATGACTCCTACTAGGAGTAATTTCCATGTTCAAAATATAAAGTCATCAAATTTGAAAATGGAGATATTGAAGATTACACTTCTAACAGGTTATTTGCTTCCTAGGAACTTTGTGAGGAAAGCCCAAAGATTCTTGCCTAAAATGATGATACTTTGAAAGACCTTTAAAAACTCCACCACAGAATTTACATAAAAAGCATGCAGATTCAGTAGGAAAGGTTCCAAATTTGGCCAAACCAATCTCAAAAAAAAAAAAAAAAATGTTGCATAGAATATGCTTTTCATTATACTACATGCTTTATTTCTTCTGCCTTTTTTGAGAAAACACACAGCCTTATTAATTGTTCCCCAATCCCCAAATTAAGTTCTGTAATTATTTAATATACAGAAAGAAACTTACCTTTCCAGTGTTAATGCCACATCCTAGAAAAAAATAAAGAGTAAGATCAATATAGTCCATGAAGTTTCTCCTAAAACCTTTCCACTTCTAAAGAAGCTGATAATCTTTGAAGAGACTTTCTCTGCTTTTTTTTTTTTTTCTCCTCTTATTTTTTTTATTTATTTCACTTAACCTCATCTTGTAAAAGCTGGATTCTGGATACAAATTTTCTTCCTATGCCAGGAGGCATTTGGCAGTTCTTGTAATGTGTTAGCGGAAATGTGGTCTAGAAAGAGAACTTAAGGGGACAATCTGTATTTCAATGTGTAAAAAAGGGCTATCCAAGCATTTTCTATGACATGAAGAAAAACAGTGAAAAATATTGATAGTAATAAAAGCACTGTTAGGAATGAATAGGAATTATCTTGAGCTATCATTACAATACTGTGGAAACCATGAATTTTCCAGAGCCTGTCCTAACCGCTGCTTACATGTATATACATATGATAGATCCAAGGTATAAAAATAGGATTCCTAGTCCTCAGACCTTTGAATCACTTGGCTCCAACAGCAGCACCTTAAGCCTTCAGGCTAATCTCAAGTCAAACTGTGTGTAGTCAGATACCAATCAGAAGTGACCCCTCTTTTTTCTCCCAGCCACCCACAAAAAGCACAAGACATATACAAGCAGGAAACAAGGCAAGATCTCATAAGAAATGATTTGTAATCTTGGAAGAGCAGTGAAAGAAGATGTGAAGGCCTTTTATCCCCATAAATAACACTGATGACTTTACCAGAGTGTCATCTGTAGCGTTTCTACATCTGACTTCTGCATCTTTTCTTCCAGCTCAGTGATTATGTCAATTAGAAATCTGATGTCATTAGATATTGTGGTCTCCCATTCTTTCTTATCCTCCATGATTTGTAGTTCTTGTATAGCCTCTATTTCCTTCAGTGTTTGATAAAGCTCATAGAACTTCTTGTTTTTCTTCTCCACAATATTTTGCTCTTTTACTTTCTCTTCCTTTGTCAGATATAACCACTTTGCTTAAGTTGCTTTTGAAATATTCTTTTATTTGTACGGTCTAGAAGAGAAAGATATTAGGTGATATAGCAAAAGCAATAATCAAATCTCTCCTTTCTTGCCTGCTCAGTGTGGTTTAATGCAAAGACATTTTGGCTAAATAGGAGTCAAGAGTATAGGGAATCCTCCAACCTGCTGTGTGAGCTGGAAGAAATTACTTAGCTTCTTGACTTCAATTTTATCCTTTAAAATCAGAGCTTCTCTACATATGGATGACATCTAAGTTATTTTCCAGGGGTTTTTTTGTTTTTTTGTTTTTAGAAATTTTAAGACATTTAAGAAACTTTCTCCAATCTGTCACTCTTTACTTTTCCTTTCTTCTCCCAAAAGAACTCTTTCATCCCAATCATTAAATCATTTACCATCGGGGCTGCTAGGTGGCACAGTAGATAGAGCACCAGCCTTGAATTCAGTAGGACCCGAGTTCAAATTTGATCTCAAGACCCTTAAAACTTCCTAGCTGTGTGACCCTGGGCAAGTCACTTAACCTCAGCCTCAGGGGGGGGAAAAATCATCTACCATAGCACTTTATAGGAGAAATGTTCCTCCTTTACTATTCCAAATTTGGGTTCTGACTTCTTAAATAGATTTTTAATATTCCCAAATGCAGTACTTTTTAAAAAAATTTCTCTCATTTCTGTGCTTTTAAACTTGACCTAGATTTCTTTATAATTCACCTTAAGAAGTAATTTGTTTTTATGCCTTCTACAGAAACTCTTTTCCTTGCCACCTTTTTGTGGTTCCTTATTTCCTGTTAAATATAATGGATACTTCTTCCCCAGAAATTTAAGCTCCTTTATAAATTAGAACCAGTGTATCTTTATAGAATCCTCTCCAATGTTCAGGCATTCAACCAGAATATCTCCTTCTGTACTTTTGTTCATGTTACACCCTGATGGCTACAATCCCATTACACTGACATAATAAAGTTTTCAACAGTGTGAAACTTCCAGACCCTCACACACCTCTCCAACTCACAATGAAGGAAACATGACTTCATATTCCTTTGTTTTCCTAGACTCAAACCAGTTAAATTCTGGAGAAATCCTTATCCTTTGATGTCATTTCTCATTAAATGTTGGGTAACCATTGTGATATCTCTACCCATCTCCTCTATGACTATAAAGCAGTGATTGTTTCCCTGGCATTCCATACAGCAAGATGGAATGGCTTCCTTGCCGAGGCAAGATAGGCAAATAATATGTCTGAATGTAGGGGCAATTGGCTTAGTTTCTTCACCCAAATAAATAACATAGAGATGCATCTCTGACTTTTCAAATTCATCAGCCATGACCCTGAAGAGAGAAAATTAGGTACAGTAAGTCTGTTTACACCTCCAATTCTGAAGTTTCAAACACAGTTCATGAAACACCACAGTAAATTTAGTAATAATTATTTTGCCCCCTAAACTTGCTCACAGTCTTCAACAAACAAACGACACCAGTTGGAAAAGTGAGCAAAGATGGGATACCTTGTAATAATATCTAGCTTTGAGAAAGAGTTAAGATGCTTTTCATACATTATCCTCTTTGGTTCACCAAAAAACTCTGAAGTACCATATGCTATTATCTGAATGTTTCATAGAAAATGTCAAGATGCAAATTTAACAGGCTTATCCAATATCAGACAGCTAGTTAAAAGTTGAAATAGGATTCAAGTCAGCTCTCCTGTTTACAAGGTTGGCTTTATATCAATATGATAATTTTGATAGCCTATTCAAATTAATTATATTCAATCAATTTATTGTGATTTGATGTTTAACAATAATTATATTAGTATATTTTGATCAGTTGTTGTCTTTCCCAGCCCAGTTGTGTTTATCTTTTCAGCTATTCAGTTATATCTTTTGAAGAACTTTCTTCTTTTTTCATTGTCTCACTTTCTCTTAAATTTTATTGTCCTTTTTCTCTTCCAAATCTCATACGAAAAGCTCATCCTCTCCTCATCAATTTTTCCCTCAGAACAATTTAACATCCCCAAAACAACAGTTCTCCAAAACCAAAGAACACACCCAATACATCTGCTATTATTTATAATTATTCATACCCATAATACTCTACACATTTGCAAAGATATGAAAAAGAAAATAAAAAATAAAGGCTACCCATAAATATGAAGATGAAATTTTCATGGGAAAACTTGCATTCGTTTTTCTTCTTGGATCTCTCATTGAGCTCTACTGCTCTGCCTTTCCCCTGTGCTTTCAGCACAAGGGAATTTTGAATCTGTCTCCTCTTAGGCCTTTCATATACCCTTAAACATACTGAATGCCCTCCCTTCTTCAAGATGTGAATTCTCCTGGCCTTACCTTGACTCCAAGGCTTGTTCACACTTAGGGACTGCTCACAGTCAATGCACTTAACCCACTGACACAGGGGAAAGAGTTAAACTGCTTTCTTGATCTTTTGAATTTAAAGTCACAAAGATAGAAATGATATCTTAGGCTCTGCTTGGGAAAATTTCTTAGCTCCAAAATGGATGGTCTCCAATAGAACTAACAATGATGATTAAAACAATCATATACAGTTAAAAAAAAAAAAGAATATGAAGAGTAAGTAAAATAAAAACAATAAAACTTTTCCTTGAGTCTTTCAAAAACTTTTGCACTAGGATTGTTTTTGAAAGATTCATATTTATGAGTAGCCTTTATCTTTTTTCTTCAGTTCAGAATATTTCAGAATTTTCCTTTATTTGGCAAGCCATTCTTAGCAGAAAAAAAGAGAAAAAAGAGGAAAATAGTAGCTGTATAAACTTGAATGCCATAAACACCACATTCATTATTTCATGCTATTCATCCAATTTCTGTCCAAAAAAGAACGGAAGGATGGATCATTTTCTCTTGGCCCCATCCCATTCATTCTAGTCATACTAAAATTAGTATAATATTTTCCCTTCTTTTCTAGGACTTTAAATTGGTCCCAGTTATGTTTCATATTCCATATTGGCCATCTTCTGCTCATGTGCTCTACTTGACACTGTATGGTAGGGAACCCTGCCCTTCTCTGTAGTAACAACTACCAACTTGAGCAAATGGTGAAATAATGTTGTACACTGAGAAAGTGATGGGTAATTTCAGAAGGTGTGACGTGAGGAAAAGCAGAAAAGCAGCACCTTTCAGCCACTGTTCTCGAACTTTTGAAAACATAAGATAAAGTTCTTTGGGAGTAAATCAAATAAGGGGTTCTGGGGGAAGTTTGAGAAAACTTCAGAGCTCAGGTTGAACCTGCTACTACGTAGCCTAGAAAACTCGTTGCTTGCTCTAAGATGAGATTTACTTAATGTTTAAATCAGAACTGGATTGCCTTTCCACATGGCCAACCAGATATGAAGATTGATGCAGGAAACATTAGGATTTTTCCTGATTATACATCTCAAACCATTCATATTTCTTATCTAGAAATGCTTCCAAGCTGGCCAAGCAACTTCTGTTTGTTTCTTCCTTTGTTTGAATCCTATATCATGGGTAAATTACAGGTATTCAGCAGCAATGGATTACCAACGTTTTGACTCTCCCTTCTGCTGGATGATTTACTAAACTTCTTTGTAAATTATTTTAGTTCTGCATTTTGTTCTTAGTAAGGCAGGAGTAGAAAATATAGATTTGACATTGCTCCTTTATAAATGATAGATAATTAACTAGAAATGGCAGAATGATTATCATCCCCAGCTGAGGACATAGTTGAAATTAAATACCTCCAATCAGTAGTGGACTCATTCAGCATATTCTCCTAACTTCAATTATTTTGGTTCTTTTTAAAAGAATGTGATGGATACAATCTGAAATAATCCAAGAAACAAAGATTGCAGTATAGATTTACCCCTTAAAACATGTTAATTGCGGAACAAATCAGAAACAGTCCTCCTCAGCTGGGCACTTGGCCCCATTACAAGGGAGCCACTGCTTTCTGAACTAAAAGAAAACAAGTAAGAAGATATAAAACAGGATATAGATGAGGGACTTCAGAAGTTGGGAGGGAGAGAGGAAAACGTGATAATGCCTTGATTTGGTAGAGGTGGTCCAACTTCCTAACCACTGGGGACTAGGTTCAAACAATGCAATGAAGCTTTCTCACAATCCCCAAAACTGAACCAACCTTTCTTAGTAGAAAGAAATGGAATTAGGTCCCCTATTAAATAGAAAAGGAACTTAGCCACATCCAGAACTGAGTTTACAGAATAAACTCAATGTGGTTCACTGAATTCTAATAATTCTTTCAAAAGGTCAAGAAATGTTAAGATGTATTGATTCTGCAACAGGGGTCATTCCCAGTTAGGTACAGTTTGCACTAATTAATATCTATAGGGAGGACCTTCCCACTCTGTCATTCTGTGTTTGTAATATGCTAAAAAGTTCAAAACCAAGAACAAACTCAGCTGTGGCAGTCATTTTCCCAGCAGTATGAACTCCATGGTATTCACTGCTAATGTAGTCACCAGAATGTGAGTGTCAGAAGTATCAGAACAAAGCTTATGGCAGAGAAGTGGTCCTGGGGATTCTAATAATGACTTGAATTCACATCTTATGCTAGATCAGCTGAATTTTCATCTTGTGTTGGAAGGGGCCAAATTCAGAGGAAGTATCCCGAGTGAATATTTTGATTTTTTTAAAAAAGGTTTCTTATTAAGGAATCTTATTTCCTTTTCTGAATCTCAGATATGGGTCACTTCGCAAGAAATTAAAAGGGATATATTTCAATTACAATGTCTTAATGCAACAGTGATGATAAACTATATAGGACACCAGCCCCCTTTGATTCTGTATTTGGGGCTTTTGATGATTGATTAAGTTAACTAAGGAGACATCCCAACTTTTGCCTTAGGAATCTTCAGGGATTTGGATATTCAATGTAAATTTCAAACCCACTCACTTAGAATGTGGTTCTAGTTTAGTAATCTTCTAACTTGGCACACTGCTGCTAAAATTTTTAAATTTTATTTTATGCTGAATTTCAGGGGGAAGAGGAAAGGATTTCTGTAACATAATACAATAGAAAAAACAATTTTATGTGAAACTGAAAAGCTTATATACATCAAATTCCTTTTAAATATATTATGTTGAAACTTTTAATTTTTTCTTCCTTCTCTCCTTGCCCCATTCTAGAAATGGCTAACATTAGACACACACATGTTCATGAAATGTGTGTGTATATATACACATGTATATACACATACCATTCTTACAATACTATTTGTCAGTTCTTCATCTGGTTGAAGATACATTTTCCTTAATATGTCCTTTGTAGTTAATTTTGGAATTTGTAATAGTCAAAATGGCTTAGTCACTAAGAGTTCTTCTTAAACAACTTTTTTTTGTTACTGTCTAAAGTGTCCTTTTCGTTCTCATTTCATGCCTCCTTATTTTTGTGGAAATCTTTCTACATTTTGCTAAAACCATTGACCTTATTTCTTATAACATAGCAGCATTCCATGACAATCACACACTACAACATGTTCAGCTATTTGCCAAATGATGGACATTTCTCCCATAAATACAAAACAAGAAATTACCAGAAGAAAAAAAAACACACAAAAAGGATGATGTTATAAGCTATCATCTAAGACAAAACAAAGGAAAACCTCATTTCTCCATCCCTACTTCATTCTATATACAGGATTAGAGAAAGAGGCAAAAAAGTCTTTTTATTGGCAATCCAAGAAATATTAGTTCTTTACCCTTATGAACTCCACCTCCTGGGTCAAAGTCAATTGCCAATCTCTAGTCTTTAGAAGGAAGAGAAGTGAGTTGGATACTTCCATGTAACCTTGTGTCTTGTCTTTCATGTGTCTTCCACTTGGTCTCCTGCCTCCCATAGGAAGATAATTTCTGCCTTCCATACAACAATTAACATACTTCTAGTCATACCCTTCACATACAAGTTGTTTTGATCACATTGTAATGGTCCAACATCCCTTCCCCATCCATCCCTAATTCCTTATTTCCATATCACTCAATCCCTCTACCACAAATATGATCAACCTCTTCCATTTTACCCTGTGGCATCAATCTTCTAATTATTATTAAAAGTTAGTGCTCTCACCAATTACAGGACCTCTTTGATCATTCCCTTCTAGTACTGGCTTTACTTTTGCTGCTTCTTCTCTCCCAAGCTGGGACCAGAGCCGTTTGTCCAGTTGTCAGCTGTACAAGGCACCCGTTGATTAATTGGAATCCTCTAACCTAGGGCATTTGCCTGCATTCAGGATAAGAGAAAAGTGTAGCTCTCTAGCTTGAGGAGACAATCTGCAAAAGCTGTGCTCACATCTGATGGTGACTGGCTCAGAGAAGTAGCGCCAACAGATGGTACAGGTGATCTCATTCTGCAATATTTCCACAGCTGTAGCCATTATCCTCTCTCCAACTACTTGTTTTTCCCCAGCAGCTTAGATGGAGAGACTTCACTTCCTTTCAAGGCATATTTCTGAAGAAGATGCTCTCCTTTCATAGGAGGTAGCCCCATCTCCATTATCCAAGAAGAGTTTGAACATTTTTCTTTTGCATATACAATGAGATCCTTATGACCTCTTTTCTATTGCAGTGATCTTCACATCTGTCTCTCAGTTAACTGTCACCTTCTTCCCCAATCCATCCTTTCCACAACTGCCACATAAACGTGGACAAGCGAGTTGAGGCAATCTCTAAAAAGGGAGTAACAGAAAAACTGGTTCATTTGTTTTAAGTAATAGAATATCTTTTTTATAAACAGTTCAACATATAAAGCATATTGATTAAATTTCATTTTTTATAATTACAAATTACCAAGTAAGCCTTATTGGGTGTGTGTCCCAGTGCACAGCCTGATCTGTATGCCCTCCCCAAGGCCAGCTCACCTGCCTTCAGACTCCAACCCACAAAGGAAGCAAGAGTGCAGGAGCACCAGAGAGCAAGTTCTCCTCAAGGCTGTCTATTTATGCTGCCTCTCTTCTGGCATTGCCTCTGCCCAGCCCACTCAGAACTGTGTAGGTGGAGACCTAGAAGAGGCTTCTGGTGCATCCTAGGAGAAGAATTAGCAAGAGGACACGCCCCTTGACATCTCAAGAAACCCATTAGTTCCTTTAACTCCTGCAAGACACAACCTCCTGCCTCAGAGGCTAAGCCCCTTTTTACCTCCTTGGCCAGCCCTACCAGCTGATGTGGCCTACAGGCTCCTTGGCACATCTCAAAAGGAAAGCAGTGCCTCATTGCCCCAACAGGTGTGCAAAACTTACTTGGGAATTTCTAGGTTCGTTTCCTTTCCCTCATGCTACCTTTCTTTCACAAATGGAGCTTCTTCTGAGCTAGGCCTAGTTTGCCTGTCTTTATCTTCTAATATCTTGCACAGTGCCTGCAAAAGTTATAGGTGGCCAAAAGACAGTTAGCTAAATTGGATTGAACTGAGTGAGGAGGATTCTAATGAAGGCTACAGGACTAGAAAAGCAAATGTTTCCCCCCACCCACCCACCATTTTGCTTGTTTTTCCATTTGTTGCTAACCAGTATCTCTATAGCTTCTCTGAGCTAGCCTGATGTTAGGGAGTTCTGTAAGGGCTGCTATCAGCATCTGGGAATACCCTGGGACTGAGAGGGGAAGCACTTTCCACATCCATGATTTCTTTGAAAGCCTCAAAAATTGCTGGCAGAAGGAGCCATCTGTCTAGAACTGGGAAATAATGAGGCCTGAAACGTGTTCATTGACTGATTGAGGGTGGCATCTGAGACAGAAAGATTCAAGGTTTTGTTAAGGGATATGAGTGGGGGAGCGCTGGAAGGATTGTGCAAAAACGCAGGAGTTGTTTAAGGGGCTCTTCAGTCTATTTATACCAGTCACACAAATGAGTGAGTCCAAGAGTGCCAGGATGAATACGGGGTTCAGTAGTCCTGGCCTGCTCTGGCAGTAATGTTCCACTGGCATGTGCAGTGCTTTTGCAGTGTGCCCCACTTCAAATGGTAGGGGGTGGAGCCAGGGTGAGGAACTCAGTAGTAGGAAAACTTACACTGGGGAAGGAAGGAGACACGACTTTTGATTCCTTGTCCTACAGCAAAGCCTTCAGAACTCGAATTGCGCCCCCACCCTTGCTGGTCTCTAGGAGCATCAGCCCCCTCTTCTGTCCCGCTTAGCCTTTGGTGCTAAGCATTGTCCTTTGAGGTTGACTTTGAACTGAGCCCCTCTTTTGGAACGCGGAGCCCTGGCATACAGCAAGCCTGGTTAGGTGTAAGGCCAGACCAAGATTTGGGATAGTGTCTGCTGGCGCGGCCCCTCTCGAACCATACAGGGCTGAAGACTTCCGGCTCTTATCTAACCCAAGAAACCTTGCTGGATCGCCAGTCCTGACTTGGAGAGGAGGCTGGGGGTTGCTGGGCTATAGGTTTTTGCTTTTCTTCTAGTCTTGAAATTCTGTGGGAATTGTGCTTGTTTTCCCAGAAGAAGATAGGTGCTTCCAGGGCTGCTGGTAAGATAGCCCCCAGTTCAGAAGGCGGGGTGAAGATGAGCGCATGAAGCGGCCGCAGATCACTCTGGCTTCCTCCCTGGAAAGCCACTGAGGGAGCTTGGCTCGGGGTAGCCACTAAGTCCTCCAATCACCTTTCGTTCTTCTCATCTTTGCTAAAGCATACCCTATTCATCCACCCCAAAGTACCCTGGCACATCCCCTAGAAAGTCTCCTGGGAACCACAGCCGCTGCCAGGGTTGACAGTAGTGCATTTGAAGCTGAAGATGGACTTTCAGATCGGTTCTTTGTACTATCCCTGTGGAACTTACCCGCTGGGGAATTAAGCCGTGAGTGGTACCGTCTGATTAGGAGTGGAACCACTCAGGATGTGGAAGAGAAATAATTGAGAATTTCATTTGCTTTCAGCTTGAGGGGGAGACAACCGAACCCCCACCCCCCCCAGTCCAACTTCAAGAGACTATGCTGCCCGATGCAGTCCCACCTCGGTACTCTACAGCCCCGTTGTGTGCTGATCCGAACTTGAATGTCCGGGATTCGGTCTGTGTGATGCTCCCTGGAGCGTGGTAAGGGGATGCTGAACTGGGACTCCCAGGTCCCGGTGGCCTACAAATCTAGGGCGTGGGAGTGGGGATCCTTCTTTTTTTTTTTTTTTTTTTTTTTTTTTTTTGTATCATAACAGAGCTGGAGACATGAGTTGGCTATGAACCATAGCAGATAATTTGTCAGGAAGTTGATGGGCGTTTGACAGTGGACCAAGTTTGAAGGAGGGAAGGGATAGAAAAGACCAGTAGGACATGGTGGAACGCTAAACAGGAGTCTGTGTGTCTTCGTGAGGGAGGGTTGGAGTGGCTTTGGGTTCTTTTTTTTTTTAGGGAAAATGTGGAGAAATCAAGGACCTCTATCTCCCTGCCGCCATCGACAAGTTATCTCCCTCTTACAAAAGCCTTTTTCTGTTCTCCTCCATTACACACTCGGAGAGGCAGAGAAAGGGGGGGATGGGGAGGGAGAGGAAAAAGGAGAGGGGGAGGACCAGCCGGAAGGGTCAGGGCGAGGAGAACGAGGAGGGGGACGGAAAGGGGGAGGGGTTAACTGCTAACAGAAGGGAACTGATCAAATAATTTTTTTCCAGTATCAACTGGCACAGGTATTACTGTGTGACTAATGCTTGCTCCAACGAACTTAAACTATGCCCTTAATTGAGTTTTCAATTACTGAAAGATAGTAAAGTTGCAACAAGTGCTAAGGCATTTTATTTTCCTCTCATTTCTGAATGCACTTTTGTAGTCATCCTCCTTTCTTATATTAACCAAGGAGCATTTATTAAGTCTTTCTGCTAGATATTTTATTATGCACTAGGAATCATGATAAATAGACTGCAACAGACTTCAAGTAACAATGGTAATTCTCAATTATGTGGGGATTTAAAGGTTTATAAAGTATTTTATTTGACTACAAGGACATCTTGTAATATAGGTAGTATTGTTGATTTTGCAGTCAAGGAACTGAACTCAGGAACATTAAGTGATTTTTCCCATGTTTACAACATATATCCTTAGTAGGTTCAAATCAAAATCAAACTTGCTTCAAGTCCAGTTGTATGTCTCTTATTCCAGAATGCTCCCTCACATATCCAGGGTTCCAACATTTTTTATTCCAAAATCTTTTTCAACCATTGATTTATCATAACTCCCTAAGACATCCATTGGCATCACTGGGCTTTTCTTCAGGGAACCACTCCAAATGATGCTCCCCAACTAAATTTTTTTGAGTGTGGGAAGAGGAGTTACATCTAATGCATTATTTAATTAATTTCATGGGTATATAAACTTTTTCCTCAACATTGACCTGAGTCAAGGTGTTTCCCTGGTTGTTATTACTAAATTGGCAGTAAATAAGTTATATTGGATTCAGGAGTCACAGGGACCCTGTAGCACTATTTTACTTATCTTAGAAGAACATTTTAAATGGGCCAACACAGCAAAGGACCGAGCCAGGAGACTGATGAGAGACTTAAATGCCTGTTCTGACTATAGTCTTCTTCTCTGTTTGAAAGTTTGCCTCCATGATATTTCACAAGATCAACACCTACTACAACCATCCAGAAATGATAGTGCTGCTTGCATTCCTGAGTGCCTGGATTATGCTGGGGATGGGGGGGGGGGAATAAGAACAAAAAACCAGGGAATTGTTAAGGGGCAGGTTATTTCTCCAAGAGCCTCCACAGCTGTCCATCATAACATCTGAAGGAGTTGCAGGGCAGCCTTTGTTGACACAGGTGTTGCCCACTGGGAATGAGATGAATTGGAGGCAGATGGAAGAGGAGAGAGATCAGACAAAGCAACAGCCTGTCAGTTAGAGAAGTCAGAGAACAGCAACTGCCTCTCAGTATCCTTGTATAATCCTCTCACAAGAAAGATCCATTCTGCAAGTTTGGATCTCATCTCCAGCAGCCCCTGTCGGGTGGCTCCTGTGTACTCCAACAAATGCTGAATGGGCAATAATATAATAATAATTAAAAACATTCATTTAAAACAAAAGGAAATATAATATTCAATGAGAATACACTAGAAGCTTTTCTGATAAATATGGGATTGAAGCAAGGATGCTAACGTTTCCTATTTAAAATCTTTCTGAAAATGCAACTGATAGCAATAAAATTCATGAAAAGAATTCAAGGAATAAAGAAAGTAAAGAGCATATAAAAGTTTTCCTTTTTATTGATTATATGATGACTTACTTGGTAAGACCTAGGCTATCAACAAAGATATAAATTCAGACAATCAATCAAAATCTTCATCAAAGTTACAGGCTACAAAATAAATGCTCAAAACACAACACAATTTCTGCATTTTAGTAACGAAAGATGAGAGGTAAAAATTGAAAGTACAATTGCATTCCAAATAACTAGAAAAATGCAAATATGGGAATCAACCTCCTGAAGTAAAGAAAAACTTGAAACTTGTAGTTTCAGTTTTAAGGTGAGCCTTAAAAAAATTAAAGAACGGGGGCAGCTAGGTGGCGCAGTGGATAGAGCACCTGCCCTGAATTCAGGAGGACCTGAGTTCAAATCTGGGCTCAGACACTTAACACTGCCTAGCTGTGGGACCCTGGGTAAGTCACTTAACCCCAGCCTCAGAAAGAAAGAAAAAAAGAAAAAGAAAGAAAATAAATAAAGAACAACTCAACTTGAGAAAGATGTAGAGATCATGATTAGGCCATACCAGTATAACAAGATGTCTACTACAAAAATTGATTCGAATTTGTAATGCTATATTGGATTTACCAAGGACCTCCTTTACAAAGATTGAAGAAATAATTTTAAAAAATCATCTGAAGCCAGAAATTCTAAAAATCTAGAAATTCAAAGCAAGTGAGGAAAATAAGTAAGAATTAAAGATTTGTCTGTCAGAACTCATTACATTGAGGCAACACCAGCCCTGTAAGCAGGAGAATCTGAGTTCAAATCTGGTCTCAGATATTTAATACTTCAAAAATAGTAGGAATAGTAGAAGCCATGAGAACAGTATGAGTATTCAGGAGACACAATGTTTTTCTACTTTAGATCTTAAAGATGTTTTATTTTGCATACCAAATTGCAAAGGAAATTTCTTTTTGCCTTTTAAAGGCTAAATTCAGGAGAAATTAACTCCCACCAATTAACATGGACAGTCCTATCTCAGGACTTCTGTGAGAGCCCCCACATATTTGGACAGGCACTGGCTATCCAGTAGTAGATGATGTCTTGATCTGCAGCCCTACAGAGAAGCTTTGTTGACTGCAGCCATAAAAACCCTTAACTTTCTGTTTTCCTGAACTAGAAAGTTTCTTTCTCTGTCACATTGCCTATCAGTCTGTTAAATATTTAGGCCATGACATATACATATACTGTATTTAACTTATACTTTAACATATTTAACATGTATTGATCAACCTGCCATCTCGGGGAATGGGTGGGGGGGAAGGAGGGGAAAAGTTGGAACAAAAGGTTTTGCAATTGTCAATGCTGAAAAATTGCCCATGCATATATCTTGTAAATAAAAAGTTATAATAAAAAAGAAAAAAAAATCTAGGCCATGAATTAACTCTTACCTCCTTTTTATTTACAGTGGAAAAGAAGCAGATAATTTTATCACTCAAACTTGCCTCAAAAAAACCAGTTGTTTACTTTCCTGGGTATGGTTGGAGTTTGTAGACTTCTCAAAAAAAAACTAGATGTCTTTGGGGCGACCCTCCTGTCTTAGAACAGTGGCTGTTATAGTCTTTCTAATTGAGGAAGCCTCTAAGATCACTTTAGGACAGCCATTGACAACATTAGCTTCCCACCAACTTCAGAGAATTTTTGTCCTCAGCTTTAGAATTGGGGAAAGAAATGATAGTGACCATTTATATGGATTCCAAATATTCCTTTCATGGTTTGCATGTTCATGAGGCTATATGGAAAGAAAGGGGACTTTTGACAGAAAACAAAACAAAACAAAACCCATTAAGTATGCAGGGGAAATTGCAAAATTAATGCAAGATGTCCATGGACCTGGAGAGGTTCTGTTATCTTTTGTAAAGTACAACAGAAGAGGGATTTACTTCAGGCAAAGGGAAACAGGCTTGCAGATTCAGCTGCCTATGCTGCTGCCTGTTTGCTGCAGACTACCCCACCTTTAATACCCCAACTCCCTGACTCCTGCACTCCCTCATGTACCTCCCAGGAACAAGTTCTTGCTAAAGAAAGGGGTTATACCCTTTCTCCTTCTGGGTAGTTTCAAACACTTCCGGCCAACTTCAGAGACCAGGCAATAGAAACTTCTCTTTGACCTATTCCAAAGCTACTCACTTGTGGAAACAAATGCCAACCCCTTGTGAAACCTATTTTTTCTGGTCACAAGCTAGGACAAACAGTAAACGAGTCTATCAGGCCTGCCCAGTTTGTGTCCAGGTAAATCCAAAGGGGGATTTACTCTGACTCCTGGAGGAGGAGTACATACCCAGGGGAGGACTGGCAGATAGAATTTACCCATATGCCCCCTCTCAGGAGCTCCAAACTTCTTTTGGTTGGTGTTGACAGCTTTATCCATCAGGTCAATTCCTTCCTCTGCAAGACTGAGAAGTGTTTTTGCTAACTTCTTTTGGCCTGCCCAGTTCTTTACAGAGAGACAGTGGCCCAGCCTTCACTTCTCAAATAACTCAAGCTGAGGCATTTAAGACTAATTATCCACTTTGATTGCCATCCTCTCTACCCAATGCTTAATGCCTTTTACACATTATGGTGCTTGCACCCTAGGCCTCGTGAGTATTCCTTTCACTGTGTATAACCTCAAGTTCCCCCCATTGCCCTACTCCTTTGAGGAGACAAAAGCAAGGATTTGGGGTAAATGTCCTTTGATATTTAGGAAAAACTGTCTGAGTGTGAGACATTCATGACAGCCTCATCTCTTCTCCCCCAAGACTTCCTCTGGATGGGGTTCCTAGTCTTTCCCATATAAAATCCACTTTTATTTATTTGGGTTTTTTGCTCATTGCTGACGGTGGCATTTTAAATCTGTGTGTGAGGGAGTTGTTCCTTGTAGACTCCAAACTATGAACTTCTAATTATTGTTTTAATCGGAATATCACCTGATACTTGATGCTGACACTCAGCAAACCCTGGATGCTGCAAGTCAGGTGTATCCCTTTCTCAGTCGGGACCCCACTTGACAGTTCTGTGCTCCTTCTCAGTCTGAAGTAGCTCCAGAATATTAGACTTGTATCCCTTTGTCCCAAGTGAGTTTAGGTTTCAAACTGCTTGAGAAGGGTATAATGGAGGCAGCTCTTAGGAGAATTACAACAGTAATCCTGAAGCCAGAGGAAAGGAGGACCCCATTTCTTGGTGCATAGATAATCCCATGAGGCGCAATGTCCCCTGGAAAATGAATTTACAGGCCCGAAAACCTAGATTGATAAATAAGAGGTTTATTGTAGAAATTTGGAAGTAAAGCTCAGTTAGAAAGACGCCAGGGCCAAAGATTTGTCAAGGAACCTAAAGTCTCCTGGCTTTAGAAATACTAAGAAATAATCCTAGAAATATTGCTGACTGCCAGATAACAATCTTTAGGTCAGTGATAACAGGGTTTCTGAGACAAATGGTAAAGTGCATAACCTGACTACTCCTCAACCCCCCATCTGAACCTTAACATTCAATAGTGAGGTATATACCAGACCACTCCTCAGTTCTACCTCTAAGTCATAAAATTTGTATATCAGTGACCCAAAGGACTGGATCTCTTTTCCTATAAATTTATCTTGTTGCTCCTGGTTTTTTGCTAAATCCTTTTGGAATTTAGCCTCCTTCAATTGTAGTTACAATTATAATAAACTTTGCCCCTTGACTTGGAGATGGGTTCTAGCCTGCAAATTCCTCTGAGATACCTCGAGACACCGGTCTTCAACTCCAACCTTTTGGGGGTCTCCTTTTGAACCTCAACAGGGACACACTAGAGAAAGAAATTGCAAGCACCTTCAGTATCTTGACCAAAAAAACTCCATGGAAAATAGGTATGTCATACATGACTGAATTATCAGTAACTCTCTCAAACCTATCCCCAGAAAATGATAGACTCCATTAAGTGACAAGCCCATTGTGACTCCTGTAGATGCTATCAGTACATTTAGGCAAATTTTGAAAACCAAAGGTCTCCAAAATTCTGTTCAGATATCTCTTCTATCAACCTGAAGTTTTTCCATAAATCTTAAAAACACAGGTATAATCCCAAAATCCATCCTACAACTCAAGCAGGATTATCCCTGATTAATACCATTCCTGAGGCTACTTTTTCAATTCCCTCATTTAGTTGACCAAGTGCCCATAAGGCAGATACAATCAGTCTCACCATTTGGAGATAGATTTGTTGGACTAAATTTCTAACTCTTTCACTCAGGAGCCCAAGTTAACAATTGGTCTACTTACTTAGTTTATTTTTAGAATTATATTTTTCCTAAATCAAGAAATTTTATGTTCCTTTTTTTCTTCTATTTTATTTTTCTTATCTCTAATCTGTCCCTGTAGAGATGTAGAATGGGAGGGGGATTTGATTCACTCTCTTTCCTCAGTGGGGGATTGTTAGCAAGATAAAATCTGTGACAAAACTTTACCATCTCTACATGTTATGAAAATTTAAGATAAAATTATTGTGATATTACTGTGACATTAACTGGTATAATTTTTGGGTTCCTGAACTAGACATGAGTAGCAAGTTCTGGGGCATGAGGAAAACAGAGATTGTGATGACACAAAACAGGACACAAAGGCCATGTACTGGAAAAATGTATTAGTCATTCTATATAATTGTCAATAAATTAGTCATTTGAACAAAGATAAAAGACATTTTTTCACATTTCTATAGTACTTTATTTTAAATCTCTGTGTTCAAAAAGGTGTTTTCTCATAACAACCTGTGAAGTTGCCAGGACAGTGATAGTCATTTTTAAAATTTAGATTCAATAACAATTTTTGTTAAATGAAAAAATAATTAATATGTTGAAAATAAAAATAGTAATGTTGGTCTTAAATTCTCAACATATGGTCACTGTGCCTTTTGAATTTTCAAATCCTATCGATCTGATTTAAAAAAAAAAAAATTCTGAACCTAGCCAAGAGGAAATAAAAAGAGCATTTCCATGTGTAAAGAAGAACAAAAAAGAAACTTTTTACTCAAAACTATAAATCTGTATTCACAGGTCAGCTTATCTTTCTTTTTAAAGTCTGCATTAATGAAATATTGTTTTCTAAACTGTCTATTCCTCCTGACTTTCATTCTGTTCTTTTATTCATTTTTTAAAAAAATCTATTCATGACCCTAGTTTCCTATTTCTATTACTTTCTATGCCACTGCTATGATCACCCCAGGTTTTTTAAAATTAAATTATTTATTCATTATTTTCCCCCAGTTGTATTTAAAGCACTTTTTTTTTTACATTTATTCTTAAGACTTTTCAGTTCCAGATTCTTTACTTTATCCCTACTCCCAGAGCTTATTAAGAAATCACATGTGAAATTATGCAAAACATTTTTATAAAAGTCAAGGTGTGCAAGAAATCATAGACTTTCTATCCAAAAAATAAAATATCTCAAGAAAATATTAAAAAAAACACACACACACACACAAAGAGAAGGTTTATTGTATATTCAGACACAATCAATTCCATCTCTGGTATGGATAGTATTTTTCATCATAAATCCTTCAGAGTAATTGTGGGTCATTGTATTTCAGAGAATTTACAACTGATCATCCCAGAATATTGGTATTACTTTGTATATATAATACATTTCACTTTGCTTAAGTTCATACAGAGCTTTCCAGGATTTTTCCTCAGAGCATCATGTTCATTATATCTCATAGAACAATAATATTCCATCATAATCATGTACCACAATTTGTTCACCCATTCCCCAATTGATATGCATCTACTCAATTTACAATTTTTGATTCTGGGAAGAAAGCTGCTATGAGTATTTTTGAACATGTGGGTCCTTTTCCTTTAAAAAAAAAATCTCTTTGGGGATTCTTACCTAGTAGTAGTATTGTTAAGTCAAAGGATATGCATGGATTTTTAGCCCTTTGGGCATAAATGATATCTTTTAGTTATTTATTGATTGGGGCATAAATCATTTTTTTAATATAAATTTGCCTCAGTTCCTTATATGTTTTAAAAATGGGGCCTTATCAGAAAAACTTGCTTCAAAATTATTTTGACAGGGGGCAGCTAGGTGGTCCAGTGGATAGTACATCAGCCCTAAAGTCAGGAAAACCTAAGTTCAAATTTGACCTCAGACAATTAACACTTCCTAACTATGTGACCCTGGGCAAGTCATTTAACCTCAATTGCTTCAGGGGAAAAATATTTTGACTAGTAATTAATTACTATTGCTAACTGTAGTTCCTCCTATTTATTCTATTTTCTTTCTCCTTTTATCCTCTCCAGATAACCCCTTTTTTAAATCAAAAGTTTACTTCAACTCAAATCTATCATTTACTATGCACAAGGTAGTGCAGAGAGCAGAGATTAAAATTTGTGTCTTCATGGAAGGATAAAAACAGAAAACCAGGGCCGGGGATTTAGCCCAGATTCCACAGATCTACTCAGTTTGGGCAGTGGAAATTGAATTCAAAACGTCATATTCAGGTTTCCATTTGCAATACAAAGCTGACTAAAGTTGTTGTTTTATTCTCAGTTGGCTAAGTGAAAATGCTGGTCTGAAGTGATTACTTATAATAGCTAAAATAGCTAACATTTATGAAGTACTTTAAGGTTTAGAAATTTTTACCTATTTATGAAGCATACCCCATTTGATATTCAAAACAACCCTGTTAGGTAGGTGTTTCTTCTCCCATTTTACAGGTGATGAGACCATGGCAGACAGAAGCTAAATGACCTACCTACAATCAAACAGCTAGTAAATGTGAGGACAGACTTGAACTTTAAAAACACTGTGCATAGGGCCACCTAGTGGCCACTACTACTTCTATCTGGCTATCCTTCAATCAAATAAAAGCATATCCCAGATGGTGCAAATTGGAGTGAATATTCAGTAACTGCATTTATTAAGCAGGCTTCTACATTGAGGTGAGTTCTCAAATAATGATTGCAAATCAGGATGTGTAATTTCAGAAGAACTTTCCAGTGGTAAAGGGAATGTTTTTCAGAAACTGGTCTTAGTAAAGCATCAGCCATTCTCAGATCCTGTAATATTTATCCAGTGAGGTTTTTGGTGAAAAGGCAGAGAGAGAAGAATCAAGAATCTGAAGAATGAAGAGAACCCTGTACATGTGAGGATCAACTATGATGGACTTGGCTTCTCTCAGCAATGCTGTGATTCAAGGCAATTACAATAGATTTGGGATGGAAAATGCCATCTGCTTCAAGAAACAGAGCTAAAGAGACTGAATGTAGATTGAAACAAAGTATTTTCACCTTTTTATTTATTAGCTTATTTTTTTTCTCATGTTTTTTCCCTTTTGATGATATTTCTTGTACAATATAATAAAAAGGAAATATCTTTAAAAGGATTATATGTGTTTAACTTGTATTAGATTTCTTGTTGCTTAGAAAGAGGGGGGAGGTAAGGGAGGGAGGGAAAAAGATTTGGAACACAAAATCTTGCAAAAATGAATGCTGGAAACTATTTGCATTTGGAAAAATAAAATATTGAGAAAAAAAGTTGTTCTACATTTATAAATTATGACTGACCAAATACAAAAGCAATATGACATGAACTTTTGACAAGATGTTAAGTTTATTAAATACATAGATTCAATACCATCCAGAACCACTTCAATCTGTGTGCACAGATATTTGCTCACAATACCATTTTAGTAGGGGTTAAAAGGCCAGCTAGATGATTGATCACTCCGAATGCAATTCCTAAAATTAATGATTGCTCTTGTGTAGCTGTATTCTTCAACAATTTCATCCCAGGACAAAGTGTGTATAAAAAATGTTCTTCCTCTGATATCCTCAGTGTGAATACTCCCAAACATATAGACAAAGTAGGTATTGCCTGAGAAGCCAGGAATAATTCTGATTGCCCTCTTTTTCTCTTCAGACAAACTGTAGAAATTCCGTTTCTCTGACAGTTTTTGTCCTATAAAAAGGACATGATATCAGTTGAAAAGAAAGGCTTTCAATATCCCTACTGAGAGGGAAGCCTTACTTGCATCTTATATAATTCTCTTGCTTTATCCAGAGCAAGAATTTTCAGTAAATACTTATGCTGTGCTTGAAAAGGGAAAAGGTTCTGAGAACCAGAGCTCTCTACTTAAGGCATTTCATTTTCCTCTAATCCACTGCCATACCTATTTCTAGAACAGTCATGTAAGGAATAAAGAAAGTTTTCAAAGAAGAAGTGAAGCCTTTCTATTTGTAAGTAAGGCAAAATGGCCAAGGGAGCAGTGTGAACTCTCCCTGCTTATATTAAAGACCAAGATAACTCCAGCTGCAAGAATTACTATTCACAGATAAATGACTTCTTGTCTTTAAAGGCAACAATTACTTCCTGGGCTTGGAATGTCCAGATATCCCTATCTCTCAAGAAAGGCAGAGAATTAAATTTTGCTTTCCCATTAAATAAGTGCTCCTCTAAGTAAAACTCATTAATTAAAAGTACAGTATAAGACTATATTGTAACACATGTAAAATGTATGGGATTGCCTGTCATCGGGGGGAGGGAATAGAGGGAGGGGGCGATAATTTGGAAAAATGAATACAAGGGATAATATTATAAAAATATCTATATAATAATAAATTATTAATTTATTTTTAAAAAAAAGGTACAGTATAATTAGCCAATGATGCACTTTTCTAGCATTCTAAATATCTTAAAGTAAATTGGATCATGAAGAGTATCAGCTTTTGCCTCCCCAAATTTCTTCATTCCTTCAGTTCATCATAGAGCAAAGAGAGCAACTGGGAGGAACTGTCTCCATGTTTCTATTAATAGGAACAATAAGTTCTTAGGGTACAAATGAGTGTTCCCCAAATATTTGAAGGCTTTTGCATAATGTAGATCTCTCTGAGGAATTCCCTCATTTAATAGAGCTCTCAGGGTCTGAGTATCAAAGTCTTATGTCTTCATACCATGTCCCAAGTAACCTCCAAAGGAGAGGAGTCATTACATAGTCATTCATCTTTAGAGTTCATGGATTTTTATTTCATTTACAAAACACATTCTAATAGATCTGGAAAGGATCTTATAAAAGTCATTTAATACATCGCATCTTACAGTTGCCAGATCCAGGCAGAAATAAAGGGCTAGAAAAGGAGCTTTTTGAGGCTTCAATGAATGTTCCAGGAATAATAAAATAGTTTGTAATATTGATCCAGGGATTTCTTTCCCCTTGGATTGCTATAACCTTGAATGCCTTGTCCATCTTGTTCATCTTACATATTTCAGCAAAGGAGCACAGTGACACTTTACTGAAATTGTTCTCTGGATTCTTAGCAAAACATTTTCCTAAGTGCCCTAGTAATTCTCACCTAGTAATCCTAACAATTACTTGTTATTTTCTATCCTTCACGAATGAGCAAAAGTGAGCACAAGAATTTATTTAATGCCTAGCACCAGGCTCAAATGTCCTAATACCTCTAACATCCCCCAAAAGTCTGCTCTCCTTTCTCAAAGCAAGATTTCAGTTCAATGAAGCTTCAAGACCATCCCAGTAGAGTTCCATCTAATCAAATAGTGCCAGGAAGCACCCAAAAGAAAGAGCTCTCAACTAATCTTATGGAGTTTGTTTCTCCCTTCACTTGTTTTTCTTCTTATTATTTACTTCCACAACCCTCCTGCCCGCCCCCCTATACTACTCTATCAGTTTCTCCCTTCTACCTTTTGGCATATTCTAGACAAATGAACTTATCTATGCTGGGAATAATTCCCAAGTTAAAGACACAAAGGTATCAGAAATTTGATAACAGGGATATTTCAGACTGCATTTCTAATAGGAAGGTTGTATTCCTTCCAGGATTCTTAGGAGGAAAGCTGAAAGATTCTTTT
Organism: Sminthopsis crassicaudata; assembly: GCF_048593235.1. Taxonomy (NCBI): domain Eukaryota; kingdom Metazoa; phylum Chordata; class Mammalia; order Dasyuromorphia; family Dasyuridae; genus Sminthopsis; species Sminthopsis crassicaudata. The sequence goes on from NC_133619.1 coordinate 563,837,425, forward strand.
CCAAAGGGCTAACACTTACTTTGAATTATTTTTAATAATTTGGTCACCACAGTGATATATGAAGCATCCATAGTCGGTACAAAAGGTTGCAAATTCAGTTTAATATAAGTCTTACAAAAAAGAGAAATCACTGAAATTGAACAACCTGTGCAATAAACTCTCCTAAAGGCCCTATTACTTGTTTCTCTTTTGAGGGACAATCCCTTATCCCCAAGCCCTTTTCACCCTGCCCCAAACTAAGCTCTGCATACTATCTGTAATCGCTCTAAAAAGAAACATACCTTTCCAATGTCTCTGCAACATCCCAGAAAGAAAATAGATCAGTATTGTTTGTGAATCATTTCTCCTAAAACCTTTCCATGATACCAATCTCTAAAGCTTCATAGCCTCCCAGTCCTGAACAGGGACTTTCACTGCTCTTTTATTATTTTCTTGATTTCACTGAAGGCCATTTTAGAAAAGCTACATTCTGGATACAAATTTTCTTCTCATGCCAGGAGATTCTTGAGCAGTTCCTGTGTTGTACCAGAAGAAATGTAGTCAAGAAAAGGTCATTTTGTGATAAGACTCATTCTCTATCACACAGAAAAAATGGAAAGTACTGATAATTGTTTTTAAAAGCCTCCTGGGAATGAATGGAGATCTTCTGGAGCCATCTCTACAGCTGCATGGAAACCATGAATGTCACCCTGTCTCTTATTCCAGCCGCTGCTATTACACGTATGATAGATCCAAATTAGAGGAGCATTCCTAGGCTTTAGATCCTTGGATCACTTGGACTTAGCATCAGTACACAGAGCCCTCCAGGCTGCTCTCAAACCAAAATATCTCTAGTTAGATACCATAACTCTCAGGAATGAACCCACTTTTTTCCCCCACAGGAAATATAAGAATACAGCAGGAGATAAGGGGAGATCCCCAAAGAAATCTTTTCTGACACAGGAAAGTCAGGGAAAGAAGATGTCCTAGATTCCTTGTCCCCCAAACAACTTTCCCTGATGAGTTTGCCATAGTCTCACCTGTAGCATTTCTACATCTAGTTTCTCCATCTTTTCCTTCAGCTCAGTAATTATGGCTGTTAGAAATCTACTTTGGCTAGATATCATGGCCTCCCACTTCTTCTTTTCCTCCATGATTTGTTGTTCCTGTGTAGCCTCTATTTCCTTTAGTCTTTGAATGAGTTCACAGAACTTCTTGTTTTCCTTTTCCAGAATGACATTTCCCCCCTTCGCTGTCTTCTTCCTTGTTAGATATTACCATAGTTGCTTAAGTTGCTTCTGCAACAATACTCTGTTTGTATAGGCCTGAAAGAAAGACATTAGGTGATATACCAAGGGCAGCCCTCAAATATCCCCTTTTGTGCCTGCTCAATGTGTTGTGATACAAAGAGCATTGGGATAAGTAGGAATCATAACCCCAGGATCCCTCTCTTATCAGTTGCATGAACTGGGAGAAGTTACTTAGTCTCTGATTTCAGTTTTATCCTTTAAGATCAGAGTTTTACTATATATGGTTGACATCTAAGGGCTTTTCCAGTTTGAATTAGAGTTCTTAAGACCATCAAACAACTTATTCCAAACTTTCTCTTTACTCCTTCTTGTCCCCAAAATTGTCATTTAACTAATCCATTCATCTAATGTAATGTTTTCCAGCTACTACATCATAATACTTACCATTTTGCAACCTCTTTTAGTTTATTGGAGAGACTTGATTCCTTCATTATTTTATACTGGGTTTCTTAACTCATGTCACCTCTAATATTCCCAAATCCAGGATTTTTTTCATTTCTCTCATTTTATTACTTTTCTGCTTCACAAGCATTCATAAACTTCATGAAAGCATGTGAATTCAAACCTGATTGTGAATCTTTTACTATTGGCCTTGGGGGGGGTAATTTAATTTTTGTAGAAACCCTTTTCCTAGCAAGAACTTTATAAAATAATCTGTATAACAAATATCTCCATTAAGGGCCTAGTTTCTTAAATAACTGGAAAACTGACTCAGGTTTATAAAACTATAAGCTATTTCCAACTGATGAATGATCAAAGGATATGAACAAGCAGTTCTCAGATGAAGAAATCAAAGCTATCTATAGAGAAATGAAAAACTGCAAGCAATCATTCTTGATTAGAGAAATGCAATAACTTTGATTGCTTCCTCACTCCTGTCAGATTGGTTAATATAACAGAAAAGAAAAATGGCAAATGAAGGAGAAGATGTGAGAAAATTGGGATACTATTGTCAGGAGAGTTGTAAACTGATCCAATCTTTAAAGAAATCAACTTGTGTAACGTGCTCTCCTGGCAGTTACAATTACTAGTCTGTCCTAGACCCACCAGAGTACCTTTGACCACTGTCCTTTGCAGTGTGAGCTCTACCCGGCTCGCCTCCTCTGAGGCCTTCTAAGGTCTCTGGCCACAATCTCTTGAATCTATAGCTTAATAACCGGTAGCGCACTCAAGAACAACCACGTGTAATCTTAAAAGCCTTTATTATACCTACTCACATAATGCCCTAACTGATGCCCTGACTTGTTGGTTCCCTGGTGAACACCTGGTCAGAAGACCCATGTGTTCACTACCAAAACCCTTACCTCTTTTGGCTACCCATCTTGGCTTGGCCACCCAGGCTAGGGAGCCAGAGTGAAGAGCACCAGGTTAAAGAGGGCGGTTGCTGCCTGCAGTGGGCTTACATAGGGCCTGTGAGGTCACACACACAGCCAATCAGCGAGAGAGTCACCCATTACGAAGCTATCTCAATATGGCCAGGATCCCGCCCAAGGGCAGTCCTAATATCCACAGAAATTATTTCCGGGCCTCAATCTCCCGATGCACTGTGTCCTCCCATTTAAAGGGCCCTTACAATTCCCTTTCTCTTGTTTTGCGGGAACCGCACATCTCACCAAGCTAAACTTTTAGCACCAGCTATAGTTCACTTGATCCATGAGATGACAGTGTTATGCCCAAGGAGGTACAAAGCAGCAGATCAGTAAACAGAAGTATGACAATGAGAACCAGGCTCAACAGTGGCCCAAATGTTCAACCCATTCATCAAAGTCATACTCGAGATAATAGGCCAAAGAGATTGGATGCCAATGAGGTAGGATGTCAACACTGAGGTGGGAAGTCAACAAGGTAAAACATCACAATTCTAGTTAACAAATATCAGTGAGGTAGGTTGTCACAATTCTAGTTACATTTATCACAATTCTCTATTGCACTTTTCACAATCCTAGAGCAATTCTAGTTTCTCACAATTCTCCATTACACTTTTCACAATTCTAGAACAATTCTAGCTTATCACAATTCTCTATTGCACTTTTCACAATCCTAGAGCAATTCTAGCTTATCACAATTCTCAATTGCACTTTTCACAATTCTAGAACAATTCTAGCTTATCACAATTCTCTATTGCGCTTTTCACAATCCTAGAGCAATTCTAGTTTCTCACAATTCTCTATTACACTTTTCACAATTCTAGAGCAATTCTAGCTTATCACAATTCTAGAACAATTCTAGTTTCACAGGTGCACATAAGCAAAGTCATGTCCAGTAACATTGTCTCAATAACAACGGCAGGTGGGTGTGTTGGTTTTTCACCCACTAATTTAAAAGCATAGTCCTTCAATAGAAATCATAGGGCAAAGCCTCTTCCCAGGCCACCATATGGCAAGTGGCCACGGGAGAAGCAAGCAGGCCCATTGTCCATTTACAGTCTTTATATTGCATATCACCCAAAACAGTCCATTTCAACTGCAACATTGGAACTGTGTCTGGTGTCTCTGGTGTCACGGTCAAGAGGGGCATTGCTGCCATCAGCGTCTGGAGGGCTGCGGACATCTGGCTGGTCCCTCTGGCCGGTTGTCTGGTCCTTCTCTTGGATCCCCAGGTTACAAATGTCTCTTGTGGGGATGAACTCTACTGCTGGATCTGCACCTAGGAAGGAATGTACTTGGGGCCCAACTTGGGCCTTTCCAAATGCCATCCAGGCCTTTCCACATCACAGTGGAAACAAAGTTGTTGTCAAAAAGATTAACAAAAGTCAGACAAAAGTTAGTCAGTCTGTCACTTAGCTGCACTTTCTGTGTATGCCCGAAGTGCATTGCTAAGGTAAAAGGCAAAGAATTTAAAAATGTAAAACCAAAATAATTTAAAAGTGTAAAAACGAAATAGATTAAAAATATAAAACCAAAATAACTTTAAAATGTAAAATCAAAATACTTTGAGGATGTAAAATCAAAAATGTTTAAAAATGTAAAATCAAAATTTAAAATTGTAAGCAATCACATATCCCAAAATTCCCTTCTCTTGTTTAGAAGAGAAGATCTTGGGGATAGTCTGTGCAGTAATGACTTTACTAGAACACTCGGCTATATCCCTGAATTCTTTTGCCTAAAAATCAAAGTTTGAATTTCTGATACCGAATTGTACTCCAGGAGTGTGAATCAATAAATCTGATATCGCTTTTCCTCCTGGGTCAAAGATCACACACTGTCTATTTATTCTAGTGATTAAAACAGCAATTTTCCAACCCATTCTAGACATAAACACTGTTTTATAAGTACCCGTAGGGGGTTGGGAAATGAAGCTCACCTGTGGAAGTGGAAAATCCACGAGGTAAGAAAAGAGGAGTTCCAACTCTCCAAAGACGATCCTAGCAGTTTTACAAGTATAAAACTCCACTCTCTCTAACTGCAAGGTCTTATCCCTGTAAGGTTTCTTAGAAATTAACTGAACTGTATTTTTAAAACTTTTCTGATTATACTCAATACCCCACAATTCCTTTTTGCCTTGGGCCATAAAGCCTACTCCTGTCCTTTGAAAAGAAGACACAGGAGTTTTGAATGGATTAATGGGCAGTGCTGATGGTATTATCGCCCTTCCTTTTCCTCCTCCCCCTTCTCCCTTGGCCCAAGAAGGTGAGGCAGAGGGAAGAATTGGAAAATCCCCCAAAGGCTGATTCCAAATCAAACCTGAGCTTTGCACATAAAAAGAACTAAACTTCTTCTCAATGGAAGAGTAATGGATAAATTCCTTAAAACAACAATGCAGGAGGTAAACCAACAAAATGCTAAGAAGAATTTCTACAACTGAAGTCCATGTGGTTCGTTTATTTCCTTCCTTAGTTTCAGCCACTGGTTTGAACTCTTCCTGTTCTATCTGTATTAACCTAGCTTTTTCTTCTTTCTCTATCTCCATCTGTAATTTAACCTGCAATTCCAGCAACTCTTGCTGTGGCATTTCGTACTCTATACTGTCATACATACGCACTAGCTCTAGGTTGCTCCCTCTCCGAGCTATATTTACTGGGTGTGGGGATAGCCTTCTGGGAGCTTGATTACAAGCTTCCTGCTGTTCTTCAGTGGCGATCTTTGTTAAAAGATCTTCCATCTGGCTCTTTAACCTCTTGATATAAGCATTATGTTCAGCTGTGTCCTTGAGTCTGATCCCAGATTTACCTGGGTCCATATTGCTTCTCTGTCTTCCCTCTTAAGTGGCGTTTCTACCGGATCTTTCAGAATCTTAATTCTGAATATTAAATATTTTCAAAACCTGATAATTCCTGATGCGTCCACCACGTTGGGCGCCATTTGTAACGTGCTCTCCTGGCAGTTACAATTACTAGTCTGTCCTAGACCCACCAGAGTACCTTTGACCACTGTCCTTTGCAGTGTGAGCTCTACCCGGCTCGCCTCCTCTGAGGCCTTCTAAGGTCTCTGGCCACAATCTCTTGAATCTATAGCTTAATAACCGGTAGCGCACTCAAGAACAACCACGTGTAATCTTAAAAGCCTTTATTATACCTACTCACATAATGCCCTAACTGATGCCCTGACTTGTTGGTTCCCTGGTGAACACCTGGTCAGAAGACCCATGTGTTCACTACCAAAACCCTTACCTCTTTTGGCTACCCATCTTGGCTTGGCCACCCAGGCTAGGGAGCCAGAGTGAAGAGCACCAGGTTAAAGAGGGCGGTTGCTGCCTGCAGTGGGCTTACATAGGGCCTGTGAGGTCACACACACAGCCAATCAGCGAGAGAGTCACCCATTACGAAGCTATCTCAATATGGCCAGGATCCCGCCCAAGGGCAGTCCTAATATCCACAGAAATTATTTCCGGGCCTCAATCTCCCGATGCACTGTGTCCTCCCATTTAAAGGGCCCTTACAAACTTGGACCTGTACCTAAAGTACTACAAAACAATGCAAATCTTTTGATGCAGCAATACCACTAATAGGCTTGTATCCAAAAGAAATCCTATATGAAGGTGTTTTGCCACAGTTCCCTTTTATTGTCCTGACTCAGTTTCCCTAATTGTCCTGACTCAGTTTTCCTAATTGTTATGCCTCAATACCCTTAGTTGCAAACTCCCCTCTTGTTTATGAAGACTGATATAACTCAGGACTATTTGCTCTAAGGGTTTAAAATGTCAGTGTGCAAACTCAAAAAAAGGGAATCCAGACACTTTCTTAACTCCCACTTTGTTAGAATTTATGGTCCTACCTCCCAACCTGTCAGAACCAAATTGATGGTTTCTGCCTGGAGATTCCGGCTTACCAGAGTTTGGACTCCACCCCTTGCCTTTGTTTAGCTACTGTGTATAAGTATGCCATTGAGAACTGGAATTGGATGCTCAATGCTAGCGGGATGCTGGATTCTTGGAGACCATAGTCTCATTCAGGCCTGGGACCAAACTGTGGATCCATTTTGTCCCAGTAAATCTCTCCCTTTCAAATAAATTATTAAACACTCTCTAATCTCTATTTTGCCTCAGTTTCTCTGCATTACATTTGGAGGTCCCAGTAAGATTTTAGAAACTGAGAATGGGAATAGAGATTAGAGATTAGGGTCTCCACCTTGGGTCTTGGGTAGATGGAGATCTGAGTTCTTAGCCTGGAGAGGCTGGCCCTCTGCATTTATTACCAGAGTCTCCAGGGAAGAGAGAAGTTTTCAGTTGTAGCCATACCCAACTGTGGACCCCTTCCTTTTGTTCACCAGAGAGTAACTCTGAATGTCTGTTTTAGGACATCTGATCTGTTTATCTGTTCTGTCTGTCTGTACTAGCATCTGGATTCTCAGAAAAATAAAATGCTGACGGGCATTAAATTCTGAGAAGGGTATCATTCCAGGATGCTGGTGGATATCCTCTGTCCTGAGTGTCTTCTAAGACACATCTGGTTCTGTGTGCCAGTGGCACAGAAAAGCAGATGGGAGTTTGTGGCAGCTCTTTTTTGTTGTAGCTAGAAACTGGAAGTTGAATGGATGCCCATCAATTGGAGAATGGTTGGGTAAATTATGGTATATGAAGGTTATGGAATATTATTGCTCTGTAAGAAATGACCAGCAGGAGGAATACAGAGAGGCTTGGAAAGACTTACATCAACTGATGCTGAGTGAAATGAACAGAACCAGAAGATATATTCTGATGGAAGTGGATATCTTCAACATAAAGAAGATCCAACTCACTTCCAGTTGATCAATGATGGACAGAAATAACTACACCCAGAGAAGGAACACTGGGAAGTGAATGTAAATTGTTAGCACTACTGTCTATCTACCCAGGTTACTTATACCTTCGGAATCTAATACTTAATGTGCAACAAGAAAATGGTATTTACCCACATATATTGTATCTAGGTTATATTGTAACACATGTAAAATGTATGGGATTACCTGTCATCGGGGGGAGGGAGGGGGGGGATAATTTAGAAAAATGAATACAAGGGATAATATAAAAAAAAAAAAAAAAAGAAAAGAAAAGCAGATGGGACAGAGAAGACCTATATGCACAAGAAATATTCATATTACCTGTTTTTGTAGTGGTAAAGAATTGGAGGGGGGCGTAGCCAAGATGGCGGAGAAGATACACACCACTATGTAAGCTCCTTTCTTCCCTCACAACCAACTAGATTTAATCAGCCTCAGAAATAGCATTGGACTGATACAATCCACAAGGACTGGAAGCACGACTTACCAGCTGAAGAGAATCTGGAGTTTCAGCAGGAAAGGTCAGCTCCCAGGGGAGGAAGAAGAGAGGCCAGCGCAGATGGTGGGGTAGTGGCACACTGCGCCGGTTGCGCTGGGGAGGGCTCTGGGATCAGAGAAGCCACTGAGATAAAAGAATCTGGCACAGGCTGTTAGCTCTTCTCTGCTTATAAAATAGCAGTTCAGAAGAGAAATCTAAGCAACTTTAAAATTTAAAACCAGATTGGATCTTCCCGGATCCCAGGGGTGACTCAGCAGATCTGGGCACTGGTGGGTGTGGCCGACATAGGCAATCCAGGCTTTTGCCTTGGGGTAGTTAAGAGATTGAAGAGTGGGTGGGGCGGTAACTCATAGTGCCTGGCTCGACTGGCTGGAGGCTGTGGAACGGAACTCCCTGAGAAGCAGAACTTTTGAACTAGGGACCGCGGTTTCTGGCAGACACTTCCCAGTTTGTGCGCAGGGGCTTTTCACGTCACCTGATGCAGACATCCACGCCCCACCAGGATGTTTAGGCTAGGCTCTGAGTCGCCTTTGCTGTTCAGTCTCAACCTCAGGGAAGCCGCTAAAACACAGCGCCCTCGGGGCACAGCAGTGTTGGTCACCTCTGAGGCATTTCCAAGGAGGGGGTGGGGAACTCTCTCCCAGAGGTCTCTCTTAGCTCAGGCGCGGGGGCCGCTGCATCCATCCGGTCTGGGAGGAATCTGGTAAAGAAATAAATAAATAACTTCCTACCCCAGGGACAGACTCCAAAAGATTTTTTAAGTATGAGCAAGAAGCCCAAAAAAACCATAGATTGCTTCTACACAGAGAAAGAGCGGGTATCCAACCCTGAGGAAGTTAACAGCAGAGAGTCAGCAGATAACAACCTAAAGGGGAACGATTCCTGCCCCCCATCACATAACTCTCTCCTTGAAGAGACTATTAAAAAGTTAAGAGAGTTTGAAGAAAAATGGGGAAAGGAAAGAGAAGCTATGATAGAGAATAACAACGTTCTGAAATTGGAGTTGGAAAAAATAAAGAAGTCACAGGAGATGCAGGGAAACAAAATTAGTGAATTAGAAAAGGTAAAAAAATCACAGGAAAGTAGGATTTCTGAATTGGAGAAGATAAAAAAGTCTCAAGAAAATAGGATTTCTGAATTGGAGAAGATAAAAAAGTCCCAAGAAAATAGGATTTCTGAATTGGAAAAAGAAAATAATTCTCAAAAAAAAAATTAGGGAAATGGAAAAAAATTCAATAGAGCAAAATAACTCATTTAAAAATGAAATTGGGCATTTACAAAAAGAACTAAAAACTGTGAATGAAGAAAATAACTCCTTGAAAGTCAGGATGGAACAAATAGAAATGAATGATTCATTGAGAACCCAAGAATCATTCAAACAAAACAAAAAAAATGAGAAGCTGGAGAACAACATCAAATACTTACTGGGAAAATCTATAGACCTGGAAAATAGATCTAGGAGAGATGATCTGCGGATCATTGGACTTCCCGAAAACTATGACCAAAAGAAGAGCCTAGATTCTATTTTACAGGAAATTATCAAAGAGAACTGTCCAGAGATAATAGAAACAGAGGGGAAAGTAGATGTTGAAAGAATTCATCGAACTCCTTCTGAAATAGACCCTAAAAAAAGAACACCACGGAATATTGTGGCTAAGCTGCAGAATTACCACACAAAGGAGAAAATCCTGCAAGCAGCTAGAAAAAAACAATTTAAATACCAAGGTGCCACAATAAGGGTCACCCAAGATCTGGCTGCCTCCACATTAAAAGATAGAAGGGCCTGGAACCTGATATTCCAAAAGGCAAAAGATCAAGGATTGCAACCAAGAATAAACTACCCAGCTAAGTTTAGCATCTTTTTCCATGGAAGAAGATGGTCATTCAGTGAAATAGAGGAATTCCACATGTTTATAAGAAAAAAAACAGACTTAAACAAAAAATTTGATCTACATCCACAAGACTGAAGAGAAACAGAAAAAGGTACACAGAACCCTTGAGAACTATATCTCTGTTGTGGGTATATAGAAAGTACACATGGATAATTTGATTTTACTGATATAAAAGAAAAAAAAAGGAGGGGGGGTAGTAAAGGGAAGGGGGTAGTATCAGAAAAAGGGGAGGGAGTGATAAAAAGAGGGAAACTACATCCCAAGAAGAGGCATAGAAAATACACCATATCAGAGGGAATTTAGAGAGGGGGAGAATCATTGTGTAAATCTCACTCTCATCAGAAGAGGCTCAAAGAGTAAATAATTGTCATATTTTCTTTTTCAGAGAATTCTCTCTCACCTCATTAAAAGGGGGGAGAGGAAAATGGAAAAGGAAAAGGAGAATAAGGGAAGGGACGTGGAGGGATACTAAAAAAAAAAAAGGGAGGGCTGCGCGTCACAAGGGGGGTCTATAAATTGAATATTGGGGAAGGGGTTCAGGGGGGTCAAGGGAAAAAGCATAATCTGGGGATAATATGATGGCAAGAAATACAGAATTAGTAATTTTAACTGTAAATGTGAATGGGATGAATGCTCCCATCAAATGGAGACGGATAGCAGACTAGATCAAAAATCAGAACCCTACAATACGTTGTTTACAGGAAACACACTTAAAGCAGGGAGATACATATAGAGTAAAGGTAAAAGGTTGGAGCAGAATCTATTATGCTTCAGGTAAAGCCAAAAAAGCAGGGGTAGCTATCCTTATTTCAGATCAAGCAAAAGCAGAAGTTGATCTAATTAAAAGAGATAAGGAAGGAAACTATATCCTACTGAAAGGTAGCATAAATAATGAAGCCATATCGATACTAAATATATATGCACCAAGTGGTATAGCATCTAACTTTCTAAAGGAAAAGTTAAGAGAGTTGCAAGAAGAAATAGACAGTAAAACTATAATAGTGGGAGATCTCAACCTTGCACTCTCAGATTTAGACAAATCAAACCACAAAACAAAGAAGAAAGAAATTAAAAAAGTAAATAGAACATTAGAAAAACTAGGTATGATAGACCTTTGGAGAAAACTGAATGGCAATAGAAAGGAATATACTTTCTTCTCAGCAGTTCATGGATCCTATACAAAAATTGACCATATATTAGGACATAAAGATCTCAAAATTAAATGTAGGAAGGCAGAAATAATAAATGCCTTCTTCTCAGACCACAATGCAATAAAAGCTACATTCAGTAAAAAGTTAGGGATAAATAGACCAAAAAGTAATTGGAAACTGAATAATCTCATCTTAAAGAATGACTGGGTGAAAGAGCAAATTATAGAAACAATTAATAATTTCACCCAAGATAATGACAATGATGAGACATCATACCAAAATCTGTGGGATGCAGCTAAAGGAATAATAAGGGGAAATTTCATATGTTTAGAGGGTTATTTGAAGAAAATAGAGAAAGAGAAGATTAAGGAATTGCTTTTTTTTTTTTTTGCTCAGCATGATGAATATGGAAACATGTTTAGAGAAATTGCACCTGTATTGCAATTTACCCTATATTGAATTGCTTGCTGTTTTGGGGAGAGGAAAAGGGAAAGGAGAAGGAGAAAAATCTGGAACACAAAATCTTGCAAAAATTAATGTTGGAAATTATATGTATATGGAAAAAGAAAATACCATTAAATGATTAATAATAATAATAATAATAATAATAATAATAATAATAATAAAGTGGATATACACTTAAGTGCTGAAAAAAATTGAATTCCTTAGTGGCATGTGATAAGTGAGATACTACTTATGAACCTCCATTTCCTCACTTTCCAAACAAGTCAATTAAGTCTGGGAGGCTTTTAATGAAAATCATCTGTGATTGGGGATATTCAATATATTATTGAGGGAGGTAGCTGGATACTTACATTCCATACCATAGCCCAGAGCAGAGGTTACTCCTTCTCTTTTAATACAATTTTCTGGACTATTTTGACCTTTCTGTGAAAGATTTCCATCTTTTTCTACATCTTCTTTTGTAAAGAAAGAGGAATAAACAGGAAATTTCTTTCCTCAGCCTGAGTTCTGTGACCTACTTGAAACTAAGAAACTCAATAACCCTGATAAGCTGGTACTATTTCATTGATTTGTTAGGAAAAGTCACCAAAGGAAAGACTGTTAGGTTCTTACTAAGTGCTAAGTCAGTACTTGACAATTCTCTAGTTCCAGCCAGGACTGGGAGTTTTACTTGTGAATTTCTGGGGAAGAGCTTGCATGCTTAGGAGGAGCAAGTTCATTGGTTGAAGTAATTTTTCCCAGAAGCCCTTACATTATCCTACACCCATTCTCTGGGAGGATAAAAGAGGGAAGTCCCACTCTGGACCAGAGTTAACAGCAACTGTCTAGAGACAACAGTTCTCTAGAGGAAGAAGAATCTGTCTGAGAGATTTGAGTTGACACAGCAGATCTCCTCCCAGAGAGCAAACAGCAGCTTCTGGAGACAACAGCACATTACAAAAGACCATGAACCCATTCTGACATAACAGTATTCAGATCTAAGTGATAAGCTAATGCAGAAACAGCAAAATTGTGCATGGACAATCAGTGCCATTCCTGAAGGAATGGCATTGAGCTGTGTTGGACTTACCCTGTAACAAAGAGCAGCCACTGCAATGGGCCAGTGTAAGTGGTTCTCATGACTTCCTGACTTAGAACAGGTCACACAGAGTAGGGTCTTATTCCTATCACAGAACAGCTTCTGGTCTTCCCTGTGTATCTCACATATGCCTTCCCCTTCAGGGTACATAGCAATGTCAAATTGATGACCTCTTAACTGAGAAAATTCCCAGCATGTAGTACAACAAGAAGATGGAGAGGTATTTTTCCTTAAGCAAGACATGCTTATGTTTTCTCCACACATTTCCCCACCATTATACTCTGTGTGGAGTACTGGGATGCAGCAATTGTAAAATATAAGATAGTTTGTTCCCTCCAAAAAAAAAAACAAAAAACAAAAAACCTTTTCTAATTTGTCATCCTGATATTTTCCATTTCCCTTAGGCATACAATTAATCTCAGTGTTCACTCATTAACCAATTCATTCTACTTATTCTGAGATTAATGAAATATTCTCCCTCCTTTTCTAGGACCTCAAATTGGTCCCAGTCAAGCTCCATATTCCACACTGCCCATCTTCTGCTCATATCCCCTACTTGACACTGTGTGAGTGGGAACCTTGGGCCGCCTTCCCTGTAATAATACTACCAACCCTAAGACTTGATTAAATGGTGTAACAGTGTACCCACTGGGAAAGTGAAGGGAAATTTCAAATGGTGTAAGGTGAGAAAAAGCAGAGAAGCATCATCTCTCAGAAAATAGTCTAAAACTTGTAACGAAATATAAGATGAAGGAAGTTCTTTGTGGGTGAATCAACTACTGGGTTCTGTGGGAATTGTGAGAAAATGTCAGAGCAGTGGTTGAACCTGCCACCATGTAGCCTAGAAAACATATTTGTTGCTTAGAAACAAGATTTTTTAAATATTTAAATCAGAACTTAGATTACCCTGACCAGGTGCCCAGCCAGATATGAAGATTTGCAAGAAATGTTAGGAGTTTCCCTTAGGTACACATCTCAAGGATTCATGTGGCTTATTTGAAAATGCCTCCTAGCTGGCCAGGCAGCTTCTCTTTTTTTCTTCCTTGTTTGAATCCTATATTATGTATAATTTACAGAAAATCGGTGGCAACAGCCATCCAACTTTTTAAGTCTCCCTTCTGCTGGAAGGCTTAAACTTCTTTTTAAATTATTTTAGCTCTAGATTTTGTTCTCAATCAACAGAGGCAGGAGGAGAAAGGATGGGTTTGGAATTGCTAACTTTTGAGTGATAGACAATTAAGTAGAAGTGGTAGAATGATTACCATCCCCAGCTGAGGACATAATTGAAAGTAAATAACAACAATCAGTAGTGGATTCATTCAGCATGCTCTCCTAACTTAAATTCTTTTGATTCTTTTAAAAGAATTGATGGATAAAATCTGAAATAACCAAGGAAACAAAGGTTGCCATATACATTTATTATGTAATACATGACAACTGCAGAGCAAATCTGGACCAGTCCTCCTCAGCCTGGCACTTGACCCCTTACAGGGGAAAGATTTTCTGAATTAAAAAAACCAAGTAGGAAGATATAAAACAGGATATGGAGGGGAAGAGCGAAAGGGGGAAATTCCTTGATTTGGTAGAGGTGGCCCAACTTCTAAATCACTTGGCAATGCAATGAAGTTTTCTCCCAATTCTCACCATTGAACAGTGTTCTGAGTAGTTAGAAATTGAAGTGGATCCCTAATTAAATAGAAAGGGAACTGAGCTACCTCCAGAACTGAGTCACAACATAAATTCAGTGTGGTGTATTGAATTCCAATAATTCTTTTGAAAAGTAAAAAAAAGTAAGACTTATTGACACTGAAATAGAGATAATTTCCAGTTAGGTACTATTTGCACTAGTTGATATCTATAGGGAGGATCTTCCAATTTTATCATTCTGTATTTGTCACCTGCTGAAAGTCCAAAGCCAAGAACATACTAAGGCAGGCTAGCTGCTTTCCCAGAGGTGTGAACACCATCATACTCACTGCTAATGCTATCCCAGGTGAAGTTCAGCAAGTTCCAGAACAAAACTTATGGCAGAAGAGGTGGTCCTGTGAAATCTAATAATGAATTGAATTTATATCTTATGTGGTTCAGGTGAATTTCCACCTTGTGTTGGAAGGGGTTAAATTTAAATAAATGACATATTTTGAATGAATCATTTAAAAAAAGGTTTCTAGTTTAGGAAACTTATTTCCTTTTCTGAATTTCAGAATTGGGTCCATTTGCAAGAAACTAGCAGGTAAATATTTCAGTGACAATGTCGGAGCGATTTGAGTAGTAGACACAGCATATCTCCTCCCAGAGAGTGATCCGGCAGCTTCTAGAGACGACAGCTTGCAACAATTGGCGTCCACACGTGGGGCAAGGACTTTTACTTATCCTGACAAGAGGAGCTAGACCAGACCTTTGCAATTTGGCACCCGAACAGGGACAGACACAGTCCTGATTCCAGTGGAAAAGTTTCCAATCTAGATCTCAGTCTCTCTGACCCAGAACCGTGAGTAACGAGGAAACTTTGTTAAAGATTAAGTGAGCGTGCTAATAGATAAATAAGGAACTTAACTTGTTAAGGGCTAAACCAGGAATCTCTTATAGCTGAAATGGGGCAGATGTTAGCTATATTCAATCCCTGGACCTCAGCCGACTCAACCTCAGCCCCAGACGCAACCTCAGCTCCATTCAGGAGTGGTACTATAGAGAGTATAATCAACATAATTGAGGAGCAGAGTTTACTTGTAACCTGGGTACAGATTGCTAAACTCTTGGCTGCATTAAGACGCACATCCCCTTGGTTCTTAGAGGAAGAAAAGATAGATGTAGATAAATGGAAGCTAGTGGGATATGAAATGAAAGAATTTCAAGCAAAAAATGGGCCTCGTTCAATTTCTGCAGAAGTATTTTATATCTACAACATAGTTCAATTAGCCTTAAACTATCAAGCAAGTTGTAGGAGAAGGAAAAGTTCTAAAAATGAACAGAGGAGGAAGTGTGAGGAAAAAAGGAAAGATCAAGATCTTTCCCTAGAGCAAGAGGATTTAAATGAGGAATTATGGTATGATTCTCTTGAAGAAGCTTCAACCTTGCCTAGAGAACAGATTATTGACAGGCCCACATCAACCCCACCTTCAGAGATGGAGGAAGAAAGAGGGGAAGAGGCAGAAACACAAACAGAATTGCCTGTGAAGAAGCCTAAGCCTATGACAAGATTAGAAAAAGCATTGGTTAAAGCTAAGAGAGAAGGACAGGATATAAGTGATTTTATACATGCATATCCTGTGATTGAAGAGATTGACTCTGTAGGTAATAAAAGGAGAAGATATGCACCTTTAGATTTGAATAAAATTAAGGATTTGAAAAAAGGTTGTACCCTTTATGGGGCTACATCAGCTTATGTTAAAATGTTACTAGATGGTTTGTCTTATGAAGTCCTAACCCCGAATGATTGGAAATCCATAGCAAGGATATGTCTGGAACCTGGAGAAAATTTATTATGGCTTGCGGAATTTCATGAATTATGTAAAATTCAAGTCAGATGCAATTTGGAAATAGGAGTTAACACACAATTCACTTTTGAGCACTTAGCTGGTGAAGGTCAGTATGGAGAGAATTCGGAACAGATTAATTATACCATGACAATATATGAACAAATTGCTAAGGCTGCAATAAAAGCTTGGGGTGTCCTTCCTGGACAGAAAGATCGTGGAGAGGCTTTCACTAAAATACAGCAAGGTCCCAATGAACCTTTTGCAGATTTTGTGGGACGTTTGCAAACTGCTGTCAAAAGAACTATTGGAGAAAATGCAGCTACAGAAATAATGACCAGACATCTGGCTAAGGAAAATGCCAATGAGATTTGCAAAAGAATTATATGGGGATTAGACAAAGATGCTCCTTTAGAGGAGATCATAAGACGCTGTGCTACAGTGGGAACAAATGCTTTTTACACCCGGACAATGATGAATGTGGAAAGACAGGGTCCCTCATGGCAAGGGCCTTCTAGAGAAACTCGGCGATGTTTTCAATGTGGAAAAATTGGGCATCTAAGAGCTCAGTGTAGATATGGAGATACAGTGAGAAGACAGGGTGAAAGAAGACCTAAAACCCTATGTCCAAAATGCAACAGAGGACTCCATTGGGCATCAGAGTGTAGAATAATTCAGGGAAATGGGATGAGGGGCCCTGGACCTGGGCCCCAGGCAAAAAAGACTTGGGGCATGATGGCAGCTGATGTTACACCCAAAGAACCTTTAGAAGGCCAGGACTCTGATTTAATCAACCAGCAGAAAAGCAATCACATGGCAGAAAGGGATTACCTGATAAGTGAGTCAAAAGGCAATCAGATTGCAAAAATGGATTACACTTGGGGAGAATACAGGCCTTTTAAACCAACATGGCTGTATCCAGTGCAAACAATTCCAATGTAATTGCCAGATGATGAGAAGAGATTTAGAAAGTGGTAAATAGAAGGTAATTAGATAGGTTAACTGCCTGGGAGAGAGGGTTTGCTTGTATTTCTTCAGCAGGAGAAGGAATCAGATGGGTGCCAACGAGTCATATTCGCCTTGTCCACCAGAGAGAGACAGAAAAAGAGAAAGGCCTCAAAATAAAGGAGAAGATCTAAGAAACATCGGACACTGAAAGATCATGAATAATAAGAAGACTGTTAAAGAACTTTAAAAACCAGCAGGAATCATTGGACTTCCTCACACAAGATGAGACTAATGGACAATGGACTTATGGACATTTATAAATTTTCAATTTATGTTTATTTGATTATGATTATGTTATATACTTCTAGCATGTGTTATGTTACTATGTTACTATGTGCTTATGTAATTTATGTAATTATCTGTAATACTTCCCATATTGATGGATTTATGTTTCAAGGTCATGACTGTCCTATGTTCTAAATCAAAAGAAAGGGGGAGATGTTAGGATTACTAAGTGAGAACTGAGGTTGTCTGGATAGTTACAAGGTGAGAACTCAGGTTGACTTGGTAGAAGGAGCAAGCCCATTGGCTGAAGTGGTTCTTCCCAGAAGCCCTTGCATTATCCCACGCCCATTCTCTGGGAGGATAAAGAGGACAGCAATCCAGGAAGAGGAGAAGACTCTGAATTGCATCAGGCTTGACGGGACTCTCTGCAGGAAGGGAAGTCACTTCTTTGGACAAGAGTTAACAGCAACTGCCTGGAGACAACGGTTCACTACAGGAAGAAGAATCTGTCGGAGCGATTTGAGTAGTAGACACAGCATATCTCTTCCCAGAGAGCGATCCAGCAGCTTCTGGAGACGACAGCTCGTTACAACTAGCCTTTTTGGGTTTTGTATTAGGGGTTTATGATGTTTAACTAAGTTGATTAAGGAGATATCCCAACTGTAGGTGTCTTCAGGGATGTGGATATTCAATGTGAATTTCAAATCCACTTGGTGAGAATGTGCTTCTAGTTTATTTAGTAATCTGCTAAATTTGAACACTGGTATTTTTATTTTATTTATTTTATTCTGAATGTAAGGAGGGGGAGTTTTTTAAATAACATAACAAAATACAGGTATCTTGAAATTTTCTTTTTGGGGGGGAGCTAGGTAGCACAGTGCATAGAGCACCGGCCTTGAAGTTAGAAAGACCTGAGGTCCAATTTGACCTCAGACACTTAACACTTCCTAGCTGTGTAACCTCAGCCAAATGACTTAACCCCAATTGCCTCAGGGAAAAAAAAAAAAAAGAAATTTTCTTTTAAAAATTATTTTCTTGTCTTTCTGCCCTCCTCCTAGAAATGGCTAATATTAAGCACAAACATATTTATGGGATGAGATGTGAACCCCATTATATTCACCATTAATGCTATCACAAGTGAATTTTAGGAAGTATCAAAACAAAGCTTATGGCAGTACAGGTGTTACTGGGGAATCTAATGATGCATTGAATGTACATGTTATGGCACATCACATGAATTTAAATTTGTTTTGGAAGGGGATGAATTCAGAGGAAGTACCCAGAGACAATCATTAAAAAAAAAAAAATTAATCTTATTTCTTTTTCTGAACTTTACAGTTGGGTCCATTTGCAAGAAACTAGAAGGGAAAGGTTAGACTTTATTTTTTCATTTTCTTCAGCTCAGAATATTTTGTATTTTCCGTCATTAGGCAAGCAATTCTGATCAGAAAAAGAAAAGACAGAAGGAGGAAAAATGTCACTTTCTAAACTTAATTGTCATAAATATCAAATTCATTCAGTATTTCATGCCATTAATCCAATTTTTGTCCAAAAAATGGAAGGACAGATCATTTTCTCTTGGATTCATCCATGGATATTCATTCCAGTCATACTGAAATTAATGAGATATTTTCACTCCTTTTATAGGTCTTTAAATTGGTCCCAGTCATGCTTGATATTCCACATTGGCCATCTTCTGCTCATGCACTCCTACTTGACACTGAGTGGTTGGGAACCCTGGCCTTCTCTGTAGGAGCACTACCAACCTCAAAAGACTTGAGCAAATGGTGAAATAATGTGTGCACTGGGAAAGTGAAGGGTACTTTCAGAGGGTGTGAGGTGAGGAAAAGCAGAGAACAAGCACCTCTCAGAAAATGGTCTAAAACTTTTGAAGACATATAAGAAAAGTTCTTTGTGGGTAAATCAAATAAGGGGTTCTGTGGGAAGTTTGAGAAAACTTCAGAGCTCAGGTGGAACTTGCCACTAGGTAGCCTACAAAACATGTTGCTCAGAGACCTGATTAACTTAATGTTTAAATCAGAACCTGGATTGCCTGTCCACATGGCCAACCAGGTAAGAAGATTGATGCAAGAAACATTGGGAAGTTTCCCTGGTTGTACAGCCAAACCATTCATGTGTCTTATCTGCAAATATTTCCAAGCCGGCCAAGCAACTTCTGTTTCTTTCTTCCTTTGTTTGAATCCTATATCATATGTAAGTTACAGATATTCAGTGGCAAAGGCCAAAGCAACTTTTTGACCTTCCCCTCTATGGGATGACTTAATAAACTTCTTTGTAAATTCTGTTAGTTGTGGATTTTGTTCTCAGTCAGTAGAGGCAGGAGGAGAGAAGAAAGGTTTGGCATTGCTCCTTTATGAGTGACAGATAATTAACTAGAAATGGCAGAATGATTACCATCCCCAGCTGAGGACATGTTGAAATTAGATACCTCCAATCAGTAGTGGACTCATTCAGCATATTCTCCTAACTTCAATTCTTTTGGTTCTTTTGAAAAGAATGTGATGGATAAAATCTGAAGCAATCCAAGAAACAAAGATTGCAGTATAGATTTATCACTTAATACATGTTAATTGCAGAACACATCAGCAGCAGGCCTCCTCAGCTGGGCACTTGGCCCCATTACAAGGGAGCCACTGCTTTTTGAATAAAAGAAAACAAGGAAGAAGACATAAAACAGGATAGAGATAAGGGACTTCCAAAGTTGGGAGGGAGAGAGGGAAAAGTGACAATTCCTTGATTTAGTAGAGGTGGTCCAACTTCCTAACCTCAGGGGACTAGGTTCAAACAATGCAACTAAGCTTTCTCACAATCCCCAAAAACTGAACCATTTTTTTCTTAGTAGACAGAAAATGGAATTAGGTCCCTCATTAAACAGAAAAGGAACTGAGCCACATCCAGAACTGAGTCACAGAATAAACTCAATGTGGTTCACGTAATTCTAATAATTTGTTCAAATAATCAAGAAATGTTAAGATGTATTGATTCTGATACAGGGGTCAGTTCCAGTTAGGATGGACTAATTAATATCTATAGAGGGGACCTTTCCACTCTGTCATTCTGTGTTTGTCCTATGATGAAAAGTTCAAAACCAAGAACAAACTCAGCTGTGGCAGTCACTTTCCCAGAAGTAAGAACTCCATGGTACTCACTGCTAATGCAGTCACCAGATAGTGACTGTCAGAAGTAATAGAACAAAGTTATGGCAGACAGGTGGTCCTGGGAATTCTTATATTGAATGAAATTCACATCTTATACTGGACTAGCCAAATTTTCACCTTGTGTTGGAAGGGGTCGAATCGAGAGGAAGCATGCCTAACTGAAGATTTTTATTATTTTTTAAAAAAAAGTTTCTTATTGAGGAATCTGATTTCCTTTTTTGAATCTCAGATGTGGGTCCATTTGCAAGAAATTAAAAGAGATATATTTCAATTACAATGGCTTAATCCAATAGTGATGATAAATTCTACAGGACATTAGCCCCCTTGAGTTCTCTATTTGGGTTTATGATGATTGACTAGGGAGACATCCCAACTTTAGCCTTAGGACTCTTCAGGGATTTGGATATTCAATGTGAATTTCAAACCTACTCAGTCAGAATGTGGTTCTAGTTTAGTAATGGATCAAGCAAGAAGCCATCACTTTCCAGCATGATAACAGGACTTCTGGATTGAGAAATTCTTCAACAATTTGTCATTTGTGAGCAAGATTTACTGGGATTGCTAACAGTAAAAAAGGAATTTCCTTTTCTGGAATTACTAAAGTAATCCAGATTAGCATTGATTTCCTTCTCACATCAGTTTTCTGGAGCCCATCAGAATCCAATGTTGTTTAGGGTGTTAACAATAACATGACTCAAATTTTTATTTTGTATGAGGTCAATTAAAAAACAATTAGTGGAAGGGGCAGAGCCAAGAAGGGGCAGAGAGAAACCAGGAAGCTGTTTCTTAGATTCCTTAAAGTTCTTTAGATACTTTGAAGAGATAAAGATAATTTTAGCAAAGTTAAATTCATTGTAACAAATAACTTTGCCAAGAAAACCCCAAATGAGGAAACAAAGAGCTTGACACAAAGGAAAGAAATGCACAACAAAAAGGATACAAAGAAGCACACCAAAATCTAGAATTCATTTCACATCTTTATTGAATGGAGTAAAAGATAAGTTAACAGTAATTCAAGTGACATAGGAGTGGAATGGCTTGAAATCTATGGCTTTCGAAGAACTTTGACAAATTCTAGGAAGACTATGAAAGCCACAGTCCATATGTGTGTTGTTATATATTTTTTTAACTGCTGAAAAAAAATTGCTATGTTTTGAAATTTTATAAGCAGAATCCACTGACAATCAGAAGGCACAACATACTTGGGAAGAATCCTCTTCAGCTTGCAGGGTGAAAGGCAAGCCATCTAGAAGTTGGTGATGCTCCTTGTCTTGCAGGGGAAGTTTGGAAATGGAAAAACACCAGCCGGGGAGCCTAGTGGTGGGCTGAGAATTCCTCCTTGTTGGAATGCTCAGAGAGACGAATAGCAGCAAGAACAAAGATGAGAATCCAGTGCACAGAGAGTCATGGGAGCAGGCTTTGTTCCTGGAAGTGGGGGGCCAGGAGAAAACATGGGTCTAACAGGGGCTGCAAATGATATATCAGGTAACTGATAAATAAGAGAACTCTGCAGAACATTGTAATAGGCTAGAATGCCAAATTTGTATTCCAAGTATACTCCAATCCTGGGAATAGGATCTTTTAGTTTGTGGTTCAGTGATCCAGGATAAGATTGCAAATAGTGTCCATCTTCCTTCTTGACACATCTCAGGAAAAAGATAGAGGCATATTTAGTTATTCTCCCAGGACTTTTTATCCTCAAATAGGTTGTGTGAATTCCCAGTGTCCACTGAGGCAGTTGTGTCACATCCACCTCCCAGTACTGTATGCCTGAGGAGAAGGCCTGCTCAGCAAGGACCATGGGAAGATCAGAGTCATCACCATGTGGGCTGTCTACCTGCCAGCCTTCTCCAGCTCTTACACTCTTCAGATCCTCAGCCACAATCAGACAGGGACTGGCTGATGCAGGATCCAACCTGATGTCCACTCTGAATTGGTTGAGGGTCTCTAGCATGCCAAAGATAGGACACACTCTCACCTCTGGGTTGAGAGCCTTGGCCCTTTGGGACAATGCTGACTTGCTCCTTTCCAGCAACTCCTTGACATCCCGGAGCAGATCCAGATTGGGTTGGGAGTCTGCTTCCTGTAGATCTAGCATGAGGTCCTGAAGGGTGCTGCTTTCCTGGGATAGTGTCTCCTTCTTGTTTTTTGTTTCTTGATCCATCCTTTCCAGATAATGATATAACTCATCCCACATGAGGGAATCCCGTTCCCGGTATTCTCTGCTGATCATCTCCTCCCAGTCAATAACAGGTTTCTTTTCCTTAACAAGAAGTTTCTTAGTTTCCTTAAAGTACTTCTGTAAGCAACTTTGCAGGTGCTGCATCTTCTTCCTGGAATTGGACACAGCTTCTTCTACAGGACAGTGCCTGTGAGCCCCATGCTCTGGGGCTTGACAACATCTTAGACAGAGCACAGTCTGGTCGTCTTCACAAAAGTACTCCAAGACTTCTTTGTGAATGGCACATCGCCTCTGTCCTCCAGTACTCTGTAACAGCTCGGACCTGAGCTGTTTGCCCAGTTTAGTCAGCTCTGCTAGGCTCCCATTGATTAATGGGAAGCCTCTGACCTGAGACACTTGCCTGCATTCAGGGCAAGAGAAAGCTGTAACTGCTGTGCTTGGGAGACATGCTTGGCAAAAGCTGTGCCCACACCCGATGGTGACTGGCTCACAGAAGTACTTCCAACAGATGGGACACGTAATCTGGTTCTGCAGTTGTTGCAGCATTTCCACAGCAGCAGCAGCCATTCTCCTCTCTCCACTTGCTTCTGTTCTGCAGCAGCTGAGATGAAGAGCCTTCACTTCTATTCAAAGTAGTGCTTCTGAGCAGAAGAAGGCTCTCCTTTTATAGCAGGTAGCCCCACCCCTCTAGAGCCTCCCTGGCAAGGTGTGAATTCCCCTGTCCCAGAATTCTGAAGTTCTACCTGAGAACTCTTCTCAGTTGACAGAGCCCTGAGGACCTCAGAGTTCACACTTTTAGTTGGCTCCTTTCAATGTTTGGATTTCACCATCCTGCAGCTTTGTGGCTGTCTGTTAGGAAGAGCTTTCTTTCCCTTACCCAGCCTTACCCAATCAGTTCTAAGAAGCTCCAAAAGTCCTGTGCATTTCTCCCTTCAATCTACTTTTGGAAAGTCACAGAATTTAAGATTAAAAATGGATCTGCATGGCCATTTAGTTCAAGGAGCCCACAGCCATGATGAGGGCCATCTCCAGGATCCAAGAAGGGGTATTCCTTCTCTGTTGGATCTACAGTGGCATACTTATTACTTCTTCTCTATTGCATTTTTCTCTCAGTTAAGTGTCTTCTTCCTCCTTATTCCATCCTTTCCACAGTTGTCAATTAACCTTCCACAAGCAATCTGAGGATTGAAACTGTCTAAAAAAGTGTAACAGAAAAACTGATTTGCTTCTTTTTTTAACAACAGAATACCTTTTTTATAAACAGTTCAACATACAAAGCACATTAATTGAATTTTTTCGTTTATCATTTTAAATTAGTAGAACAAGACATTAAAGTGTCAACAACTTATCTGCAAATTTAATTTCCTTTCCCTAATCCTACCTTTCTTTCACAAATGGTGCACCTAGAGGACAGGGTCTGATTTGTTTATCTTTTGTCTTCTAATATCTTCCATGATGCCGGTGAAATGATAGGTGTCTAAAAGTGTTAACTGAATTGAATTCTATTGATTTTAAAAATGAGGACTCCAATGAAGGCTACAGCATTGGGATGGCTAGTGCTTTTTTTCCATTCCACTTATTGCTCCATTTGGTCAGGTATTAGATGATCTCTCTATATGTTGTTTAAGTTGTTTAAATTATCCAAGTGTTGTGAGGGCTGCTATTAACATCTGGGAATATGATGGCACAGAGAGGAGGAGCTCTACTTTGCCACAAGCATGATTTTTTTTTTTGAAATCTTCACATTCTTTCTTGAAAGTGGAGAGACATTTCTCTAGAAATGAGGAACAAGGAGGCTTTAATGATTGAGAGTGCCTTGTAAAAAAAGAAGGAAGGATTCCAGTTTTGTGGAAAGGACATGGTAGGGGGTGGAGCTAAGATGGAGGAGAACAGACACAATTCTCTGTAACCTCCTCTAACCTTCTCTCAAACCTACCCCAGATGAATCCTCTAAACTGGTTTTGAAGTCAAAGAATCCACAAATATTTGTAGTACAACACATTTCTAGAAGAAGAAGATACCTTGGAAGAATTTCAGAACAGGTCTGTTTCAATCTGGCAGAGGGACAGTCTGCCAAGCCCAGAGCATAGTATAGGGAGACCAGGGCAAGAAGCTGGAGTGGAGAGTCAAAGTTTTGTAGCTTCCAAGACCCTGGGGATCTTGTGTGAGCCTCCTTAGGCCACTCTGTCCTGGTTGCTACCAGATGGTTTGGCAGATTTGCCTTTTATAAAAAACAAATAGTTCCATTACTGGAAATCAATCAGCAGAACTGCCCCAGGGCAGCTGTCCCTCCCTTGCATTGAAAGCACCTCAAGCCTTTAAAACAATGAATAAAAAACAAAAAAGAACTCAAACCTAGACAGCTTTTATGGAGAGAGAAAAACAGCCCTCAAATCCTGAGGTTCCTA
The DNA here is from genome assembly GCF_048593235.1 of Sminthopsis crassicaudata. Lineage (NCBI taxonomy): Eukaryota > Metazoa > Chordata > Mammalia > Dasyuromorphia > Dasyuridae > Sminthopsis > Sminthopsis crassicaudata. The sequence continues at coordinate 563,862,474 of NC_133619.1, forward strand.
AAGGCAAAGCAAGTCCAGAAGAAGCCCTAAAGAGAGATACAAGCTGATTGCCATTTCACAAAACTTTCTTTGAAGATAGCATAAAGGATCTTAAAAGAGAATTAGAAGAAAAATGGTGAAATGGAATGAGACCATTGCAAGAAGGAATAGAAAAAATGAAAAAAAGAATGCAATGAACAAAAAAATTTAATTGTCCAATTGCAAAAGGAGGTAAAAAAATAACTGAAGAAAAGAATACTCTAATTTTCAGTGTATTTAGTGAACAAATGGAAGTGAATCACTCAAGACTTCAAGAATCAGTGAAACAAAAAAAAAAATTGAAGAAAATATGAAATACTTCCTAGGAAAAATGATAGTGATAAAATGATTGGTTTATACTCAGTGTAGAGCATATAAGTAGGGACTGAGAGCCACTGAGGACAAGCACACTAGAAGCTCTCAGAACCAAGGGGACAAATTCAATTTGAACTTCAATTTCCTGGTGGCTGGCCTGGCCTCATGCACTTTCCCCACTAAAAGCAAGGCCACATTGAAAGGCTCTTCAGAAAGCTGCCCAGCATCAGGCAAAGAGGAAATAAAATATTTGGACTTTAACTCTTGGCTACTCTTCTGGTGATTACTGAACTGAAACAAAGGCTGTTGCCAGAGACCCCAAGAAAACTGAACCAAGAGAACCTTACAAAGGAAGCCTATAAAGGAATAAACATCCCTAAATTGACAGTATGGCTTCATTATCTGTATCTGAAAGTCAAACTAGCTACCAATCAGGGTTGCCTTACCTTTACCAAAGGCGGTCTTAAACATGTAATATGTATTGCTGTAATATAATTCCTAAGTTTCTAAACTTTTTCTTTGTCATTTGCTGGCCATGGTGTGTCACCTGAATTTTGAGAAACTCCCCGGGAAAAATCTCACTTGATTTCTCATGCCAACTTTTGGGTATTGAAATGGGGATAGTCCCTTTGACCATGAATCTAAGCTTTTTTTCATACCAGTTCTAGGACACCAACAAAACCTTCCTGTTGAAAGTGTAGTCTTCAGTATTTCTGTTTACTGGGCTCTGAGAATGATAGAGAATGACTATTTGTCTAATATTTCATAAAGTAGAACCTTGTGCCAGGTCCAGATGCAATGTTGAGATCGAACTCCAAGGGGTAAGTGAATAAAGAATGACAGGGGAACAATAAAACTCAGGGAGATTCATCAACTTCTCTGTCTTGTAGTCTGTTTCTATGCATTATTTAATCAGGCTTCTGATGGAGCACCCATGGAGCTTCATTGGGCTGAAGTTTTATTCTGAGCAATAAGCAGAGCCTGCATGAACACAAATGTTGTGCTACTTGTGAGTTGGAATCAATAGAGCATCTGACCACGATGTTTGACACACCAAAGGGCTTTTAAAAACCAATTTTTATTCGGTTATGAAGGATGAAAACCAAATGAAAGCAATACTCAAGAGAGATTTCTTAGGTGCCAGATAGAATATAAAAGTGAGGATTCAGTCATCATGTTCCTCCTTCCAAAAATATGTACAACTTAAGCCACACCTCAGGATTTAGTAATCCCAGGGGAAAGAAAGTTGCAGTCAGAATATAAGTCATTAAGGTACACCCAATGCCTACTATATACCATCCATATAACCTTAGAAAACTCTCTTCTTTTTGAAAAAAGTCCCTTCATCCCTGCTCAGGGTAATTCTTTCTTCTCTGTGGGATTAATTGAAGGGGAGAGAGAGAAATTGGAGAGGTCAAGGTCTATAGGTATTTATTGCTATATCACTAGCTAATTATATCACTCCCCTAACTGACTACCAGAATTTATCTATATGCTGGGAAGAGGAAGGTCAGAAGAAATGAGGCAGTCTAAGAATTCCAAAGACTAGAAAAGTAACTGTTGGTTAAGAAGTCAGGAAGTCATTTACTCATATGCAGATATTTTGTGTGGGGGCTGATTAGAGTAAAAAAGGAAATGCCTGAGAAAGAGATCAGGGGCATGGCTAAAAGCTCTTTTCCAAGTGTAATCAAATAAGTAAAGAATATTCTTCATGAACCCCTTACTGCTCATAGAAGAATGGTTGAAAATGAACGATATCATTTTTTTTTTTACTGTCAAAAAAGCTTGTGAAATGTTTAAATTTCCATAATATTGTTTATCCTATTGTCAAACCAGGAAACAGGACTATGCCTACTTGCAGTTTAGAGACCTTTAAGTAAGAACCTAGCCTATGCTGCCCAGAACCCTAGTTAGATCCAAAGATTGATGAAGGGAGATTTCTCACAATTGTATACCTCAAACAACCCATATATCTTATCTGAAACCTGAAACTTATTGATGAATCAGTTATTCTTTCCATGCTCTTTGATTAAATATAGATATTTGGGAGTAGGACACCTCTTCATATGAATTAAAGGAATTGCATTCCTTTCTCTGATCCTTACAACTTGGACAGGCCCTAATCTGTCCTTACATTAGAAATCTGATCACCTAATATTGAATTCTTTTCTTAATTAAATGATTTTATTTGATTAATTGCTTTTAATTTACAAAAGTCTATCTTCTCATGTTTTGGAGATTGAGGCTTAAGCTTGTTGCTTAATTAATCGATATACTTAGAAGATCCCACCTTTGTTTACATTAGTAATTTTATCTTTCAGGTGGCAGAACAGTCAACGTGATTAGATTTTCTTAAGATCCTTTTAAATTTCTACAAGGATATATTTCTAGAAGATTTATTCAGCAATAAAGTCTCTTGGCATCTGGAAAACCAGATCTACTGGTATAAATGTGTCTGCAAATCTGTCCTAAAAATAAGGCCCTAAGGATACTGTATGGCTGATTTGCCTAGATATATTTCAGAGTTAATTAGATCAAAATGGACAGTTTTGGGATGATGCCCAAAGACGGTCCCCTAGGGAAGAATTCCTATGAAGAAATGCTTTCCAGAAGCAGACAACTTCGTGAAGTAGACAACTCTTTCCAAAAATTTGCTCTTGCATATACTGATTAAGAACATTAAAGAACTGTTCTACTCTTTTCCTCTTGATCCTTGTTTGTATTTTGGCTTCCATTATATTGATTTGACAGTGTGTTTTAGCCATGGGCAGCCATTTCTTGGATCACAGAGATGGCCCTAATCATGAGCATGGGTTCCTTGCACTAAATGACCATGGAGGAGGGTTTCTCATCTCACATTCTGTGATTCTCTATAACTGGACTGAAGGCAGAGATGCAGAGGATTCTTGGAGAGACTTGGAAGTGATTGGGTATGGCAGGGTAAAGGAGAGAAGGTACTTATGGATCCTGGTGTTTACATGGGGCTCCTGCACAAATCAGATTGTAAAATTCATTGATCTGAAGCTCCCTGTTTTCAGAGGCTTCTTCCTAAAAGATAGGGGAACCATCAGGATGGTGAAAACCATCCATACAAAGGAGCCAACTAAAAGTGTGAACTCTGAGGTCCTCAGGGCTCTGTCAACTGGGAAGAGTTCTCAGGTAGAACTTCAGAATTCTGGGACAGGGGAATTCACACCTTGCCAGGGAGGCTCTAGAGGGGTGGGGCTACCTGCTATAAAAGGAGAGCCTTCTTCTGCTCAGAAGCACTGCTTTGAATAGAAGTGAAGGCTCTTCATCTCAGCTGCTGCAGAACAGAAGCAAGTGGAGAGAGGAGAATGGCTGCTGCTGCTGTGGAAATGCTGCAACAATTGCAGAACCAGATCACGTGTCCCATCTGTTGGAAGTACTTCTGTGAGCCAGTCACCATCGGGTGTGGGCACAGCTTTTGCCAAGCATGTCTCCCAAGCTCAGCAGCTACAGCTTTCTCTTGCCCTGAATGCAGGCAAGTGTCTCAGGTCAGAGAATCACCTTTATGTATCAATGGGCGCCTGCTAGAGCTGACTGAACTGGGGAAACAGCTCAGCTCCCAGCTGTTGCAGAGTGCTGAAGGACAGAGGCGCTGTGCCACTCACCAGCAAGTCTTGGAGTTCTTCTGTGAAGACGACCAGACATTGCTCTGTGTCAGATGTTGCCAAACCCCAGAGCACAGGGCTCACAGGCACTGTCCTGTAGAAGAAGCTGCTCCCAATGTCAGGAAGAAGCTGCAGCACCTTCAAAGTTGCTTGGAGAAGCACTTTGAGGAAACAAAGAAACTTCTTGCTAGTCCCAGACCTCTTATGAACTGGCACAAGATGATTACAGAAGAATACTACAAAATGTACAACCTGCACTTATTCAAGGAATGCCCTTTTGCTAGGATTGAGGAAGAAGAAAGAAGTGAGAAGGACAGACTTTCCCAGCAAATGAGAACCCTTCAGGACCTCATGCTAGATCTCCAGGAAGCAGAGGGCCAAGCCAATGTGGATCTGCTCCGGGATGTCAAGCAGTTGCTGGAAAGGAGCGAGTCAGTGTTGTCCCAAAGGGCCAAGGCGCTCATCCCGGAGCTCAGAGTGTGTCCCGTCCCTGGCATGATAGAGATGCTCAACCGCTTCAGAGTGCACATCAGGTTGGATCCTGCATCAACCAGTCCTTGCCTGATTGTGGCTGAGGATCTGAGGAGTGTAAGAGCTGGAGAAGGCTGGCCGGTGGACACCCACCCTGGTGATGACGGGCATCTTCACATGGTCCTTGCTGAGCAGGCCTTCAGCTCAGGGAGACAATACTGGGAGGTGGATGTGACAGGATTACCTCAGTGGATGCTGGGGATCCACACCCCCTGCTTGAAGAGACAAAGTGGTGGCAGCAAGACCCATTGTCCCTCTGTGTTCTTTCTGAGATGTGTCAGGAAGGAAGAGGATTACTTTTTGCAATCCTACCCTGGATCGCTGGACCACAGACTGAAAAGCCCTATTCCCAGGGTAGGACTCTACCTAGAATACCGTACTGGCACTCTGGCCTTTTACAATGTTCTGCAGAGTTCTCTTATTTATCAGTTACCTGATATTTCATTTGTAGCCCCTGTTAGACCCATGTTTTCTCCTGGCCCCCCACTTCCAGGAACAAAGCCTGCTCCCATGACTCTCTGTGCACTGGATTCTCATCTTTGTTCTTGCTGCTATCATCTCTCTGAGCATTCCAACAAGGAGGAATTCTCAGCCCACCACTAGGCTCCCCGGCTGGTGTTTTTCCATTTCCAAACTTCCCCTGCAAGACAAGGAGCATCACCAACTTGTAGATGGCTTGCCTTTCACCCTGCAAGCTGAAGAGGACTCTTCCCAAGTATGTTGTGCCTTCTGATTGGCAGTGGATTCTGCTTATGAAATTTCAAAACATAGCAATTCTTTTTCAGCAGTTAAAAAAAAATAACAACACACATGAGGACTGTGGCTTTCATAGTCTTCCTAGAATTTGTCAAAGTTCTTCAAAAGCCATGGATTTCAAGCTATTTCACTCCTATGTCACTTAAATTACTGTTAACTTATCTTTTAATCCATTCAATAAAAAATTGTGAAATGAATTCTAGCTTTTGGTGTGCTTCTTTTTATCTTTCTTGTTGTGCATTTCTTTCCTTTGTGTTAAGCTCTTTGTTTCCTCATTTGGGGTTTTCTTGGCAAAGTTATTTTTTACAATGAATTTAACTTTGCTAAAATTATCTTTATCTCTTCAAGGAATCTAAAGAATTTTAAGGAATCTAAGAAACAGCATCCTGGTTTCTCTCTGCCCCTTGGCTCTGTCCCTTCTATTAATTGTTTTTTAATTGACCTCATACATTATAAAAATTCAACTCATATTACTGTTGCCACCCTAAAGAACATTTGGGGTCTGAAGGACTCCAGAAAACTAATGTGAGAAGGAAATAAGTGCCAATATGAATTACTTCAGTAATTACTGAAAAAAAAATTCCTTCTTTAATGTCAGCAATGCCAGTAAATCTTGCTCACAAATTACGATTTGTAGAAGAATTTCATAAGTTCTACTGTCAAGCTGGAAAGTGTTGTTTTCTACCTTCATCCATTTGACTGGATATCTTATGGATCAGAATAAAAATTAGAATTTAAAATTTTATTCCCGTTCAAATGACAGGCAGTTGATGAATAGGTGTTTTGGACCAAAATAAAGACTAAAACAAAAAACGTCAAAGAATAAGGTTAAAAAAAAAATTAGTTACACAAACATGTTGGGAGTAATTTTTTATTTGGGGCAAGAACCTGAAATCAAAAGGGGTATGTATCATTTAGGGAATGACTATGCACATTATGGTCTCAAGATGCAATAGAATGCACTTGAAATATAGAAACAAAATGATGAAAAGAAGCGTTTCAGTAAATTGTGAGAAGACTTCCCATTTGGGCACCTGTATAAGTTAAGAAATATGCATCACTTTTTGAATCTTCTGTAATTTCATTGCTTCTCTGACTCCTAGAGATCAGTCCTTTATAAGGCAAAAGTAAAAGGGGGAGTATAGGTAGAAGAGGGATATAGGGAAGTGGTCTCTTCATAAAAGTTAAGCAATATGGTGATGTCATATTTTGGTGAATAAAATTACAACAAACGCAAATTTTTCTGCAGGACAAGACATTTTTATAATTTTATAACAGTCATGTGTAAACTATTAGTAAGATGGATGACATAGGTAGGCAAAAATTTCCAGTATGTAAAGGGCTGAAACTCTTGAGTCAATGCACTGAGGTTGGACTATCAACCACCTGAGGCTAATTACTAAGTGGACAATACTCTATAAGAATATGCTTGCAAAATGGCCCTTCCCACTATCCTGTGCTGGCCCAATTGTTCAGTGTATACAGAGAATTGTGGGAGGGATTAGGAGGTACAGTAGCACTAGCCAGACTCATCCTGGGCAGCAGACTAGGAGGTGAGGTCTCTGAGATCCTACTCGGCCATTCCCTTCACTTCTACTTCTAAAGACCAAGAATAAAGACTTTTCTTATCCTGACTCCAGCTGATTCTAAGGTATCCAGGGTGATAAAGTGGTCTCCACATTAGCATGAACAGTTTATTACTTAGCGTAGCAGTAACAAAACACTGGGTCTTTGACTTCTATCCCTCAATGCATAGACATATTCAGGGCCAAGAGGGCTTTCTAAACTTAGGTATGTGTTCTTTCCTTTCATCTGCCATTACAGTATTAGGACCTATTTTATCAAAGATAAGACAATGCTGATTGATAGATTGGCAAATAGTGTGACATTAAAGTTCAGATGATCAAGTCACCCTCTGCGAGTAATGGAATGTTCATTGCTAGCTGGGCTTCAACTGCCTCTAATAAATCTTCCCTGGAAAACATAACCACTCCAAACTCTTGTTTGGTCTTTTCCTTGGAGATCAAGCCACAACCAAATTTCAAAAGGAGAAGCAAGGGTAGTAGAGTTGTCCCCTGGGGAGAGCCCAGAACAAGCTAGATTTGTTTTTTTTACTAACTAGTAAACAAAAGCAAGGGTACCCACTTTGAACTGATTAATAAATAGATACTTTGAGGAACTAGACAGGAGAAGTATCCTTTTGAGCTTGGCTAAGAGATGGGGTTTTGGCAAAATAGGGAAGAAAGATGGATTAAAAAGTAATATTAATTATCAAATGATAGAACTCAGTATTAATTGTCTTCAAGATATTTTAAACATTACTCCACATTTCTATTACTCTACACTGGAAAAGAGGGTGGAAGAAGTATCTTTTTACAACTCTTTCTTGTATCCAATTTTAGGTTATTGTAAATTAAGCTCACATTTAAATAAAAAATATTCTGATTAGTATTTAAGTTCTTCACAACCTGGTCTCTTTCTGTCTTTTTAATTTTTGTGTTTTTACTTATTTTACATTACTCCCTTCCATGAAGTTCCATTCCAGTGATTCTGTCCTGCTTGCTCTTTTCCATAAAAAAAAAAACAACACATTTTTCCTCTTTGCCCAGACTTAACCTTTGGCATAGACATTTCTGGTTTCATACAAGAAGAAGCTTAGACACTTGAAGTACAAGAGGGGAAAGTTCTTTCCTCTTTTACCATTTGTTATGTTTAGTGGAATAAATGATTGTAAGATGAAAGGAACGTTAAGGGACTCTGGCACAATCAGGCAATGTTTGAGATGTGACATGAATCTAGGTGTTCTTGAAGCAAAAGCCATCTCTCCATATGTGCCATCACACTTTATCTCTCCTTATGTATAATTCTTAAAAAAAAAAAAAAACTCTCCATGAATGCTCATCAGCAGAATACTAATATTTTCCTTTTCTAGAGTCCCCTCCTCTCTGAATTTCATCTTCTAATTGGAGCAGTTGAAAATGCTAGATTTTTAGAATGTCCTCTCCCTTATATTTGAGAAGACTCCACTATCATCTTTAGTCCTGTCAGCTGATCCTTCTCACTTTCTTACAAGGCCCAATCAAGTAGTTTCTGAGTTTGAAAAACCAAACTCTTTTTAATGTAGCTTGAATCTCACTTTCTCCAGTCAATCACTTTAGAATTTAGAATGATTTGCAATGTGGCAAAGAGTGAGTTCTAATTCCCAAATCTTGAGTTTTCAGATTTAACAAAAACAAGATGACTTTCTTTCATTGCTGCTATAAAGTGTATGTCTGCTCTCTTCCACTGATCTACTTTTCTTTAAACAAATCTGATAATTATATCCAAATCATAAAATTTGAAGCCTATTACTGCTAAACCTCCTTTTATTTATTTTTTTCATTAATAAGATTTTATGCAATGAATGAAGGAGAAAGCAATAAATGTTGGAGAACATGTGGGACAAGAATTCACTATTGGTAGAACTGTGAAGTAACCAACAATTTTGAAAAACAATTTGAAATTTTGCTCAGAATTCTAAACCGTGTATACCCTTTCACCCAGGAATAACACTAATGCCTCTGTTGATTAAATGAAAAGATGGTAAGAGAAAAAGGAAAAGTATCTATATGTTCTGAAATACTTTTATCAGTTCTTTTTGGCAGCACAGGAATGGAAATTGCGGAAAAGTTCATCATTTGGGGAATAGCTGAACAGATTGTAGTGTGTGATTGTGATGCAATATTGCTACTATATAACAAATGATAAGCTCAATGATCTCAGCAAAACATACAAAGAAATAAAGATGCATGAAATGAGGAGAACCAAAAAGACACTGTATACAGTAACAAAATATGGTTTTAAGAAAACATTTACTGACTTTTTGAGTATGATAAATTCCAAACTTAACTGCAAAGGATATATAGAGGAATATGTCATCTGCACATAGATAAAGACCTGATAAATAGAATCATGAGAATGGTGTATGTATACACATTCATGGAAACACACACACCCCCACCCACACACACACACACCCCAAAAACATATTTGTGCCAAATGTTAGCCATCTCCAGAGTGGGAGAGTGGAAAGAAGAAAAAAGTTAAGGGAAAACAAAACAAAACAAAACAATTACCAGATAACTTTATTATACATTTTAAAGAATTTTTATGTAAATCCTTCCCTTTCCCCCCTTATGTTCAGAATAATTTTTTTTTTAAATACAGTGTGCAAAATTAGCAGATCAGTAAACTCAAACTACACTCTAACTCTCAAATTCACACTGAATATCTAAATTTCTGAATATACCTAAGGCTGAAATTGGAATTCCTCCTTAACTAACTAATAGCCTTCAAAGAACCAAAGGGGGGGCAAGTTGTCTATATACTTCATCATTACTGTTGGATTAAACCATGCTGCAGCATTTCTTTCTCAATGTAACATTCCTCCTATGGTTTCTTACAAATAGAACCAATTCTAAAATTCAGAAAAGGAAATCAATATTTATAAATAAAAAACTTTTTTAATTTTTTTTTTTTTTTAATGATTCACTCAGGATACTTCCTTTGAATTTCAGCCCCTCCCAACTCAAGGTAGAAATTCACCTACCTGGTTCAGCACAAGATGTGAATTCAATTCATTATTGGATTATCCAGGATTACCTCTCTGCCAAAAGCCTGGTTCTGATACTTCCTGAAATTCACATTTTTGTGATTGCATTAACATTGGGCACCATGGAATTCCTACCTCTGAGAAAATGGCTATCACATATGAGTTTATTCTTGGCTTTGGAGGTCAGGAGAATTCACCCCTTGAAGGAAGGAGGGGCTTCATGAATGTGCTTAGCAGTATATGAAAGGCCTAAGAGGAGACAGACTTAGAGTTTCCTTCACCTGAACACAGAGAGGAAAGGCAGAACAGTGGAAGCTGAAGAAAAGATCCCAAAAGAAAAAAGAAAGTTAAGTTTTTTCTATTAAAAACTTCCTTTCTGGGTCAGGAATGCAAAAATGGCCATCACAATATGGCAGGCATTGAGGTTGAGAACTGTAGTTCACCACAATATAATATAAAATTTTGGGAATGAGTCTTCTGAACCCAGCAAATGGAGAAGAGAGAAAGATTTCATGTTCATGGGTTAGGAAACAACATGTCAGAACAAGTGGAGAAAGTCAGCTTGCTAAAATAAAAAGCTTGGTAGGAATCTGGAAGGATTATTATCTTCTCTTGTCCACCTAGTTATCTGAATTTCTCCCATTATCAGTTTGGGAAATATAGCTTAGAAATTACCATTCTTTAAAGAACGTATTCTTTAAGCCAATGATAATCAAATGAACTCAATGGTAGAACCTCATAACCAATTAATTGTCAAAGTTCAAAAGAGATAGAAAAATAGACAATGCTGAAAGGTCTGGGAGAAGACAGATGAACTGAGACACTACTGCTGGATGTGTGTCAGGTTGCCCAAGTAGACATTTACAATTATGCCCCCAAATGGATCTAAAGTATCAAGAATCCATAGATTTACATGAAGAAATGTCATAAATGAAATGAAGAAATGTCAGATGAAAGAGTACAAAGACAGAATATCATCAAATTCAGTCAAATAGTCATCCTATCATTTTTCCTTGTAGTGCAGAATTAGAAAGACCCTTGGTACTATAATTCTGTGATTGCTATAAGAACCCTTGAGAGGATTCATAGACTTCAAGAGGCCTTTGGAAGGAGATGTGAAATCAATTATTCACTATATGATATTATACTAATCACTTCACCTTTTAGACCTCACTTTCTTCAATTATCAAATAAGAATTGAAGCAAGAAAACTTTAAGGTCTCTCTCTTCTGTTTCATATCTCAGTGACTGCCATATATTTACTCCATATTCCACACTGCCCATCTTCTGCTCATATCCCCTACTGGACACTGTGTGATTGGGAACCTTGGGCTGCCTTCCCTGTAATAATAATACCAACCCTAAGACTTGAGTAAATGGTGAAACAGTGTACACACTGGGAAAGTGAAGGGAAATTTCAAATGGTGTGAGGTGAGAAAAGGCAGAGAAGCATCATCTGTCAGAAAATAGTCTAAAACTTGTAACGAAATATAAGATGAAGGAAGTTCTTTGTGGGTGAATCAACTACTGGGTTCTGGGGAAATTGTGAGAAAATGTCAGAGCACTGGTTGAACCTGCCACCATGTAGCCTAGAAAACATATTTGTTGCTTAGAAACAAGATTTTTTAAATATTTAAATCAGAACTTAGATTACCCTGACCAGGTGCCCAGCCAGATATGAAGATTTGCAAGAAATGTTAGGAGTTTCCCTTAGGTACACATCTCAAGGATTCATGTGGCTTATTTGAAAATGCCTCTTAGCTGGCCAGGCAGCTTCTCTTTTTTTCTTCCTTGTTTGAATCATATATTATGTATAATTTACAGAAAATCGGTGGCAACAGCCATCCAACTTTTTAAGTCTCCCTTCTGCTGTATGGCTTAAACTTCTTTTTAAATTATTTTAGCTCTAGATTTTGTTCTCTATCAATAGAGGCAGGAGGAGAAAAGATGGGTTTGGAATTGCTAACTTTTGAGTGATAGACAATTAAGTAGAAGTGGTAGAATGATTACCATCCCCAGCTGAGGACATAATTGAAAGTAAATAACAACAATCAGTAGTGGATTCATTCAGCATGCTCTCCTAACTTAAATTCTTTTGATTCTTTTAAAAGAATTGATGGATAAAATCTGAAATAACCAAGGAAACAAAGGTTGCCATATACATTTATTATGTAATACATGACAACTGCAGAGCAAATCTGGACCAGTCCTCCTCAGCCTGGCACTTGACCCCTTACAGGGGAAACATTTTCTGAATTAAAAAAAACCAAGTAGGAAGATATAAAACAGGATATGGAGGGGAAGAGGGAAAAGGGGAAATTCCTTGATTTGGTAGAGGTGGCCCAACTTCTAAATCACTTGGCAATGCAATGAAGTTTTCTCCCAATTCTCACCATTGAACAGTGTTCTGAGTAGTTAGAAATTGAAGTGGATCCCTAATTAAATAGAAAGGGAACTGAGCTACCTCCAGAATTGAGTCACAACATAAATTCAGTGTGGTGTATTGAATTCCAATAATTCTTTTGAAAAGTAAAGAAAAGTAAGACTTATTGACACTGAAATAGAGATAATTTCCAGTTAGGTACTATTTGCACTAGTTGATATCTATAGGGAGGATCTTCCAATTTTATCATTCTGTATTTGTCACCTGCTGAAAGTCCAAAGCCAAGAACATACTAAGGCAGGCTAGCTGCTTTCCCAGAGGTGTGAACACCATCATACTCACTGCTAATGCTATCCCAGGTGAAGTTCAGCAAGTTCCAGAACAAAACTTATGGCAGAAGAGGTGGTCCTGTGAAATCTAATAATGAATTGAATTTATATCTTATGTGGTTCAGGTGAATTTCCACCTTGTGTTGGAAAGGGTAAAATTTAAATAAATGACATATTTTGAATGAATCATTTAAAAACAGGTTTCTAGTTTAGGAAACTTATTTCCTTTTCTGAATTTCAGAATTGGGTCCATTTGCAAGAAACTAGCAGGTAAATATTTCAGTGACAATGGAATGCTACAGCATGACTTAATCTAACAGTGATGATAAACTTCCTAGGACACTAGCTTTTTTGGGTTTTCTATTGGGGGTTATGATGTTTAACTAAGTTGATTAAGGAGATGTCCCAACTATAGGTGTCTTCAGGGATGTGGATATTCAATGTGAATTTCAAATCCACTTGGTGAGAATGTGGTTCTAGTTTATTTAGTAATCTGCTAAACTTGAACACTGGTATTTTTATTTTATTTATTTTATTCTGAATGTAAGGAGGAGGAGTTTTTTAAATAACATAACAAAATACAGGTATCTTGAAATTTTCTTTTTGGGGGGAGCTAGGTAGCACAGTGCATAGAGCACTGGCCTTGAAGTTAGAAAGACCTGAGGTCAAATTTGACCTCAGACACTTAACACTTCCTAGCTGTGTAACCTCAGGCAAATGACTTAACCCCAATTGCCTCAGGGGGAAAAAAAAAAGAAAAGAAATTTTCTTTTAAAATATTTTTTCTTCTCTTTCTGCCCTCCTCCTAGAAATGGCTAATATTAAACACAAACATATTTATGGGATGAGATGTGAACCCCATTATATTCACCATTAATGCTATCACAAGTGAATTTTAGGCAGTATCAAAACAAAGCTTATGGCAGTACAGGTGTTACTTGGGAATCTAATAAAGCATTGAATGTACATGTTATAGCACATCACATGAATTTAAATTTATTTAAATAAATTTGTTGCCCCAAGAGGTGTGTAAAACTTACTTGGGAATTTCTAGTTTCGTTTCCTTTCCCTCACGCTACCTTTCTTTCACAAATGGAGCTTCTTCTGAGCTAGGCCTGGTTTGCCTGTCTTTATCTTCTAATATCCTGCACAGTGCCTGCAAAAGTTATAGGTGGCCAAAAGACAGTTAGCTAAATTGGATTGAACTGAGTGAGGAGGATTCTAATGAAGGCTACAGGACTAGAAAAGCAAATGTTTCCCCCCACCCACCCACCCATTTTGCTTGTTTTTCCATTTCTTGCTAACCAGTATCTCTATAGCTTCTCTGAGCTAGCCTGATGTTAGGGAGTTCTGTAAGGGCTGCTATCAGCATCTGGGAATACCCTGGGACTGAGAGGGGAAGCACTTTCCACATCCATGATTTCTTTGAAAGCCTCAAAAATTGCTGGCAGAAGGAGCCATCTGTCTAGAACTGGGAAATAATGAGGCCTGAAACGTGTTCATTGACTGATTGAGGGTGGCATCTGAGACAGAAAGATTCAAGGTTTTGTTAAGGGATATGAGTGGGGGAGCGCTGGAAGGATTGTGCAAAAACGCAGGAGTTGTTTAAGGGGCTCTTCAGTCTATTTATACCAGTCACACAAATGAGTGAGTCCAAGAGTGCCAGGATGAATACGGGGTTCAGTAGTCCTGGCCTGCTCTGGCAGTAATGTTCCACTGGCATGTGCAGTGCTTTTGCAGTGTGCCCCACTTCAAATGGTAGGGGGTGGAGCCAGGGTGAGGAACTCAGTAGTAGGAAAACTTACACTGGGGAAGGAAGGAGACACGACTTTTGATTCCTTGTCCTACAGCAAAGCCTTCAGAACTCGAATTGCGCCCCCACCCTTGCTGGTCTCTAGGAGCATCAGCCCCCTCTTCTGTCCCGCTTAGCCTTTGGTGCTAAGCATTGTCCTTTGAGGTTGACTTTGAACTGAGCCCCTCTTTTGGAACGCGGAGCCCTGGCATACAGCAAGCCTGGTTAGGTGTAAGGCCAGACCAAGATTTGGGATAGTGTCTGCTGGCGCGGCCCCTCTCGAACCATACAGGGCTGAAGACTTCCGGCTCTTATCTAACCCAAGAAACCTTGCTGGATCGCCAGTCCTGACTTGGAGAGGAGGCTGGGGGTTGCTGGGCTATAGGTTTTTGCTTTTCTTCTAGTCTTGAAATTCTGTGGGAATTGTGCTTGTTTTCCCAGAAGAAGATAGGTGCTTCCAGGGCTGCTGGTAAGATAGCACCCAGTTCAGAAGGCGGGGTGAAGATGAGCGCATGAAGCGGCCGCAGATCACTCTGGCTTCCTCCCTGGAAAGCCACTGAGGGAGCTTGGCTCGGGGTAGCCACTAAGTCCTCCAATCACCTTTCGTTCTTCTCATCTTTGCTAAAGCATACCCTATTCATCCTCCCCAAAGTACCCTGGCGCATCCCCTAGAAAGTCTCCTGGGAACCACAGCCGCTGCCAGGGTTGACAGTAGTGCATTTGAAGCTGAAGATGGACTTTCAGATCGGTTCTTTGTACTATCCCTGTGGAACTTACCCGCTGGGGAATGACGCCGTGAGTGGTACCGTCTGATTAGGAGTGGGACCTTTCAGGACGTGGAAGAGAAATAATTGAGAATTTCATTTGCTTTCAGCTTGAGGGGGAGACAACCGAACCCCCCTCAGTCCAACTTCAAGAGACTATGCTGCCCGATGCAGTCCCACCTCGGTACTCTACAGCCCCGTTGTGTGCTGATCCGAACTTGAATGTCCGGGATTCGGTCTGTGTGATGCTCCCTGGAGCGTGGTAAGGGGATGCTGAACTGGGACTCCCAGGTCCCGGTGGCCTACAAATCTAGGGCGTGGGAGTGGGGAGCCTTCTTTTTTTTTTTTTTTTTTTTTGGTATCATAACAGAGCTGGAGACATGAGTTGGCTATGAACCATAGCAGATAATTTGTCAGGAAGTTGATGGGCGTTTGACAGTGGACCAAGTTTGAAGGAGGGAAGGGATAGAAAAGAGCAGTAGGACATGGTGGAACGCTAAACAGGAGTCTGTGTGTCTTCGTGAGGGAGGGTTGGAGTGGCTTGGGGCAATCCAGAACTTTGGGTTCTTTTTTTTAGGGAAAATGTGGAGAAATCAAGGACCTCTATCTCCCTGCCGCCATCGACAAGTTATCTCCCTCTTACAAAAGCCTTTTCCTGTTCTCCTCCTTTACACACCCGGAGAGGCAGAGAAAGGGGGGGATGGGGAGGGAGAGGAAAAAGGAGAGGGGGAGGACCAGCGGGAAGGAAGAGTCAGGGCGAGGAGAACGAGGAGGGGGACGGAAAGGGGGAGGGGTTAACTGCTAACAGAAGGGAACTGATCAAATAATTTTTTCCAGTATCAACTGGCACAGGTGTTACTGTGTGACTAATGCTTGCTCCAACGAACTTAAACTATGCCCTTACTTGAGTTTTCAATTACTGAAAGATAGTAAAGTTGCAACAAGTGCTAAGGCATTTTATTTTCCTCTCATTTCTGAATGCACTTTTGTAGTCATCCTCTTTTCCTATATTAACCAAGGAGCATTTATTAAGTCTTTCTGCTAGATATTTTATTATGCACTAGGAATCATGATAAATAGACTGCAACAGACTTCAAGTAACAATGGTAATTCTCAATCATGTGGGGATTTAAAGGTTTATAAAGTATTTTATTTGACTACAAGGACATCTTGTAATATAGGTAGTATTGTTGATTTTGCAGTCAAGGCACTGAACTCGGGAACATTAAGTGATTTTTCCCATGTTTACAACATATATCCTTAGTAGGTTCAAATCAAAATCAAACTTGCTTCAAGTCCAGTATCATTCATGGTTGCTGGTGGATATCCTCCGTCCTGAGTGTCTTCTAAGACACATCTGGTTCTGTGTGCCAGTGGCACAGAAAAGCAGATGGGAGTTTGTGGCAGCTCTTTTTGTTGTAGCTAGAAACTGGAAGTTGAATGGATGTCCATCAATTGGAGAATGGTTGGGTAAATTATGGTATATGAAGGTTATGGAATATTATTGCTCTGTAAGAAATGACCAGCAGGAGGAATACAGAGAGGCTTGGAGAGACTTACATCAACTGATGCTGAGTAAAAAGAACAGAACCAGAAGATCGCTGTACACTTCAATGCTGTATGAAGATATATTCTGATGGAAGTGGATATCTTCAACATAAAGAAGATCCAACTCACTTCCAGTTGATGAATGATGGACAGAAATAACTATACCCAGAGAAGGAACACTGGGAAGTGAATGTAAATTGTTAGCACTACTGTCTATCTACCCAGGTTACTTATACCTTCGGAATCTAATACTTAATGTGCAACAAGAAAATGGTATTTACACACATATATTGTATCTAGGTTATATTGTAACACATGTAAAATGTATGGGATTAACTGTCATGGGGGAAGGGAGTGGAGGGATGGGAGGATGATTTGGAAAAATGAATACAAGGGATAATATTATAAAAAAAAAAAGAAAAGAAAAGCAGATGGGACAGAGAAGACCTATATGCACAAGAAATATTCATATTACCTGTTTTTGTAGTGGTAAAGAATTGGAAATTTGTGCTGCTTCCCCTCCCCCATTTAATTTTTTCACAACATGAAATAATACTATTTAATACCGGTATTAAAATTATCCTTTACATGATTGTACATATAATACCCATATTGAAGTTCTTACCTTTTTAAGAAGAGGGGAGGGAGGAAAATTTGGAATCCAAAATTTTATAAAAATTATTTTTAAATTGTCTTTTGAAATTATATTATTTTTTTCAAAAGCCCTTTTCCTTATAATATTGTCATGATTCCCTATTTCCTGTTAAGTATGACTGAAACTTTTTTGCCATAAATTTACTCTTCTCCATGAATTAAAGCCCTCTACTTTTATAGAAGCATCTGGAATTGCCAGACCATCCCTGCAGTCACCCAGATTGCCTGTTTCTGTGTCTTTGGTCATGTTATTCCCTAATGGCTGCAAGGCCAACCCTTCCTGAAACCTTCCCCACCAGAAGCAATTCACTCTTCTTGACCTTCATGGACTTCTCCAGCACATGCTAAAGGAAGCATGTCTTTCTCTTACTAGACCCAAACCAGCTAAGTTCTAGGGAAATCCTGATCCTCTGAAGTCATTTCTCCTCATCAAATGCACCTAAGTTGTGTAACAGATGCTGTATTTGTAGCGCTCTCCTTAGTAAGAATATAAAACAGCAATTGGTTACCTATTGCAAGAGAACTATAACTTGCCTCTGCTACCGACAGCTGATGTGGCAGAGCCAAGGTAAAGGAATAAAGGCAGGAACTCACTCAACCTCTCCCCCAAACTGCTTCAAATTCCTTAACACAATGACTCTAAATAAATTTGAAAGCATCAGAACACTACAAAAACTGGAGTAGAAAATTTCTCACTGGAGGCAATTTAGAAGCTCAGCAGAAAGGTCTATGACTATGATGCCAGGATGGTAGTCCAGCATACGGTCCCAGTGCATGACTTGCTGGAGCAGCTCCAGCCTTGACCCTGTCATGGCCCCAAAATGACCAATATGCACAAAAAATATTCATAGCAGCTCTCTTCTCAAGACTAACATAATTGGAAATTGCAGGGATGCCCATTTGTGATAGAATATTATCATTCTCTGTGAAATATTGAGCAGGATGCTCACAGGAGGAAAAAAAACACACGTGGAAATTCTTTTATGAACAAAGTGAAATATATTGTATAAAAAAGAATAGCAATGTTCTAGCTTTGTTATTCTCAATAGAACAATCATCCACAACTATTCCAAAGGATGTAGGATGAAAAATCATATCCATACCCAAAGAAGAAACTGATTGTATCTGAATAAAGCATTCTCTCTCTCTCTCTCTCTCTCTCTCTCTCTCCCTCTCTCTCTCACTCTCTCTTCTCTCTCTCTCTCTCTCTCTCTCTCTCTCTCTCTCTCTCTCTCTCTCTCTCTCTCTCTCTCTCTCTCCCCCCCCCCCTCTCTCTCTCTCTCTCTCCCCCACCCCTCTCTCTCTCTCTCTCTCTCTCTCTCTCTCTCTCTTTCACTCTGCTTATCTCTCTCTCTCTCTCTCTCTCTCTCTCTCTCTCTCTCTCTCTCTCTCTCTCTCTCTCTCTCTCTCTCTCATTATTTAATTTTTCTTGAGGATTTTTATTTTAATGAGGGTAGAAGATCTATGTTTTCTTTCACAACTTTACTTTTGAGAAGATGTTTTGCATAACTTCACATGTGTTTTCTTAATTGTGGGTGAGGATAAGGAAGAGTGCCTAGAACTTAAACATCTATAAAACAAATGTAAAAAAAAAATGTTTTTAATATTACTAGGGGGGATTATTAAGTAAATAAATACCTAAGTCTGATAAAAAGAACATGCCTGCCTGACTGGAAATGCATCAGAAATATGTGTCTAAGCTCTCCAGTCTTCTTCAACATCATTGCCCTCCATGTATTCTAGGGTGCAGTGACAATGGCCTCCTTGCTCTTACTCAAAGAGGCTCTTCTATCCACAGATTTCTTTAGCACTGGAATTCCTTTAATGCTAGGAACTCACTTTGTCCTGATCAACATTCTTCCAACTCCAGATAAAATCCTCCAATCTATGAGGAGAGTTTTCTCAATTTTTTTTTTTCATGTTAGTCTCTTCCTCCTATTGATTATATTCAATTTAACTTGTATATATCTTGGCCAAACATGTCTCTTTTCATGTTTTCTTTTTCATTAGTCTGAGAGATCATGATGGGCTGAGGCTTATTCTGTCTTTCAATTTCTCTCTACCAAGTCACAGTACTTAAAATTAGGAAAAGCTTAAAATGTGTTTACTGACAGATTATTACTGCAGGAGATGATGGTGGAAGGATAATGTGATTCACTATTTTCCAAGTACTCTTTCAATGCCAATTTGTGATCAATTCATACTATTGCTTAGCAAACTCTTTACCTCTCAAAGTGTATTTATCAAATGTGTTCTATCTGGTTAATCTCCTTCTCCCTTGAAATCTCATTTTTCTGTTTTGATTGATGAAGGAGTCTTAAGACTGGGAAACAAATCAGAAAGCTGAACCAAGATGGCATGTCATCTCCACCACTAGACAACTTAAGACTTAGCTCTGGATTTCAGGTCAGAAGATATTAGTTTGATTCAAATTTCTGAACTAATTTGATCATAAAAGAGGGAAAATGACTCACACATGTAAAAAATGTTTTTGCATCTCCTTTTATGTGGCAAAAAACTTGGAATTCAGTAGATGCCCCTCAATTGGGGAATTACCTAATTATTTATGATATATAAATGTAATTTAATATTATTGTTCTCTAAGTTATTATATACACATTGATTTCAGAAAAGCCTGAAAAGACTTACATGAGGGGCAGCTAGGTGGTGTAGTAGATAGAGCAAAGCCTTGAACTCAAGAGGACCTGAATTCAAATTGGGCCTTGGACAATTAACACTTCCTCAGGGTGTGACCCTGGGCAAGTCACAACCCCAATTGCCTCAGCAAAAAACAAAACAAAACAAAGAAAGCCTACAGAAACTGATGCTAAGTGAAGTGAACAGAATGAGAACATTATACAGTGTAAGAACATGATTATGTGCCAATCAACTGTGATAACGTTGGCTCTTTTCACCAATGAGGTGTTTCAGGGCAATGCCAGGAAACTTGTCATGGAAAGTTCAATCCACATTCAGAGAGGAAAAAAAGATTGAATATGATGTAAGCATAGTATTTTCACCTTTGTGTTGTTGTTTGGTTTTGTTTTTTCCCCTTTGAATCTGCTTTTTTTATGCTCAGCATGATGAATATGGAAACATGTTTAGAGAAATTGCACCTGTATTGCAATTTACCCTATATTGAATTGCTTGCTGTTTTGGGGAGAGGAGAAGGATAAGGAGATGGAGAAGAATCTGGAACACAAACTCTTACCAAAATTAGTGTTGGAAACTATATGCATATGGAAAAATAAAATGCCATTAAATAATAATAATAATAATAATAATAATAATAATAATAATAATAATAATAATAATAAAGTGGATATACACTTAAGTGCTGAAAAAAATTGAATTCCTTAGTGGCATGTGATAAGTGAGATACTACTTATGAACCTCAATTTCCTCACTTTCCAAACAAGTCAATTAATTCTGGGAGGCTTTTAATGAAAATCATCTATGATTGGGAATATTTAATATATTATTGAATACATTCCATACTACAGCCCAGACTAAAGGTTGCTCCTTCTCTTTTAATAAAATTTTCTGAACTATATTGACCTTTCTGTGCAAGATTTCCATCTTTTTCTGCATCTTCTTCTGTAAAGAAAGAGGAATAAACAGTTAGGAAATCTCTTTCTGAGCGTGAGTTCTGTGACATACTAAGAAACTCAATAACCCTGATAAGCTGGTACTATTTCATTGATTTGTTAGGAAGAGTCACAAAAGGAAAGACCATGAACCCATTCTTGTTGGGGGCGATAGCCCCTTGATATTCCTTGTTTGATCTCCAACTTCCTTTGGGACTTGGACCTTGGATACAAAATCTGGACAAACTAGTATGGGCTATCTGATCTGGCCAGGGTTTTACAGCCCCCATTCTAATCTGCTCAAACAGACCAAATGCCAGCAGGAAATTCCTTTTTGGGAAGAGACCTCCGTCTGTCCCCAAAAGATAACAAGAGAATCCTTATCTTATTTACATCACTCTCCTGAACCTCCTTACATCACTGTATCTGAATGATTGTGCTCTTGTATAAAACAGAGTCCTCAAAAACCTATTCTTTGCAAAATTGGTCTTGTACCATGCAGCCATTTTGCCCACCAGCTCTCCAGTGTTTCCATTCTAATCAATAAAGACTATGTTTCCATACAGCATTAAGTAGCAAATTCCTTTGCTGCCGACCCCGCCCTTGGTTACTTTGGGGAAGGAAGGAGAGAGAGAAAAGGAGCTGACCCATCTCAGTTTAGACCTCAGTTTACTCCTCATCATTCTGACATAACAGTATTCAGATCTAAGTGATAAACTAATGTAGAAACAGTGAAATTGTGCATGGACAATCGGTGCCATTCCTGAAGGAATGCCATTAAGTTGTGTTGGACTCACCCTGTAATAAAGAGCAGCCACTGCAATGGACCAGTGTAAGTGGTTCTCATGACTTCCTAGACTTAGAACAGGTCACACAGAGTAGGGTCTTGTTCCTATCACAGAACAGCTTCTGGTCTTCCCTGTGTAGCTCACATATGCCTTCCTCTTCAGGGTACATGGCAATATCAACTTGATGAGTTCTTAACTGAGAAAATTCCCAGCATGTAGTACAACAAGAAGATGGAGAGGTATTTTTCCTTAAGCAAGACATACAGATTATATGTCCACATTCAACTGTGATTAGCTTAATGACTTCATTCAAGCAATTAACACAAAGGCCCTCTTGCACTTCATCAGCCATGATCCTGAAAAGAGAAAATGAGGCAGTGTAAGAATATTTCTACTCCTTCATTTCTGAAGTTTTAAAAAGCACATTTCAAGAACACCATAGCAAGCAAAATCATAATTGATGATATCCCTCATCTCTAACAAGTATAGACTCCATCACTTGGAAAGATACACACAATAACATGCAATAACATCTAGTTTCACCCTAGACATTTAAGATGCATTTCATACATTATTATTATTATTATTTTTTTTTTTGGTCCACACAAAACCCCCATCAAGTACTTGAAATTGTCTGCATGGTGGATAGGGAACTGTAGGATGAGAGGCCAAGTGAGTTGCTCAGAACCAGAAAAGCTCTCCTATTTCCAAAGTTGTATGAGATAATTTTGATACTCTTATTCAAATCAATCATTATTTAATCAATTTGTTGTGATTTAATGAGTATCAGTGATTGTATAAGTGAATCAAACAGAATGATTAATTTAAGTTGCTGTTAGGATAAGAATTAATCCTCCTTGAAGATTATATTCATTATGTTTCTCAATTACTTTCCTATTGTTAGTAATGTAATAGCATGTAATTGTTGCATTGATCCCCTCCTTGACTTAGGAAAGGCTGTAATAAGATTCACTTGCTAGTGAACCACTCTTACAAACCACTTCTGACCACTCCCTACTGATCTTTATTTCAAGCTCACAACTTCCTTAGACTGTAGGCTAGCATTGGTCAAACCCTAGGGGCTCATGTCTTGTAGAATCTCCTGAGATGTTGTTGAAAGGGTCTTAGGACCTTTGGATCACCTGGAATTTATGACCTGTGAAGGTGTCATGACCTGTAAAAAGTCTGCTGACATAATTATGATTGATAGACATCCAACGATTTCACCCCCCTCTAGAATTGAGGAAGCAGTAAATTGTAATGTCTCCTTATTTTAGTAAGTATATAAAAGTAGTTAGCACGCAAGAGGAGGGGCCTCTCATAGTGAGGAAGATTTTAGATTTAATTAAATTCAGGCCCTCTGGATTCACTACTGAATTGATTAATGAAGCTTGGAATTTTCCATTACTTTTATAATTTTCTGGCCTACAACAACTAATAATCCATCAACATTTATTAAGTGTCTGCCATGTGCCAATTACTGTGCTAGAAACTTTACAAATATCACCACACTTGATCATCACAATGACTAAGACTTAGGGGATATTATTTCCCTAATAATAATACAATCAAGGAAACTGAGGCAAATAGAGGTTTAGTAACTTGCCCAGAATTAAACAGCTAAATAAATATCTGAGGCTGGATATCGGAAGTACGTCTTCCTGATTCTTGTCCCAGTGATGTACTGGTTATGCCGCTTATGTAACAAATTGACAAGCATAATAAGTAATAATAGCAATAAATAATAATGGAAGAAACATTCTGTTACAAAGGGAAAATAAGAAATTTGGAGCCAGAAACTATGCTCAAATTCTATACTGAATTTGTTCCTCACTAAAAAAAATTCTTCTGGTCTCAGTTTCTCCCTGTGTCAAATGAAATGATGAAATTAGATGATCTCTAAGGTTCCCAGAACTTTCTAAATTGGTCTTCAGTAGCAATAACAAAAACTTTTGTCAGAGGGGCACCTACCTGGGATATCCTCTGAAGGCTCTAAGCATGTGAAATCTGTTATGCCACAGTCTCCTTGAGCTGTTCTACTTCAGTTTCCCTGCATTAGTTTCCCTCATTGTCCTGACTGAGTTTCCCTGAATTGTTCTATCTCAGTTTCCTTAACTGTTCTGCCTCAGTCCCTTAAGTCGTAAAACCCCCCTGGTTCATTAAGACTGAGCTCTAAGGTTATAAATTGTCAGTGGGAGAGGAGGAGCAGATCAGATTTTCTGGCTCCTAGCTCCTTCTGCCCCCAAGAATTTATGACACTGCCCCTCTAAGATATTCCAAAAGATAAGACTATCTGGGATACTTCACTGACATCTTTACTTCTGTTATTCAAACATTCTGACTCTGGCTTTTAGTAAAAATTTACAGCTTAAAAAAAAAAAAAAAAAATTTACAGCTTCCCCCCCACCCCCATCCTGACAGAACCAAGGCTTCTAACTTTTCCTGCTCTTCTTCCTTTCCTTTGTCTGAAAAGCTATAAAAGGGATTTTCATTCCCCCATTCATCACTGGATATTTTGAGATGAGAGTCCTGTCCAGTCAATTAAACTCTCCAATTAATAAAATATTAAAAAACTCTCTAATCTCTATCTTGCCTCAGTTTCTCCGGCATTACAAATCCAGTTTGGGAATATCTTAAACTAGAGCAGGACACAACACCAAAGTGAGTAGAGGCTGGGGCTTAAATTTTCCTCATACACTTCCCCACCCTCATAATCTGTATGTACTGAGATACAGCAATTGTCAAATATAAGGGACTTTGCCCCCCCCCCAAAAAAAAAAAAAACTTTTGTAATTTGTTATCCTGTTATTCCCCATTTCCTTTAGGCAAACAATTAATCTCTGTGTTTACTCATCAATCAATCAATCAACTACTTATTCAATGATTACTAAGCTTTAGGTTTTGTCAAAGTCTTGAGTGATTTAGAACAATACAGAATCATGATCCCCCTCTTGAAAGGAGTTTGCTACTAGGAAAGAGAACTTGAAAACCAATATACTTTACCAAATACTTAGAGGAATAGCCATAAATGTGAAAATGGGTTGAGGGAGCAACTGCCAAAGATATTAGGCAGAGGTTCATTTGAGCTGAAGGTTTTGTTTTCAGGGGAAAAAAGAGGAAACCTGGAAAATTATTTCCTTAGCACCCAAGAGTAATTATAATTAGGAAGTAATTACCAATTCAAGTGTTTTTAAATTAAAGAGATTTGTTTTCTTTTAGTCAAGAGTTATTGCATGTGTACCAGTCATGACATCAGAGATCCTACTATCTGACATACACACTTTGGAAAATCAATATATTTTGTGAATGAGAGATCAGGAAATGGCAATCCATGATGGCTCCAGTCTGCCCCAACAAAAGGATCTAAAGTTTTGTGATGAGGTATATACCTAATGATGAGGCCTATACCTCAATAAAATTAGGATTAATTGAGATCTAGTGGCAAGTTCGGGGTACAGGGAGTCAAACGGTGCTCCCCTGCAACCCCTTTGCATTCGGCACAAGGACACAAAGTTAAATGAGGTCTAGTGGCGGCAAGAGTCCCCTTAAATGAATTGATAGGCCCGAAAGCCTAGATTGATAAGAGGTTTATTGTAGGGTTTGGAAGTAAGGTTAAAGTCTGGTTAGTAAAAGGTATTAGATAGAGGAAGAAATACACCAAAGTGGTGGGACAGACAGTCTGTGATGCAAGGCATATTGCTGACATCTTTCAACTCTCTACCAAGGGATGATTCCCCCTTGGCTCTTTTATTGGCTTGAAGAGGCTTATGCGTGGAGTTCCAGGTGGATTCCTGGAGAGCCAGAACCCACCAGATAGGGGTTGGGTTACCTGAGCAGATCATTAGAATGGGGGCTGGGTACAGCCCAAACTGGCTCAGATCCAGATCTCTCCCCTTGGAATACAAAAGGGTGGTTTTGACCAGATCTTGTAAATCAAAGGTCAGTCCCAAAGGAAGTTGGAGATTAGAAAAGGAATCTTAAAGGGAGCTACAGCCTGCATCATTTTGGAGTTGCCAAGTTACTCTCTCATCCAGATGAATGGGATTCTTTATCGTTCAATCATTTTTAGTGATATGTAACTCTTTTTGACCCCATTTGGAGTTTCCTTGGCAAAAATACTCGAGTGGTTTCGGTATTTGCTTCTCTAGCTCATTTTATAGGAGATGAAATAACAGGTTTTAGTGACTTGCCCGGGATTGTAAAGCTAGTAAGATTCTAGGGCCACATTTGAACTCAGATGAGAACTCTTCTGGACTCCAAACCAGGCAATCTATCCACTGTAGCCTTGCTCACATCCTCAGCAATATTCACCTCTGATCCACTCCAGTACTCTGCTTCTTTAGGCTAATTGATTTCACATCTCTTTCCAAAAATATATAGTGTTTGGAGATCTTTGAGGCCTCTTGAAGTCTATGAATCCTCTCAAGGATTCTTATAGCAATCACAGAATTATAGTACCAAGGGTCTTTCTAATTCTGCACTACAAGGAAAAATGATAGGATGACTATTTGACTAAATTTGATGATATTCTGTCTTTGTACTCTTTCATCTATGACATTTCTTCATGTAAATCTATGGATTCTTGATACTTTAGATCCATTTGGGGGCATAATTGTAAATGTCTACTTGGGCAACCTGACACACATCCAGCAGTAGTGTCTCAGTTCATCTGTCTTCTCCCAGACCTTTCAGCATTGTCTATTTTTTCTATCTCTTTTGAACTTTGACAATTAATTGGTTATGAGGTTCTACCATTGAGTTCATTTGATTATCATTGGCTTAAAGAATATGTTCTTTAAAGAATGGTAATTTCTAAGCTATATTTCCCAAACTGATAATGGGAGAAATTCAGATAACTAGGTGGACAAGAGAAGATACTAATCCTTCCAGATTCCTACCAAGCTTTTTATTTTAGCAAGCTGACTTTCTCCACTTGTTCTGACATGTTGTTTCCTAACCCATGAACATGAAATCTTTCTCTCTTCTCCATTTGCTGGGTTCAGAAGACTCATTCCCAAAATTTTATATTATATTGTGGTGAACTACAGTTCTCAACCTCAATGCCTGCCATATTGTGATGGCCATTTTTGCATTCCTGACCCAGAAAGGAAGTTTTTAATGGAAAAAACTTAGCTTTCTTTTTTCTTTTGGGATCTTTTCTTCAGCTTCCACTGTTCTGCCTTTCCTCTCTGTGTTCAGGTGAAGGAAACTCTAAGTCTGTCTCCTCTTAGGCCTTTCATATACTGCTAAGCACATTCATGAAGCCCCTCCTTCCTTCAAGGGGTGAATTCTCCTGACCTCCAAAGCCAAGAATAAACTCATATGTGATAGCCATTTTCTCAGAGGTAGGAATTCC